>NC_138046.1:52769602-53144989 GCF_964194185.1 Rhinolophus hipposideros | reverse complement strand
ACAATGGTTAATAAAGTTACATAGGTTTCAAATGTATAATTCTGTAATACATCATTTATATATCACATTGTGTGTTCACCACCCAGAGTCAGTTCTCCTTCCATTACCATATAGTTGATCCCTTTTGCCCTCATCTACTACTCCCTTCTCCCCTTTACCCTCTGGTAACCACTATTGTCTGTGTCTATGAGTTTTTGTTTCTTTGTTTGTCTTGTTCCTTTGTTTCCAGTTTTATATCCCACATATGAATGAAATCATAAGGTTCTCAGTTTTTTCTGTCTTAGTTCACTTAGCATAATAATCTCAAGATCCACCCATGTTGTCACAAATGGCACTATTTCATCTTTTCTTATGGCAGGATAGTATTCCATTGTCTGTTTCAATTAGAAATCCTCCAATAATGTTTGCGTATTTATATATCTGATTATTTTAATATGGCCAAAATATAATTTAAGGTAGCATCACCATTGTTTCCTCTATGTGCTTTCTTTATTTCTACTCAATTTATTTCCTTTGTTCTTTTTAAGCCACTTAAAGATATTAACTGATATAGTTTTTGTAACAGTGGAAATATATTTTGTTCTGACCTAAAGCCCTTATATGAAAGACATTACCAAATTTAAAAAATAGTGAAAGTATCTATTCTTTGGTTAAATTTTTATTGGATAGAAGTAGATATTGCCTTGCGAAAGATCAGCTGGGCTTTTGCTGACCTGTTTGTAAGATCCATCTTTGCTACAATTTCTACATGTTTAAAGCACAGAGATATAGAATTCTTGCTTTATCTATAAAATATGAAATCCTTTTTATATATTCAATTATCTTTTTAAAGTAATATGAGAACCGTACCCTCTGGATGATAGACAATTGAGCAATCTTGTGTTTTTTAATAGTCAAACCAAGTTAATTCCATTGAAATTACTGAGTAAATTATTAAGTTATTTTTTAGGCGTCGTTTTAGTTGGTGAGACTAATCTTTGTCCTTTATATGTCCATTATGAAAGCATTGTAAAAACACTTCAGTGTACCACAGGAGATACAATTTTTCAGTCTTCAAGGAGTGAAAGATATATGGGTTTATGGAATCAAGATGATGACTTAATGTGTGTCCCTCCCCTTTTCACATCCATATAATAATGTTGTTATAGTTTAATTCAGCTATTTTAATTTGCAATCATGTTTCCTTGATTGAATTCTTAGGTAATTTTAATTTGTGTATATTAATTGGGCATTGCTTCTTTTGACACCCTGAATTGATTAACCTTTCTTTTGGAAACTGTATTTTTATTTACGCTTTGTAGATAACCTCTTCCCACTATCAGCCCATATGCTTATTGTAGGCACAGGATCTATGCCTAAGCCAATTAGAGCTTTGTGTTCCCCTAAGCATCAATTATTACTTCAAGGATGGGCATATGACTCAAATGTTTTCAAGGTAGAGGTTAAATTCAAGGAATGAGGCATGGGATCTTGGATACTTGCTTGAGCCATCAATATAGATCCATTTACTTGAAAAAAAAATTATTACATGATCCAGTAAAGTTTCTTTTTGTTTGAGCCACTTGAGTTCTATTTTATGTCACTTGTAATTAAGAGTGCAATTGACTATCTTTGCCTAATCCCAGGGCAAGGCCCAGGCTTTATACAGCCATGCACAGTGTCAAAATTTCAACATGGGATGAGATAGATAGATAGATAGGTAGACAGACAGACAGATAGATAGATAGGCAGACATAGACATACAGGGAGGGAAGGAGAGAGGGTGAGAGGGATGAAGAGAAGGAGAGAGGGAGGAAGGGAGGGAGGGAAGGGGGGAGAGACAGAGAGAGAGAGAGAGAGAGAGAGAGAGAGAGAGAGAGAGAGAACATGTTTGACCACTCTAGTCTGGATTAGCAGAATAGGTTGAAATGAGGTATAATTTTTCTTTACATGGTGATTTATTTCACATTTATTTAGAGATGCACTATGCCTATGCCTGGCACTGTGCTACTCACTGGACATTCAGAGTTGAAAGATAACTCTGTAGTTGACAATGTAGTAGGGGAGATTGGTATATAGCAACACAAGGAATACTTGCCAGGATGATAGGAGCATGTTCAAGAGACATCTAACTGAGATCTGAAACTTGAACTCTACTCTATAGTATGAATACTAGGCAGCCAAGTAGCCCATTGCAGACAAAAGAAATAACATGAGGGATATTCTTTAGGAGTTTCTGAGTTTTGAACACTTTATGTAGCTACTGGCAATTTATATTGGAAGAAAGTTTTGTAGTTCTTGGGTCCCTGAAACAGTAATTAAAGGACTGATCCTCCTATTTAGAAATGATGCCAGCACCCAGAGCTGAGTAAGAATGATAGTGGGGATTTAGCTTTTCTCTAGAATCTAAACCACATTATCGAATGTGTATTAGTGCCTCCTGTGGTGTGCCAGTGCAGCACAAAGAATATACCATAGATGTGGTCTCTGCCTTAAAAGAGGGTAAAATCTGCCACTTTGATAGGAAGCCGAGGAGTGGGATTGAGGTGGCAAATTTTACAAATTTTCTTGAGCAAAATTTCCTTATTTCACTGATATGTGATTGGATATTTACCCCATTTGCATGTCATAGATAAGTGTGTTGCGCAGAATGAAAAGCAAATACAAGTACATAATTTGAACAAGGAATGAGCAAGTATCTGTAAATTTTTCACATTTGTGATGCAATAGTCAGCTTTCTCTTCTGATAAAATATGATGCCTCACCCCTCGCCCTTATCACGCTCTGTTATATTTTTAAGGAATTAGAGAATGCTATGTTTCCTCCTCATAGGGGAATATCTTTTTTTTTTTTTTTTTACCAGCCATGCTGCAAACCTTAAATATTCACTACCCCTAACTGCCAGTTTTCCCACTTCATCACTGCACTGCTAGTTAAATAGCTTTTAATGTGCAGTGAGTGTTAGCAGTCTTCTAGGTGCCCTGGAGGTAGAAGAGCTCTGCCTGAGTATTCCTTCTAAATTAAGTGTAAAGGTTAGTGCTCAGATGTGAAGATTTGCAAATTATATTTTCAAGATGCCTCACCATCTTAAAGCTACTTTCCAAAATCTTAGTATTAATACTACCCAGATTCTCATTTACCTCAGTATAAATTGCCTACAATCTGGGTAGATTGTGCGTTAGAATAGGAAAACAGCTTATAGTCGTAGGTGATCGAATGATATGTGGCAGTTAAAACACACAGGGGAGCTATGGTTTCGAATTTTACAATGTTTAAATCAAAGAGAACATAAAAATAGTAGTAGGGAAATATAACTTATTATATATATGGCTCACAGAGTATAGGTGTACCTACAATTTGCAAAAATCTCTTATTTAAAAAAATCCAAATTTGATAAAACAAATGATTAATTGCATTGCTGAAGGATTTTTTAAAGGAATCTTTATTAAAATATATAATGTATCTGCTGATTTTAAGTGATGGCTTTAGTAGATTATGAACTCTCTGATGAGATGTATAGTGAGGAAACAGGTCAAGTATTTAAAACTGTCAATTGAAAAATGAAGATGGACCATCTCTAAAATTATAATGTATTAATGGGGGAAATGATTCAATTTACAATTAGAAAAGTATCTTCATATGAGGTAGCATTAGTGTTTTGAAGGGAATCCTGGCATGTGAAATAGGAAAAAACATAACATGCTAGTGTAATCACCCCACACAATTAGTTAGAAAACATGGCATAAGTTTATAAAGAGTGGGAAGGAGAGAGAAGGATAAAGAGAGGGAGAGAGAATGAGAGGGAAAGAGGGGAGAGGAATAAAGGGAGAGAGGGAGAGAGAATGAGATTTTAAGAATATAATTTGGTTATTACAATAAAGGGTATGTGCTGGGGTGGGGTTCACATGCTTAGAGAGAAGAAGATGCTACTATTTGGCTATCGTGTGGACTTGGAGCAGGAGTCACTCTGATGACCATTGCCCCTGACAACTCATTCATTTATTCATTCATTCTTACATGTATTCCTTTATTAATTCAGTGGACATATATTTCTTGACACAATTTTGATATGGAGGCATATAATAATTGGGAAAGAAAGGAGAACATTGGGAGCCAGTAAAACATCAGGGTGCGAAGTTGGAAAGTCATTGCAGTAGTGATTTCATAGTGAGTGAATCTGTACTATTTAGAGAGAGATATCTAAGTTTTCCCCACATCTTTGATGTCTTCCAATTATACTTGTCCATCCTGAAGGGCTCATTAAGGAATAGTGCCTTTGGATGCTAAGCTGGGAAATGGGGACAACAGGGTCACTCTGTTGGCTTTGGCATCAAGTTAGTTGGTTGACCTTGGGCCAATCCTTAAGCTTCCTGTGCCTCAGTCTCCTTGTCTAAAACAGAAGATAATTCTACAATGCTGCTTGTCCAAGCCTCACATGGATGAACTAGGAATTAATTAGATTAAAGTGATCAGTGAAGCACATTAAAGTTCCTGAGAGGTGGGTACTAAGTGAGCAGGATGAATAACAATTTAAATGTCAGCCATAGAGCTGTAATTGGGATTTGTTTAAAATGGGTCACTTTGTGATAACCAGGACAAATGGTATTCTTTTCTTAAATAAACTGCATGTTTTGCAATAGTTTTAGATTTTCGGGACAATTAAGGTATTACAGAGTTCACATATGAGGTATGGCAATTAAGTTCGTGAACTTTGTTGCAACAATGTTGTTAACTTGTTTTGATATCAGAGTGGTTATTCATTATGGATTTGTACAAACTAAACAAACAGTTAACCAAGTTTACTATTTGGAAGTGCTGAAAAGGATGTGTGAAAAAGTTAGACGAACCAAACTTTTCACCAACAATTCATGGCTCTTACATCACAACAATGCACCAGCTCACAGCACTGTCTGTGAGGGAGTTTTTAGCCAGTAAACAAATAACTGTGTTGGAACACCCTCCCTACTCACCTGATCTGGCTGTCAATGACTTTTTTCTTTACCCAAAGATAAAGAAAATTTTGAAAGGAACACATTTTAATGACATTCAGGACATCAAGGGTAATACAACAGCAGTTCTGATGGCCATTCCAGAAAGAGTTCCAAAATTGCTTTGAAGTGTGGACTAGGTGCTGGTATGGGTGCATAGCTTCCCAAGGGAAGTACTTCGAAGGTGACCGTAGCAATATTCAGAAATGAGGTATATAACACTTTTTCTAGGATGAGTTCACGAACTTAATTGTCAGACCTCATGTATCTCACATTCAATTTCCTTTATTGTTAACATTTTACATTAGTGTGATATTTTTGTAAGGTATATTGATGGATTTTATTTATGTATGCATTATCATTAAGTAAATTCTGTATGTTATTCAGATTTCCTTGGTTTTTACCTAATGCCCTTTTTCTGTTCTAAGATATCACACCCAGGATATCACATTACAGTTAGTTGTGTCTACTTAGGTTCCTCTTGCTGTACTGGCTTATGAAAGTTTCCTTATTTCTTAGGACCTTGACATTTAAAAAACTATAATAATATAAATAACATACATGTTAAGTAAAATATAAATAACATAAAATATAAATAACATAAAACTTAACATTTTAACCATTCTTACGTGTAAAAGTTCAGTGGCATTAATTACATTCTCATTGTTATGTAACCATCACCACCGTCCATCTCCAGAACTCTTGCAAAACTGAAGTATCATACTTATTAAACACTAACACTCCATACTCCTTCCTGCAGACCCTGGTAATTACCATTCTACTTTCTGTCTCTATGAATTTGACTACTTTTGGTACTTCATATAAATGGAATCATACAGTATGTATCCTTTTGTGTCTGGCTTATTTCACTTAATGTAATGTCCTCAAGGTTCATTCACATTTTAGAATGTGTCAGAAATTCCTCCCATTTTAAAGTGGAATAATGTCCCACTATGTGTATACATCGCTTTTTGTTTCTCCATTCATTTGTCAATGGACACTTGAGTTGTTTATACCCTTTGGCTGTGAAGAATAATGATGCTATGAACATAGGTGCACAAATCTCAAGTCCTTGCTTTTAGTTATTTTGCATATATAACCAGAAGTGGAATTGCTTGATCATGTGGTCATTCTATTTTTACTTTTTTGAAGAACTTCCATACTGTTTTTTATAGCAGCTACAGTATTTTACATTCTCACCAGCAGTACACAAGGATTCCCTTTTCTTTCATCCTTGCCAACAATGGTTATTTTCTGGTTTTTGTTTTTGTTTTTGTTTTCATAGTAGCCATCCTAATGGGTGTGAGGTAATATTTGATTTGCAGTTTTCTAATTATAAGTGATGTTAAGCATCTTTTCATTTGCTTGTTGGCAAATGTACATCTCCTTTGGAGAAATGTCTATTCAAGTCCTTTCCCATTTTATAACCAGGTTGGTTGTTATTGTTATTATTGACTTTGTAGGAGTTCTTTAATTTGTATATTAAGCCCTTATGTGATATATAATTTGTTAATATTTTCTCCCATTCTGTGCATTGTTAAGAATGATAAATTTATTATTTAAAAAATATTTCCTTTTTTTAGTTACAGATGACATTCAATATTATATTAATTTCAGGTGTACAGCATAGTGGTTTGGTATTTATGCAGTGATCCCCCTGATTAGTCTAGTACCCACCTGGCACTGTACATAGTTGTTGCATCATTATTGAGTATATTCTCTGTGCTGTAATTTATATTCCCATGACTATTTTGTAACTGCCAATTTATACTTCCTAATCCCCTCACCTTTTCCCCCCCCATTCCCCAAGCCTCCTCCCATCTGACAACCATCAAAATGTTCTCTGTATCTATGAGTCTGTTTCTATTTTGTTTGTTCTTTTATTTTGTTCTTTAGATTCCACATATAAGCAAGATCATATGGTATTCGTCTTTCTCAGTCTGACTTCTTTCACTTAGCATAATACCCTCTAGATCTATCCATGTTGTTGCAAATGGTAAGATTTCATTTTTTATGGCTAAGTACTATTCCATTGCATATGTGTACCAGTTCTTTATCCAGCTGTCTGTTGATGGGCACTTAGGTTGCTTCCATATCTTGGCTATTATAAATAGTGCTGCAATGAACATAGGGATGCATGTATCTTTTCAAATTAGTATTTTGGATTTCTTCAGGTAAATACCCAGAAGTGGAATTGCTGGGTCATAAGGTAGTCCTATTTTTAATTCTTTGAGGAAACTCCAAACCATTTTCCATAGTAGCTGCACCAATTTACAGTCCCACCAACAGTGTATGAGAGTGAGAAGGATAATTTTTTAAAAATTTATTGGGGTGACAATTGTTAATGAAATTACATAATTTCAGGTGTACAATTCTGTATTACATCATCTATAAATCCCACTGTGTGTTCACCACCCAGAGTCAGTTCTCCTTCCATCAACATATATTTGATCCCCCTTACCCTCAGCTCCCTCCCCCAGCCCCCTTACCCTCTGGTAACCACTAAACTATTGTCTGTGCCTATGAGTTTTTGTTTCTCATTTGTTTGTCTTGTTCTTTTGTTGTTTTTGGTTTATATACCACATATCAGTGAAATCACAGTGTTCTCTGCTTTTTCTGTCTGACTTATTTCGCTAAGCATTATACTCTCAAGATCCATCCATGTTGTCACAAATTTTAAATAGACCTGCCCATTATTTTGATATAAGTACCCAACTAATCAGAGATTTTAGTTTTTTTGACCAGGTTTTCAAGTCCATCCCTTTATTATTAGTGCTTCCTACTTGTTATCCCCACACTCAACTTAGAATTACTCAGAGATCTTTGATTCAGAAAAGAATTGCTATGCAATAAAAAGAGAGACAAATGAAGAATAAGTGAATGAATGAAATTGTTGTGGCTTCTGTCCAATAGACCATTGATCCATAAAAAATACTCCCAATTCCTTCACCTTTTTCACCCAGTCCCTCTAGTTGGTAGTTACAAAATAGTCATGGGAATATAAAGTACAGCATAAGGAATATAGTCAATAATGTTGCAACAACTATGTCCAGTGCCAGGTGGGTACTAGACTGACCAGGGGATCACTCCGTAAATTATATAAAAATCTAACTGTTATGCTATACACCTGAAATTAACATAAAATAATATTGAGTATGAACTGTAATTTAAAAAGACCACAAAAATCATTGCTCATTAAAATAAAACTATTTTCAAGAACAAGCTGTAAAACTCAACTTCACTCATGATAGATGTAAGGCTTGTGGCAAAATAAGGAGTCTAGTCAGGCGGGTTGAGAAAAGTGTTCTGCGCTCCCGGGCAAGGTTCACCAGTCCCCAGACGGGGGCCGGTGAAGTCGTGCCCTGGGTAGAGGGTGGAAGGTATATATGAGATTTTGGGGGAGGGGGTTGGCTGAGTGAGGTGGCAGATGAGCAGGCCCCACTAGCAGAAGATCGGGTGCAAGCAGCTGTGTCCGGAGTTGCTTATCGCACCAGTGGTCATGTTGCCTTTTCTGGGAAACGCCAGGAGCCCCAGTCTCTGTCAGGCGAGGAGAGGTCTAATTTAGCAAAGGGGAATGACTTTGCTCCTGGGGAGGGTCTAATTTGGCAGAGGGGTATGACTTGGCTTCTGGCTGGTTTGACCATGCCCGCAGCTGACCTAACAATAGACACAGGGGTACAAAGAGCAAACCAGCCTTCTTCATTTTGTTTCTCAATCTTTGCTCTTGGATTAACAAGTGTGAATTGCCCACTTTCTGAGGTGGCATTTAATGGAGAATAAGAATTATTAGTATCCCGTGAAGATCTTTTGTTTATCCCACTGGTAGGAGAAACGGTACTGCATTTTGAACGTTCTGGGGCTTCTACTCCTGGAATAGATACCTCAGTTTTCCTCTTTCCTCCTTTAGTCTGAGCTCTGAGAGGTGACCGAACAGGTGATACTGGTGGAGAAAATGGATTCAAACCAACACATTTCTGCTGCTCTATTAAATGAAAGTCTTTTCCATGAGCCTCTATACTCAGCAGGTTCAATTCTACAGTCCATTCCTCCATGCTGCTTGGTGTTAGAGGTTGTGCTGCTGGAAAAGTAGCCTTCATGTCACTTGTATGACTTGTCTCTTGTTTGTTCAACTTCCGAAGTCCCAATAATATTACAGTTTGATCTCAGTATATATCCTGGAGCTTCCACTCCCATTTCTCTGCTCCTCCTTTCAAGTTTTTAATATCCTTCTTTTAGATTAAAACTTACAAAGATTTGTGACTTAGCACTAATAGAATGAAGAAATATAGCAGTTATTTTATTTTTGAACTTTTCAAATAGATTTCCAACAAACATGCAACCTACAACTTTCTGTGAATAAAATTTTGACTACAGGGAAATGAAAATTTTATATTTTAATAACTTCATAAGTATTTTAAGGTTTTATTTGAGTAATACATTATTTCGTTTATCATTTTTATTCAGTTTTTTTTTGTCTAGTGTATCTTATATGTTGATCTATTTTATTTTGTTTCTGAAGAACTAAGTTGTTTTGCATATGATTTACAATAAAAAGCCACTGTGTGATTAAAGTCTCACTTTCAGGAAAATAAATAAGTAAAAATTTAAAAATAGTATTCTCTAGGTGTTTCTTCAATTTTTTTTTAATTTTGTCCTTTGTACAATAAACCTTTTATTAGCCAGTTAAAATTGATTTTATTTATTGAACAGGTAGTCTGTTGTTAGCTTTCCTAAAAATTATTCCCTTCTTCATGAACAGAAGGGATCAGATGCCTTCAGACCAAGTTTCAAATTGCCCAAATGTCTTCTCAGGAAGGAGGTGGATATAAAAAAAAAATATGGACATCAAACAATATTTGCTCATGCTTTCCTAGCACATCCCAGGATTGCTTACCTTATGTTATTTCTGGGAATACCTAAACCATTTTGTTTATCCAACTGTTTGGACAGTTGCCAATGACAGCCTCTGTAATTCTGACAAGTCACTGCCACCTTGAGAAATCCAGGGATAATGCTGGTGCCTGTGTAATCACAGGGTGTAGCTCAAGCTAGAGTTTGTCACTGCTATCTCTCTGTGACAGAAACAGGGTCTCAAATACGGAGACCGAGTAAGCCACTTGCCAGACTGGGAAGAGGATGCCTATTTCAGGTATGGTATTGTTATAGTAATGTTGAGGCTTTGTAGGCTGCTATGCTGCAACAAGTCTCACTGAGCCATGTTTTTGTATCTTTACTGCAGTGTTTCTCTTAATACTATTTTCTTTCTAAGATTTGATATTCTTTTCCCCTTCTTTACTTCTATGGAGCACCACCTGACACTGGAAATTGGCTGATAGAAAAACAAATAATGCAACCGTCCCAGTTCTAGCTGAACATGTTCCTATTTTTATCTATCGGCCATGAATTTTGCATTCTGACAAGGGCTAGACCTTTGGAGAAACAGACTTCTCTTGGGTTGCTCCTGTGCTACATTTTTATCTCCCAGGTGTTTTGCAAGCTATTTACTTGTGCTAAGGATTTGCTATGTAATCAGGTCAGTTCTTCAGTGACTTAGTCTCATCTGCATATTCTGTGGAATCCTATTTGGTATGAACAGAATCACCCATGCATTGGGAAATTCTTTTCCCAGAAGATTTCTGTAAAACAGGACTTCTACATTATTTGTAATGTGTCACAATGAAATGTATTGCAGTCCCATTGAAAAGTTTCTCAGTAATGGCACAAAAATGGTAGGAAATCTCAAAGCAAAACTTTCTCTACTTTTCTTAGATTTTTTGTTGTTGTTAGCCAGAGAGACTCTCATTTATTATTAGGTTGGTGCAAAAGTCATTGCGTTTTTTGCTATTATTTTTAACCTTTTAAACCGCAATTACTTTTGCACCAACCTAATTATTTAGTTGACATCTTTTTTTTTTTTTTTGTATTTTTTTTTTCATTTCATTGAGCCTCTCTTTATATAGCTATAGGTAAAATTTATTAAACAATGAAAGTGAGATAGACATTGTGTTAAGTGCTCTGCTTACACTGTCTTTACCATACCCCCAGTACACTATTAGCGATGTTTTACAAATGAAGGAATTGAGGCTAAGAGTATTTAAGAGACTCTCCAAAAGGCCTGCAGCTAGTAATATGGAAGCTGAGATTCAAAACCAATATGTCCAAGCAGATGATTTTAAAGAATTCACTGATGTTACCCAGGATATAGGCTAAGGTCTTGTGACAAAGAGACCCCAAAATACAGTAGTTTAAATAGCATAAAAAACTGTTTGTCTTTGATTTCCCTGGATGAGGCAGCTCTGCTTCATTGGATACCTGGAAGACCCAGATTCCTTCCGTTTTACAATACCATTGTGACCTAGGAATGCCCCTCATCGCATAGTCAAAACTGAATCACTGTTGCATCTGCGTTCCAGCCCATGGGGAAGTTGAAACAGGGTGTACATAGGTCAAGTATTCTCATTCTAAGGCTGTGAAGCAGAAGATGCGCGTAGCCACACCTAGTTGTAAGGGAAGCTAGGGAATGTAATCCCCACAGGGCAGGCTTGTATCTGGCCTAAACTAGAGAGGGGCTCTATTCCTGAAATATAGGAGCAAAGAAAAAAAAAAATCAAGGGAAAATCAGCAGTCTCCCACACCACTATAATATCTGATGTTATTCATCATTATCCCCTTCTAGTATGTACCAAGACAGGTAGATGGTATCAGTAGGAGATTATCATCTGTGGAGGAGAGAACAGCCTGAAGTCAGATACCTTGGATACTGTAGGTGTAAAGGTTCAGGGATGGGAAGCTCTATAGAGCAACTCTGTTGACTTACGTATTTATGCTGATATCGACTGATTTTATAGCCCTTCTTAAGAAGTTCAGTTTAGGTTAGGGGACATTGAATGTTTTAGTATTTATGTAGTAGTCAAACTTTTGCTCTGTTATTGGTCATTTTACAGTTGTTTTTCTTTTAGAATATTGACCACCCAAGCTATCAAGTTAATCTCTTTCTTTAGACTTTTATTCTTGTAAATATGTATTAGCCCCAAATTTTTAAAGATTTTTTTTATCTTTTAATTACTTTCATTTTCTTTGCTAAGAACCTTACTTAGTTGGAAAGGATAACTTGGTCTCTAGAATACTGGTAATGCTTTCAGCATGATCATTCACAGATTTCCTCATTTCTGTGTCTCAGTATATGAGGTGTGATAATTAAGTTCATGAACTTGTTGTTATAATGTTACTAACCTTTTTAGATATCAGAGGGATTATTCATTATGAATTTGTACCAACTAGACAAACAGTTAATTAAGTTTACTATTTGGAAGTATTGAAAAGGCTGCATGAAAAAGTTAGACGACCTGAACTTTTTCACCAACAATTCATGGCTCTTGCATCACGGCAATGCACCAGCTCACATGCCACTGTCTGTGAGGGAGTTTTTAGCCAGTAAACAAATAACTGTATTAGAATGCCCTCCCCACTCACTTGATCTGACCCCCAATGACTTTTTCTCTTTACTTAAAGAGAAAGGAAATATTGAAAGGAAGACATTTTGATGACATTCAGGACATCAAGAGTGATACAATGACAGCTCTGATGGCCATTCCAGAAAAAGTTCCAAAATTGCTTTGAAGGGTGGACTAGGTTCTGGCATCGGTGCATAGCTTCCCAAGGGGAGTACTTTGCAGGTGACCATAGAGATATTCAGCAATGAGGTATGTAGCACTTTTTCTAGGATGAGTTCACAAACTTAATTGTCTGACCTCATGTACAAGTATACAGGTAAAGGATTAGGAATAGGTTCCATGATTTATAGCAGCCCTATTTCAGTCCCAGTGGGTATGAATGGTACATAGATTCCTTCCCATAGCAACCACTGAGGCTCTGGACTCACAGATGATAGTCCTTCATTTCACAGAAGAGTGTGTGGTAAAGAGGTTGCTAGAAGTACAAGTAGCTCTTCTGGGCTTCCTTCAGGAAAATTTCATTCTGGGATTTGGGAATGAAAGTTTCTTCCACAGCTTGTTGCAAATACTTCTTTAAGAGAATTTTTTAAAAGCCGTCCAAGAAACTGGATTGTGTAAAAAAACAGAGAAAATTATTAATAGCATAGAATTAGTACAAAATGTTTCTCAGTATGAATGCTCATTTGAGTGTTAATATAAATAGGTGGGAAGATAGATGAGTTATATCATCAGATATGAGGATAAATGTGGAATTGGTAGACTTGACAGGTATCCCTTTCCTTCTACAGAACTTTAAGAAGATGTCTTCTATACCATCTTCAAAGTCAGTGAGAAGTATTTTCTCTAGAAACAGATTGCTGAAAGTACCAGTTATTAGGTGGAGGGGCCAATCCAGTTGTTTAGGTTTATCTGTCTAAACCAAAATCAACTGA
The DNA here is from genome assembly GCF_964194185.1 of Rhinolophus hipposideros. Lineage (NCBI taxonomy): Eukaryota > Metazoa > Chordata > Mammalia > Chiroptera > Rhinolophidae > Rhinolophus > Rhinolophus hipposideros. Next base: position 53,131,636 of record NC_138046.1, on the reverse strand, counting down.
CTCTTTTCATAGCCCAAGGGGGTCAGAAGGTATTCTGCTTACATGTTTCCCTATCATAAAACCAGTGATAGTTTTGTTACAGAAAAAGTTCCAAAATTGCTTTGGAGGGTGGACTAGGTGCTTGCATCTGTGCACAGGCTTCCCAAGGGGAGTACTTTGCAGGTGACCGTAGAGATATTCAGCAATGGGGTATGTAGCAATTTTTGTGATAGTTCTATCACAAAACTATCAGAATTCATTTTTTAACATTTATTCATTTATTTATTATTATTATTTTAATTATAGTTTATTGGGGTGATAATTGCTAGTAAAGTTACATAGATTCCAGGTGTATAATTCTGTAATACATCATCTATATCTCACATTATGTTCACCACCCAGAGTCACTTCTCCTTCCATCACCATATATTTGACCTTGTTTACCCTCTTCTAGAACCCCCCCTCCACCCTTACCCTCTGGTAACCAGTAGACTATTGTCGGTGTCTATGAGTTTTTGTTTCTTCATTTGTTTATCTTATTCCTTTGTTGTTTTCAGTTTTATATACCACATGTCAGTGAAATCATATGGTTCTCTACTTTTTCTGTCTGACTTATTTCACTTAGCCTTATAATTTCAAGATACATCCATGTTGTCACAAATGGCACTATTTCATCTTTTCTTATGGCTGAATAGTATTCCATTATGTATATGTACCACAACTTCTTTATCCATTCATCTATGGAAGGACACTTTGGTTGTTTCCATGTCTTGGCCACCCCTCTCCTGGGTATCTACCCAAAAAATCTGAAAACATTTATCCATAAAGACATGTGCCCCAGTGTTCATTCCAGCTTTATTTACGGGGGCCAAGACATGGAAACAACCAAATAATTCATTTTTACTTATCACAATACAGCTTAAATGTCAAGGCTGCCTGTTTAATTGGCAATGATCCCCACTGAATTTTTAACTCATGCTGAAAAGGTAGCTGCTGGTGGCTGTTTTTATGAGGCTTTTGGTATTTTATTTTGGCTTAAATCTGTTGTTATTGTTAGAACATGCATTATCTCTACCAGAATTTCTACTGCTCAGTATACAGGTTATCTTCACTCTGACAGCTCTGTATCTTCAATGTCAGATACACTGCTCCCAAGTCATACGAGATTTACACATTCTGTTATACTTTTATTGAGCAGCTCTTAATCTTCTCAGAAAAAAACAAAAACAAAAAAAAAAACCAAAAAAAAAACATGCTACAACCAGCAAATTTTATCGCCTTGCATTTAATGGAAACCTTTCTTGGCAAGGGTGGACAATTGTATTGAGAAACATTCCAGCTAGATCTGGCCAGTTTTGAAAAGATTTTTACAATTTAACTGTGTAAAAGCCAAACTCTGGTTGATACTTTTTTTTTCTTCCAGTTTCTTTTTTTTTTTTTAAATACAATTTATTGGGGTGACAATTGTTAGTAAAGTTACATGGATTTCAGGTGTACAATTCTCTGGTTGATACTTTAACATTTCTATAATTTCTAAGGTCAAAGCATATTCTATTTACTGATTTGCTCCCATAACCCAGCTGCCAATAATTCCTAGGAATTTTGCCTAATGTAATCCCTGTTTTAGTTACTGGAGGGTGGAATTTCCTGCTGAAATTGGGTGACAAGATACAAGTGTACTTCTTGAGATAACTTTACTGCATAATCTTATATTGATTATATTTCAAAGGATGTATTTTCAATTGTGGTACTCTTGGATTTATGCAAGAGTGGGGTGTATTATACCGGGGTGGTTCAGAATTTATTGAATGATTTTATCTCTAGAGAGACATATTTGAAATTAAGAGGGGAGAGTGCAGTGTTTTCTTCTATAGCTTTTATTCTGAAGTAGGTAATGTCTGATATTAAAGCCAGTTCATTGTTTTCATCACTTCTCTCCTAAAGCAGTACGAATGTGAAGTAACAAGATATGGGGACAGAGACTGTTGCTAGTCTCCCCATTTGAACAAATGGGATGATAATAATAATACGTGCCTTGAATAGCTGTGGTGATGAAGAAATGAATATAAAGATTGTAAAACATGTTTAATATGTGGTTAATAATAGTGGAAGCCTCTGAAGGGACAGTGGACTCTAGCTAACTGGATTATCCACACTTCTCCCTTCATGTATTTTCTGATCTTTCCTTTCTCTTCCCCCCTTCATCTCTTCTCTCTCTTCCTCTCTGTCTTCCTCCCCTCCATCTCTCCCTCCCACTCTCCCTGCCCTCTTTCTCCTTAATCTCCCCTCTCTTGTCTCTCTCCCTCCCTCCTCTGTCCTCTCAATACTCTCTTTTCCCTTTTAGTACTTGTGTTAGGGCATTAAGTCTTCCTATATTTACTCTGGAGTTATCTAGTACATTTTTTTATATCTTCTTTGACATCTTTATCTAGTGGACATCTCTAAAAATTTAGAATTGTGCTCAGAAATCTCTTATCCTCGAACACCCCTAACCCCACGCCCAAGAAGGGCTAAGCAATAACCAGAGCAGAGGCAGAAGGAGAAATTGTGAGAAAAAAATAGAAAATCAGCATTAATGTTGACAAGGCAACCTATTTATCGAGTATCTCTTTTATGTCTAGCACTATGCTATAAGTGGAGAGATACTCTGAACTTCAAGGATTATCTCTTTTTCTTGAAGTGTTATTTTAGACTTAAAAAAATCAGATAATAGCTACTGGGTAATATAAAAACAAATCCTAAGACAGACCAGTTCCATTATAATTATAACAGCCAGATACAACATCCTTGCGCTGATTTAGCCTATGTTGGTGTTTTCTTTCGGATGGGAAGATGGCTAGATTATTTCAATTACTGTAAATAGTTGGGCTTTGAATGGGAGTGCTGTCTTTCTCCCTCCTTATTTAGATTTTTATTCCTTCTTCCCTCAGTGTCTGACCTTGCATCTGCCTTTAGTTACACAGTCTTTACTCTTTTTTTTCCCCTAGCCAATCCCCACTGTTAGCATTTTGAATTTCATTGCCTTTACGAGATACCCATTCCTATAGCTCAGCAGTTCTACCTTGTTGCAGCCACTGTAGCACTTACCTCTTATCTCTCTCAAAAGGAAAGGTGAACCTAAGCAGCAACTCTGGCAAAGCAAACTACTCAGAAACTGCTTGATGTTATCTCAGAGACCTTTGCTTAGTTTGCAGAAGCAAATGTCATGCATGCCTCCATGTTGCTTAGTAGATTTGTCACTAGGGATTCTCAAGCATTTTACATGAGGCTTTGACTGGCTCAGATCCTCATCAGAATGCACTCCAATTTGTCCACTTCAAACCCACCAGGAGCAGAGGGCATTTACTTTGACATCTGCTCTTTGGAAGTAGCCCATTAATACTGCACTTGATGTGTCAGGATCTTAATGAAATACCTGTCTCTTAGTTCTTTTATCTGCAATACGATGGCCTGGTTCAAGGTCATTGCCAACCTTAAGCTGTTTTTCTTTTTTCTTTTCCCTTTTGACAGTCACCATATGCCCTGCCTATTATTAATGCACAGAGCCTCTGCTCATGTATCAGTAACTTGATGGACAGATTGGGTTGGGGCCAACCCTACTTGTCTCAAAGGACTTTGTCCACACCCGGAGCTACCTCAATAAGTTCCCCAGTGATCTCAAATCCTTTGCTCCACGTCCTATCACTATCTGTTCCAAGTGCTTCTCTCCCATTTATGAAAATGGCTCGCAGTATAGGCACTATGATGTAGTTAAAACCGCTCATGTACTAGATGCGAAGCTTGATATTGTGCATACATTATGTTATTTTACTTAATACCTGTAGAACCACTGTGGGGCAGGTGAAAACTGAGGTTATGAGAGGCTCAGCGGCTTGACCAAGTTCACATGGCGAGGCAGTGCAGAATCTAGTGCTGATAGTAGCTTAAACGTTTTAAACTTCCGGGACTACCACTATTTTTAAAGTAAGCAATCATCTATTCATTATTTTCAGAAAACAAACAATTATTGAACACTATTCTGTGACTGTCATTATGAAGTCATTTGGGATATAGATAAAAAATAGTGTCTCTTCTTAGATCGATATCAAATATACTAGAGAGAGAGAAACAAATGGATAAATGAAATGTCATAAAATAAGCATAAGATTGAAGACGTATAGACGGCCCTATGGAAACTCAGAGTTGGATACTTAACCTAGTCTAGGGAAGGTTATTGAAACTATGTTGTCTCACAGAGTAATAAGACTATTCTGTCCCTCTACCTCCCCCTCTCCCTCTTACACACCCTACATGCCTAGATTAGATAGGTTTCCTTTAGCCCTTTGCAATTCCTTTGCATATCTCTGTCATAGCACTTACTTGTTTTATCCATTCACTGAACAGCAGTTTATTGAGTACTCACTCTTTGCCAGGTTCTGTTTTAAGAACTGGGAATAGAGCAGTGAACAAAACCAAGTCCTGCCCCCTTGGATTTCACATTATAGTGTGTAGACAGACAAGAAAACAATACTGGGGGTGCCAAAAGAATGTATACATATGACTCGTATGCATCTTTGTTATCAGTGCATATTGCATATTATAGTTTTGATATAGGTTTTTCCTTTTTAAAAATGTGTATACATTTTTGGGGCACCTTCTGTATATAAGTGGATATAGAATAAAATGTCAGGGTGTGAAAAAGTGATATGAGGAGAATAAAGTAGAATGAGGAGTTGGAGTGTGGTAGAGGATGTTATAGGGAACATTCTGTGAGAGGGTGACACTTTTCATGCAGTACTGTGATTATTTGTTTACATTTTAGGCTCCTCCTTCATACTATGCACTTCTGGAGGCAATGGGCCATGTCTTACTTTTCTTTGTATCCCTAGGTAAATAAACCCAGAAGGTTGAGGGAATTGACCAAAGCATGGTTAAAGTGATAAATCAGTGAGTCTGGGAATCTCAAGAGTGAAGATCAGGTGATGGGTGAGTTAAGGGAGTGAGGGAGCTTGAGTGCTGGGAGACTGTGATTAGAGAATAGGAGATTTACATGTCAGTTTGAAGAGACTGAACAGTTCCTCATGATTTCATGGTGGCATTTATAGTGAGGGTGACTAGGTGGAGTACCGGGGAAGACCACTGAGTTGAGTAGCTCAAACTGTGAGACTAGGACAGTTCTCAAACCTGGATGCACATTGTAATCAAATAGAGAACTTGTAAAAAATGAGTCATAGAGACCTTCCATGAAAAAGTTTGATTCAGGAGGTCTGAGTAGGCTCCAGAAAAGTTATGTTTTCAAATAAGCTCTGCAGGAGACTCAGATGCATAGAGCCAAGGTTGAGGACCCCTGGACTAGGATATTAGAAATTTGATCCATGTGGTTTTTGAAGCCATGAAAAATTATTCCAGGATTGTGTAGAAAGGAAGCCCATGGACCAGGTGTAATGGTGCTCAGTGAGTCTTAGAAGTGATCAGAAATCAATAGATGACTCTGACGAAGAGTGGGAGAATATGGTGGAATCAGACGGGATGAGCTTGGAAAAAGAGGGGTTTTACACCGGGATGAAAGAGTGATTCAAGTCTTCTACCGGTGAGGGTCTATTTAGAATTTTAGACATCAGCATGCAGTTTGGGGTGCTATGCATGGAAGGAAAGCCTGGGCATCATAGCTTGCATGATAGATTTGAAATCATGAAAGTTAGGCATTGTCTGCTTTACCTAGATATACAACCAGACTTGTGCTTAGGAAATGAAGACACCTTGGGCAAGTAGCTTGGGTGAACCTCTGGAAGATGGGCCTGCTTTGGAGGAAAAATAAGTAGTTAAAGCCTAGAACATTTTTTTTGATAGTTTTTGGACCTAGTCGGGTACACAGCAATAAATAACACCAATTGAGTGAGCATCAATTATTTGCAGTGTTCCCATCCTACCTACTGAGAAAGAAAAGTTATTTTCCCCTGAAAGGACAGAGTGGGAAAATAACAGTTCTTTGACAATGCTTTCTGAATATTTGAGGTTTTGTGGTACATTGACTCATTGTTTTAAGGTAAAGATTATCAGGAGCTTTCACTTAGTCTGGGATTTTTCCCTAAACCAGTGAGACACGCTCCCCACTCTCCTCACCCCCAACCAAACTTACAGGCCCTCTATAAATAATGGAAAAGACAAGTATATGGGCCAGTGATTTTCATTAATATCATCATCGTCATCATCATCATCATCATCATCATGTACAATCTTGAAAAGGGCCTGGGGTTTTAATGTTAGATAAGCCTGCATTTCATTTATGGCTCTTGATACTTAGTGTTGTACTTAGAGTCAAGGTAGGTGACTCATCTGAGTTCCAATCCTGTCCTCTGCAAAATAAGGATAATAATTGTTCCTTTACACCATTTTAGTATTAAATGACACAATATATGTAAATGAACATGGCAAGTGATAGGTGGCTCAATAAATGTTGACATTCTGCTCAGCTCTTCTTTAGATGCCCTTCCCAACCTCATTGTAGCAAGTGAAAATTATATTTTAATTGAGTCTGAGTTAATGTGTTCACTAATTGTTATCCTCTGTCAATGGGACAATTTTAGTCTAGCTCATATATGCATTTGTTATTTAACTGCAGTAAAAAGTATTTGAAAGGGAGAACACCAATTGACAGCTAGACTATTGATTTCTGGAATGAAATGTAAGCAAAAGTAACCACGCAAGCTGCATTTTTCTGTTGTTTGCTAAATATCTAAATGGTGTATATAGAGAAGAAATATGCCTTGTGATTTGCAGTATGATTTTGGCACATGACTCTGGTAATCTAAATTTCAAGACCTGCATGTAAATTTCAAGTCCTAAAGGTACCTTTTCTACAACAAACAAATAACCAGAACTACAATAGCTAAAATGCTTTGGCTGTAAGTGTATCTATAACAGTCACTAATTTATATGACCAAGGGGTCTTATGTTTGTAATGCTATCCCCTTAAGAGCTGAGGTTTAAACAAGTGAGTAGCATGAGTTATAAATGAATTGAAAATTGCCTTCTGTTCCAGCCCAATGCAATGGTCTGAGTTCTGTAATGAGCCCCATTTGGTGAGGTAACTCATGTCACCAGGAGGAGCCCTCTACAGACTGCTCCATTTGTCACTGCTGTCTGAAGGACAGAGTGGGCTGGTGAAGTTGGCACTCTGCAGAATTTTTATTGGGCTGCATGCATGTGGTGGTTTCCCTTATCAGACTGTAATTCAATAAGAAATATAAAACTATGATTAAATAATTCTAGGGTTGTGACAAAACCTAACCAAAGCCATGAGAATTAATGCTGACACTGGTATATTACCTTACCCCAAAAGCAGGTTGGATGAGGGGAAGGAAAGGATGGATGCTGGAGGAGAGTCTCTATTCATGATGGAGTGTTCATTTGCATGGCTATTTGTTTGGGCTGCTTTGGTCTGTGCCATGTGGCTCAATGTAGTGATTTTTCACGTTAGTTTCTCTCTATTGCCCATGCTTTCACCTTCCTTTTAAATAAAAGAGAGACCAAAACACATAAAGGATGACCAGAATTATCACATGAATTTGTTGCAAGAAAACAGGAACCATCTTTTTGGAATGGGTTCTGCCATTTACCCCCAGAAGGGTGAATGGTTAAAGGAAATCACTGGGGACAGATATCAAGTGGAGAATGGAAGGGTTCTTTCAACATTTTTTTTTCAAAAGGAAAACTACTTTATTGTTTTCTGTTACACAAGTAGCATGTGCTCAATGTAAAACTTAAAACAGCACAGAAAGATACAAAGAATAGAAACTGTAAGAATCATTGATTATAATCCCTCTCTCCATTCACCAGAGATAACATGTTAACATTTTGATAATATTTCCTCCGTCTGTCTCTGTAATCTTTAAACAGTGGTTTGCATATTTTTTAAATTTATCGGGGTGACATTGTTAGGAAAATTACATAGATTTCAGGTGTACAATTCTGTATTACATCATCTATAAATCCCATTGTGTGTTCACCACCCAGAGTCAGTTCTCCTTCCATCACCATATATTTGATCCCCCTTACACTCATCTCTCAACCCCACCCCCTTTACCCTCTGGTAACCACTAAACTATTTTCTGTGTCTACGAGTTTTTGTTTCTCAATTGTTTGTCTTGTTCTTTTGTTGTTTTTGGTTTATATACCACATATCAGTGAAATCATAAGGTTCTCTGCTTTTTCTGTCTGACTTATTTCGCTTAGCATTATACTCTAAAGATCCATGCATGTTGTCCTAAATGTTCCTATATCATCTTTACTTACCACCGAATAGTATTCAATTGTGTATATATACCACAACTTATTAACCCATTCATCTATCAAAGGACATATTGGTTGTTTCCATGTCTTGGCCACTGTAAACAAACCCGCAATGAGCATTGGAGTACACGTGTCTTTATGAATAAATGTTTTCAGATTTTTTGGGTAGATACCCAGGAGAGGGATTGTTGGGTCATATGGTAATTCTATTCGTAATTTTTTGAGGAACCTCCACACTGCCTTCCATAACAGCTGCACCTGTCTGCATTCCTACCAACAGTGTATGAGGGTTCCTTTCTCTCCACAGCCTCTCCAACACTTGTTACTATTTGTCTTGTTGATGATAGCCATTCTGACTGGGGTGAGGTGATATATCATTGTGGTTTTTATTGACATTTCACTGATGATTAGTGATGTTGAGCATTTTTTCGTATGTTTCTTTGTTATTAGTATGTCCTCTTTGGAGAAATGTCTCTTCAGGTTGTCTGCCCGTTTTTCAATTGGGTTGTTTGTTTTTTTGTTGTTGAGTTTCATGAGTTCCTTGTATATTTTGGATATTAGCCCCTTATCGGTGGCACTGTTTGCAAAAATCTTCCCCCATTCAGTTGGTTGCCTCTTTATTTTGTCGATGGTTTCTTTTGCTGTGCAGAAGATTTTAAGTTTCATATAGTCCCATTTGTTTATTTTAGCGTTTACTTCCATTGCCTTTGGAGTCAAATTCATAAAATGCTCTTTGAACCCAAGGTCCATAAGTTTAGTACCTATGTTTTCTTCTATGCAGTTTATCGTGTCAGGGCTTATGCTTAAGTCTTTGATCCATTTTGAATTCATTTTTGGTACATGGTGACAGATAACAGTCCTGTTTCATTCTTTTGTACATTGCTATCCAGTTCTCCCAGCACCAGTTATTGAAGAGGCTGTCTTTGCTCCATTGTATGTTTTTAGCTTCTTTGTCAAAAATTATCTGTCCATATTTATTTGTTTTTATTTCTGGCTTCTCAATTCTATTCCATTGGTCTATGTGTCTTTTTCTGCCAATACCATGCTGTTTTGATTATTGTAGCCCTGTATTACAAGATAAAGTCAGAGTGTGTGGTACCTCCAATATTATTCTTTTTTCTTAAGATTGCTTTGGCTGTTAGGGGTCTTTTGTGGTTCCAAACAAATCTGATGATTTTTGGTTCTATTTCTTTAAAAAATGCCATCGGGATTTTGATGGGGATTGCATTAAATCTGTATATTGCTTTGCGTAATATAGCCATTTTAACTATGTTGATTCTTCCAATCCATGGTCACAGAATGTCTTTCTATTTATTTGTGTCTTCCTCAATTTCTTTCAAAAGTGTCTCATAGTTTTCAGCATGTAGGGGCTTCACATTCTTGGTTAAGTTTATTCCTAGGTATTTCATTCTTTTTGCTGCAATTGCAAAAGATATTGTTTTTTGTATTTCTGTTTCAGAGATTTCATTGTTATTATATAGGAATGCAATGGACTTTTGTACGTTGATTTTGTAGCCATCAACTTTACTGTATTTGTTGATTGTTTCTAATAGCTTTTTGGTGGAGTCTTTAGGGTTTTCTATATAGAGCATCATGTCATCTGCAAAGAATGACTATTTAAATTCTTCATTCGGAATTTGGATCCCTTTGATTTCTTTCACTCGCCTGATTGCTCTGGCAGGATTTCCGACATTATGTTGAAAAGCAGAGGTGATAGCAGACAGCTTTGTCGTGTTCCTGAATGTAGAGCAAAGAGCTTCAGTTTTCACCATTAATTATGAGATTAGCTGAGGACTTGTCATATATGGCCTCTATTATGTTAAGGTATTTTCCTTCTATACCAATTTTGTCAAGTTTTTTAATCATAAATAGATGTTGTATCTTGTCAAATGCTCTTTCTGCATCAATTGACATGATCATATGATTTTTGTCCTTTATTTTGTTTATGTGATGTATCACATTGATGGATGTGTGGATGTTGAACTATCCTTGTGTCCCGGGGATGAACCTCACTTGGTCGTGGTGAATAATCTTTTTTTTTTTAATTAATTTTATTGGGGTGACAATTGTTAGTAAATTTACATAGATTTCAGGTGTACAATTCTGTATTACATCGTCTATAAATCCCATTGTGTGATCACCACCCAGAGTCAGTTCTCCTTCCATCACCATATATTTGATCCCATTTACCCTCATCACCCACCCCCCACCCCCGTACCCTCTGGTAACCACTAAATTATTGTCTGGGTCTATGAGTTTTTGTTTCTCATTTGTTTGTCTTGTTCTTTTTGGTTTATATACCACATATCAGTGAAATCATAGGGTTCTCTGCTTTTTCTGTCTGACTTATTTCACTTAGCATTATTCTCTCGAGATCCATCCATGTTGTCACAAATGCTCCTATATCATCTTTCCTTAACGCTGAATAGTATTCCATTGTGTATATGTACCACAACTTCTTAATCCATTCATCTATCGAAGGACATTTTGGTTGTTTCCATGTCTTGGCCACAGTAAACAAAGCTGCAATGAACATTGGCGTACACGTGTCTCTATAGAGAAATGCTTTTATATTTTTGGGGTAGATACCCAGGAGAGCGATTGCTGGGTCATATGGTAATTCTATTCGTAATTTCTTGAGGAACCTCCACACTGCTTTCCATAGCGGCTGCACCAGTCTGCATTCCCACCAACAGTGTATGAGGGTTCCTTTTTCTCCACAGCCTCTCCAACACTTGTTACTATTTGTTTTGTTGATGAAAGCCATTCTGACTGGGATGAGGTGATATCTCATTGTGGTTTTCATTTGCATTTCTCTGATGATTAGCGATGTTGAGCATTTTTTCATATGTCTATTTGCCATTTGTATATCCTCTTTGGAGAAATGTCTCTTCTGGTCCTCTGTCCATTTTTCAATTGGGTTGTTTGTTTTTTTGTTGTTGAGTTTCATGAGTTCCTTGTATATTTTGGATATTAGCCCCTTATCAGAGGAACTGGTTGCAAAAATCTTCTCCCATTCAGTTGGTTGCCTCATTATTTTGTCAATAGATTCTTTTGCTGTGCAGAAGCTTTTCAGTTTCATATAATCCCATTTGTTTATTTTAGTTTTTACTTCCATTGCCTTTGGAGTCAAATTCTTAAAATGCTCTTTGAACCCAAGATCCATAAGTTTAGTACCTATGTTTTCTTCAACGCAGTTTATTGTGTCAGGTCTTATGCTTAAGTCTTTGATCCATTTTGAATTAATTTTGGTACATGAAGACACTCCTGTAGATGTCTAGGAAGAGAAATAGTAAATCAGTGATTGCCATGAATAACCAAGGCAACAAGATAGCTCAGGAAGAAAGTGAAAAGTCTCCAGAAAAGGAACTTAGAGATATGCACCTTTGTGATTTAAATGACAGAGAATTCAAGGTCGCAATTCTGAAAAAACTGAATGAGATGCAAGAAAACACAGAAAGGCAGTTTAATGAACTCAGAAACACAATTAAAGAACACCATGAGCATTTTACAAAAGAGATTGAAATCTTCAAAAAGAACCAAATAGAATTTCTGGAGATTAAGAACTCAATAGAAGAAATTAACAATAAAATATCCAGCTTAGGTAGTAGAGTTGACCAGATGGAGGAAAGAATCAGTGACATGAAAGATAGGAACCTCGAATTTACACAGAGGGAAGAAGAAAGAGACTTGAGACTTGAAAGAAATGAAAGAACTCTACAAGAACTTTCTGACTCCATCAGAAAGAGCAATATAAGAATGATGGGCATACCAGAAGGAGAAGAAAGAGGGAAGGGAACAGAGAATATATTCAAACAAATCATCGATGAGAACTTCCCAAACTTGTGGACAGAACTGGATCCTCGAATCCAAGAAGCAAATAGAACACCTAATTACCTCAATCCCAACAGGCCTTCACCAAGGCACATTGTATTGAAGCTGTCTAAAATCAATGACAAAGAAAGAATCCTCAAGGCAGCCAGGGAAAAGAAGACGGTAACTTACAAAGGAAAGCCCATTAGATTATCATCAGATTTTTCAGCAGAAACTCTACAAGCTAGGAGGGAATGGAACCAAATATTCAAACTATTGAAAGAGAGAAATCATGAGCCAAGAATAATATATCCAGCAAAGATCTCCTTTAGATATGAAGGAGGAATAAAGACCTTTCCAGACATCCAGAAGCTGAGGGAATTTTCTAATACACGACCTGCACTACAAGAAATACTAAAGGAGGCTATTAGACCACCATCAACAGGGACAATTTGTGGCAACCGAAACATAAAAAGGGGGAGCGTAAAGGCCTGAACTGGAATATGGGAATAGAGAAAGTAAGCGTACTGAAGAAACTGGAATACTCTAAATATCAAACTTTCTTTTACATAAACTCAAGGGTAACCACTCAAAAAACATCCAAATCTGAAATATATACTGTAATAAAAGAAGAAACAGAGGGAAACATCATAGAATACCACCACACAGAAATAACAGACAACAACAAAAAGGCAAAGAAACAATGGAGACACAGCCTTACCAGAAAACTAAAGACAGAATGGCAGGAAATCCTCACATATCAATAATCACCCTAAATGTAAATGGACTGAACTCACCAATAAAGAGACACAGAGTAGCAGATTGGATCAAAAAACTAAACCCAACCATATGCTGCCTACAAGAGACACATCTCAGCTACAAGGACAAGCGTAGAATAATCATTTTAATGCATTGTTGTATTCGATTTGCTAGAATTTTGTTTAGGATTTTTGCATCTGTATTCATTAGAGATATTGGTTTGTAGTTTTCATTTTTTATGTTGTCCTTACCAGGTTTTGGTATCAGGGTAATGTTGGCCTCAAAAAATTAGTTAGGGAGTATTGTCTCTTTTTCATTTTTTTGGGAAGAGTTTGAGCAGGATTGGTATTATTAGATCCTCTTTGATGGTTTGGTAGAATTCACTAATGAAGCCATTTGGTCTCGGACTTTTGCTTTTGGGAAGGTTTTGGATGAGTGATTCAATTTTGTTACTGGTGATCGGTCTGTTTAGATTTTCCAGTTCTTCATGGTTCAGCCTTGGAAGGCTATATGTTTCTAAGAACTTGTCCATTTCTTCTAGGTTTTTTAATTTGGTGGCATATAGTCCTTCATGGTATTCTAGCATCAGCCTTTGTATTTCTGTGGTGTCCGTGATAACTTCCCTTTTTCATTTCTGATTTTGTTAATTCGTGTCTTCTCTCTTTTTGTCTTAGTGAGTCTAGCCAAGGGTTTGTGAATTTTTTTAACATTTTCAAAGCACCAGCTCTTTGTCACATTGACTTTTTTTCTATTGTCTTTTTGTACTCTATTTCATTTAGTTCTGCTCTGATTTTTGTTATTTCCTTTCTTCTGCTGACCTTGGGTTTCACTTGTTCTTCTTTTTCTAGTTCTTTAAGTTGTAACATGAGGGTATTTATTTGGGATTTTTCTTGTTTCTTGAGATAGGCCTGTAATGATATAAATTTCCCTATTAAAACTGCTCGCTGCATCCCATAAATTTTGGAAGGATGTATTTTCATTGTCATTTGTTTCTATGTATCTTTTGATCTCTCCTCTAATTTCTTCTTTGACCCAGTCATTCTTTAAAAGTATGTTGTTCAATCTCCATGTGTTTGTGTTTTTTCCTGCTTTCTTTTTGCAGATGATAATCTATTTCAAAGCCTTGTGATCAGAGAATATGCTTGGTATGATTTCAATCTTCTTAAATTTGCTGAGGCTGAGTTTATATCCCAATATATGGTATATCCTTGAGAATGTTCCAGGTACACTCGAAAAGAATATATAGTCTGATGTTTTAGGATGAAGTGCTCTATATATGTCAATGATGTCCATTTCATCTAATGTTCCATTTAGGGCTGCTATTTCGTTATTTATTTTCTGTTTGGATGATCTATCCATAGCTGTCAATGATGTAATTAAGTCCCTTAGTATAATTGTGTTTTGGTCAATTTCTCCCTTTAGTTCTGTTAGTAGTTGCTTGGTATATTTCGGTGCTCCCTGATTGGGGGCATAAATATTGATGACTGTTGTGTCTTCTTGTTGTATAGTCCCCTTTACCATTATGAAATGTCCATCTTTGTCTCTTGTTATCTTTTCACCTTGAAGTCTGTTTCATCTGATATCATTATGTCTACACCTGATTTTCTTGGGTACCATTTGCTTTGAGTGTCAATTTCCACCCTTTCACTTTGAGTCTATGCTTGTCCTTGTAACAGAGATGTGTCTCAGGGAGATAGCATATGGTTGGGTTTAGTTTTTTGATCCAATCTGCTAATCTGTGCCTTTTTATTCATGAATTCAGTCCATTTACATTTAGGGTGATTATTGATATGTGAGGATTTCCTGTCATTCTATCTTTAGTTTTCTGGTAAAGCTGTGTCTCCATTGTTTCTTTTTCTTTTTGTTGTTGTCCATTATTTCTGTGTGGTGGTATTCTATGATGTTTTCCTCTGTTTCTTCTTTTATTTTAGTATGTATTTCAGTTCTGGATTTTTTTTTTTGAGTGGTTACCCTTAAGTTTATGTAAAAGAAAGTTTGATATTTAGAGTATTCCATTTTCTTCAGCACGCTTACTTTCTCCATTCCCATATTCTGGTTCAGGCCTTTACTCTCCCCCTTTTTATGTTTCGGTTGCCACAAACTGTCCCTGTTGATGGTGGTCGAATAGCCTCCTTTAGTATTTCTTATAGTGCAGGTCGTGTATTAGAAAACTCCCTCAGCTTCTGTATGTTTGGAAAGAACTTTATTCTTCCTTCATATCTAAAGGATATCTTTGCTGGATATATTAATCTTGGCTCATGATTTCTCTATTTCAATAGTTTGAATATTTGGTTCCACTTTCTCCTGGCTTGTAGAGTTTCTGCTGAAAAGTCTGATTATAATTTAATGGGCTTTCCTTTGTAGGTTACCATCTTCTTTTCCCTGGCTGCCTTGAGGATTCTTTCTTTGTCGTTTATTTTAGACAGCGTCAATACAATGTGCCTTGGAGAATGCCTGTTGGGATTGAGGTAATTAGGTGTTCTATTTGCTTCTTGGATTCGAGGATCCAGTTCTGTTCACTGGTTTGGGAAGTTCTCATCAACTATTTATTTGAATATATTGTCTGTGCCCTTCTCTCTTTCTTCTCCTTCTGGTATGACCATTATTGTTATATTGTTCTTTCTGATAGAGTCGGAAAGTTTTTGTAGATTTTTTTCTTTTCATTAAATCTCAAGTCTCTTCCTTCTTCCAACTGTGTAATTTCTAGGTTTCTGTCTTCGATATTACTGATTCTTTCCTCCATCTGGTCAACTCTACTACCTAATTTTTTTATTTCATTCTTAATATTTTCTATTGAGTTCTTAATCTCCAGAAATTCCATTTGGTTCTTTTCAATCTCTTTTTCAATCTCTTTGGTAAAATTTTTTTTCAATCTCTTTTTCAATCTTTTTCGTAAAATTTTTAATCTCTTTCGTAAAATGCTCATGTTGTTCTTTGATTGTGTTTTTGAATTCATTAAATTGCCCTTCTGTGTTTTCTTGCATCTCATTGAGTTTTTTCAGAACTGCAATCTTGAATTCTCTGTCATTTAAGTCACATGTTTCCGTATCTTTAAGTTCCTTTTCTGGAGACTTCTCACTTTCTTTCTGATCTGTCTTGTTGCCTTGGTTATTCATGGCAATTACTGATTTATTATTTTTCTTTCTAGACATTTATAGGAGTGGCTTCTGCAACAGGTTGTTAGGAAGAGGTCTTTCTTTTGTTTTCTAGCACTTGTTAGTAGAATGTTTTATTTTCTTTTTGACTGCAGCCTTTTTTCCTCTCTCACACAGTAGTGCTTTGTTTTCTCTACACTATTCCAGCTTCTCACACCATGGCGTGATTCCTTGGGAGATGGGCTTCTCCCCTGTTAACAGTTCGCCTGGGTCATAGAGCGCCGTGTCCCTGTGGGGATGTAGAGAGCTTTTGAAGTTCCACAGCTCTTCCTGCACCAGATTCAGAGCCCGTATGTTTCAGCAGTTCTGTTTACTCCTGCAGGAATCTGCCCAGATAGGTTTGGCCAGGGGCATGGTGAGTTGTGAGAGGTGGTCCAGAACAATGGCAGTGACCACCATCACAGCCTGTCTTGCTTCCGCAGCTCCCTCCCCTTTGCCAGAGCTAGTTAGGGTGCATCTGTGTCTGTGGTCCACAGTTCTCAGAACAGCAAATATTCTGTTCTTTTGATCTGATACTGCTACTGTTGCACTTCTACCACTGGGCCAATGGTGGCGGGGTGACTTCTGGGAGGGTATGGAGGAGGCAGCTAGTCTCAGTGCCTAAGGCTTCTGTTGTCTGCTAGGCAGTGAGGGCTTAAACCACCGTTTTCAGCCTTCTTCCCTCAGTCTTTTCTCTGAGGTCTCTGACATGAGTGTTTGGTTCAGCTGTGTTATATCGTGCCCACTCAGCCCTGTGGCCCATAAGCGGAGCCCTAGCAGTCCGAGTTCTTCCCTCTCCTGCCGCTCCGGTTGTTCTGGGATGTAGCCAGCTCGGAGCACTGAGCTAGGTCTGCGTCCTGTGCCCACGCGGCTCTGTCTTGCACTTCTCCCTTCCCTCTTCTCCCCGCTTGCTCGATTCTCCCACCTATAGGTGAATTCAGTAGTGGGCCTCTTCGTCTTGCCTGTCTGCTCTGCTGGGAGTCCTTTGTGTTGTTATTGTTGTTCAATTAGTTGTAAATCCCAGGGGAGCTTTACAGAGGCTCACCTCACACTGCAATTTTGATGATGTCTAATCTGTATATTTTTATTAGAATAAATTTCTGGAAATGTAAGTCATATTTTAAGAGCTTGTGATTCTTTTAGAAAGATGAACCTTCCCAAGACATGGTTAATTTACACTGCAGCACCAGTATGTGAAGGTGCAGAAGGAAGCTAATTGTCTCCATTTATTCAATAAGGACCATGTGCCAGGCATGGCTGTAAGCCTTTTGTAATCATTAACTCATCTAATCCTCACAATAACCCTATTAGTTGGATATTATTGGCATCCTTATTTTATAGTTGGGGAAACTGAGGTTTAGAAAGTTTACGAGGCTGGTCATGAAGTTGAACCAGAATGTTGAATCAGACTTTGTTATATGAGAATGGAATATTCTCTCTCTCTCTCTCTCTCTCTCTCTCTCTCTCTCTCTCTCTCTCTCTCTCTCTCTCTCTTTCTTTCTCTCTCTCTCTTTCTCTCAACCCACCAATCCTCCATTTCCTTCCATTGCCCCCACCCTCCTCCCCCTCACTCTCTCAGAGCAGGGCCCAGGGACAAACAACCAATAAAAGAAGAATTAAGGAGCCTAGTAGGTAAGCAATAAACCATGGGAGTTCTAAATAATTGTGGATCTTCAAATTTAGCACTTTCTAGGCAAAGATGTCCTTGCTTGTTCATTACTAAATGAAAAGAAAATAACCTCTTCGGTGCTGGGCTTCATGAGTTGCTCAACAATAAGAAGAAAAATACAGACAGATATATATACAGTTATGTGTGTGTGCAAACACACACACAGACACACACATACACACCTGGAAAAGAGTGCCCCCATTCTGGCTCTGATTCTTACTTTCTCCTTTATCCTGCTCAGACCAGAAGAACAGAAGGAATACCAGTCTTTATCAAATGAGTCACTCCTGCAATTTTCCAGCATTAAAATGAATGAAGTATGAATGTTCATAAATGCAGTGCTGGATAGAGAATTGAAGGTTTCTTATCATATTCTGTTAGCACTTTGTATGAAGTGAGAGATCACGTGAATAACTTTCTGTATGACTTTAGGCTATATACTTCTCTTTCCTGGACCTCAGTTTATTCCTCTCTAAAAGATGACCATGGGACTAAATTAAACCTGTGGGCCTTTTAAGCTCTAAGATCTGATATTTTAATCAGTAAGATTGTTCAAATCAAGAGTGATTGGGGCACAAATATATTAAGTGATTTTTGTTTCCAAGCCACACGCCTAATTAATAGTAGGGACACGATAGAACCCAGATCTCTTAATCCTTTGTCTAGAGTTGGGTTTCCCAAAGTCTATTCAACTTGGGACAAATCTCAATGTATTCTGGGTGGGGGTGGGGACATGGGAAGGAGGATTCTGACATCAAATAAATTTGGGAAACGTAGCCCTGTCTGGAGAAGCCATATACACATTGATCTCTGAGAACTCCTATAGTGTAAAATTCTTGGAAGCTTTGTTTTCTCTAGGTTTCTCACATATATTGAATAATGATGATGAAATGATACCAATTATAGTAGTCTCCTCTTATTATATCCTCCCTTTGTGTGCCTGATATTATTCTAAGTTTTCGTATATATTGATATGACTCATGAAAACGCTATGAGACTTTTTATCATCGCCTATTTTTTTTTTTTGAGAAAATAACCAAGACATTGAAACCAGACTTATTTGGGGGGCGATCACTGCATAAATTATAAAAATGCCTAACCACAGTGCTGTACACCAGAAACTAATATAAAATAATATTGAATGTCAAATACACACACAAACACACACACACACACACACACACACGGTGCAAAACAGTATATACACATTTTAAGAAAGGAAAACTGTATTAAAATTGTAATACTCAATATACAAGTTCGGACAGTTAAGTTTGCAAACTCATCCTAGAAAAAGTGCTACATAGCTCATTGCTGAATATTACTATGGTAACCTCTGAAATACTCCCCTTGGGAAGCTATGCATGGACGCCAGCACGTAGTCCCCCCTTCGAAGTAATTTTGGAACTCTTTCTGGAATGTCCCTCCGAGCTGTCTTCGTGTTACCCCTGATGTCCTGAATGTCATCAAAATGTCTTTCAATATTTCCTTTGTCTTCAAGTAAAGAAAAAAAAGTCATTGTGGTCCAGATCAGGTGAGTGGGGAGGGTTTTCCAATACAGTTATTTGTTTACTGGCTAAAAACTCCCTCACAGACAGTGCTGTGTGAGCTGGTGCATTGTCGTAATACAACAGCCATGAATTGTTGGCAAAAATTCAGGTCATCTAACTTTTTTACGCAGCCTTTTCCACACTTCCGAATAGTAAACTTGATTAACTGTTTGTCCAATTGATACAAATTCATAATGAATAATACCTCTGATATCAGAAAAGGTTAGCAACATCATTGCAACAAGTTCACAATCTTAATTGTCATCCTTCATATACCGATAATAAAAAATGAATATAAGTCACGTTCGACTTCTGCAATTACAAGAGATGTTCAAAGTGGTTACCATCAGCGTCCACACAACTCCTGATTACAGCAAATGACTGCTTGAGCAGTGTTGACCAAAGAGTCCACTTTGTACATTTTTTTGGTACCCTTGATATGTGTGTGTGTGTGTGTGTGTGTGTGTGTTTATAGTACAGCATAGCGAATATAGTCAGTGGTATTGTAACAGCTATGTGTAGTGTCAGATGGATAGCAGACTTGGTGGGGTTATCATTTTGTGAGGGGTGCAAATGTCTAATCATTAAATTATTTTTGTACAAGTGAAACTAATAATAAAAAGAGAAAAATCAAGACATTGAAAGAAAAAGTAATTTGTTCCCAGTCACACAGCATGGACAAGAGTACAGAGTTGGGATTTCAACCAAAGCAGTTTGGTTTCAGAGCCGGGCTCTTAAATCAGTATGCTTAGCTTGCCACAAAAACTTTTGTACAGTGTTCTTCAAGAGCATATGTCTTTGTCTATTCGGGCTGCTAAAACAAAATACCACAGACTGGGTAGCTTATAAATAACATGCATTTATTGCTCATAGTTCTGGAGGCTGGAACATTCAAGATCAAGGTACCAGCATGATAGCATTTTAGTGAGGGCTCTCTCCCTAGTTTATAGCTGGCACCTTTTGACTGTGTCTTCACATGGTAGAAGGGGCAAGGGACCTTTCTAGAGCTCTTTTGTAAAGGCACTAATCTTATTCATGAGGGCTGTACCTTCATGACCTGCGAAACCCCACTTTCTAATACCATCACATTGGGCATTAGGATTTCAATATATGAATTTTGGAGGAACACAAACACTGAGACCATAGCAACATGTTAGGACATACTGCTTTAGAATTATTTCCAGTATGCACAGTGAAATGGGATTAGATAAAATATCACAAAGCTCATGAATAACAGAGCTGGAATAGACATTAGAAATCATCTCTCTTGGCAGAGGAGGAGTCTGGGACCAGGAGAGGGAATCTCTGACTCCTGGTGTATGGCAGCTGAAACCAGGAACCACGGCTCCTGATTACTAATTCAATAGTATTTATTTACTAGAAATCATTGGAAAATGGGATAAAAGAAGTCTCAGGTTTTTTTCACTGTGGGAATTTGAGGACCACATATATTATCCCTCTTACTCTCAGAGCTCATAGAAGGTGACAACAAGACATGGGGTGCAGAGAAGGAGCTGGGTACCTAGGAAAGAAGGGGGCCATTGTATGAATTGATGTGAGGACCTTATTCCTAGTGTCTCCAGTATAGAGTAGGGACTAAGCACATTGTTGTTGAACAGAGAAATATGCTACTAACATTGTTATAGCATTTTATGACTTACAGAGCACTTTGATAGTCATTTTTAGTGATATGGTAGGAGAGACAGTGCAAAAAGACCTAGACAGTGGATCATGGGACTGGAGAGGGGAGAACCATAGTAGTCAAAACAAAAGAGTGGCTGATTGTTGTGGAGGTTGTGAAGAGTCCTGGAATTATTAGAATGAAATTGGTGATTTGGGGCCTGGCCATGGTGACAGCTTGCTTAATCTTCATTTTATTTTAATTTATTAAAAGGACACCTCCAAACTTCTGCAAAAAGCAAATTTTTAAGGGAGTTTATAAAGTATCAGGGTCCTTTGAAATTGGATTCCATCCATCACTGAAGAGAATTTACTTTAATACCCAAGAGAAGTAAGATCCTAAAGTAACTGTCACTAAACTAGTCTCATATCTCCTAGTCAAAGTTCATTAAAATTTTGAAAGCTCATTACCCAACTAAATGTTGGAATTGCCAAGATTTTGTTCTTTATTCAGGGTGATTGGAGGTCATATTTCACATTTTTCATCTAGGAAGCTGAGGCCATGGTGGGAGTGGCCACTGAGGAGTTCTGTCATTCCTTAAGGCCACATATAGGCTTCTTGATTGTCTCAGACTGTGGATTGCCATCATTTCTGTATTTAGGTTTGTTTTTTATTGCTCATAATTCAGGTTGGGAGTGAACTAAATAGTATGTTCCCTCCACAGGCCCATTGAGAGGTTGGAAATCTGCTTTTCTGTCTCTAGACTTTTTTTTGTTTTTTTGAGTTTTGCAATTTATTTATTGAAACATTATACACACATTGTTTGTCTGTAGAATTCTAAAGTCATAGTTTTTTTCCAGAAACGTTTTTATCCTATATCACAGAACAATGATTATAGCAAAGGAATTCATAAGTCACTCAATTTGCTTTTCAATGTGTCAAACAGAGAATTATTTGCTCATTTGGTAAACATTACCTCATCCTCTTCTTCACCTTCTTCATCATAATCATCACCGTCAATTTTTGGGAGCTTCTCCAGTAAAGTATAACATTGATCTTGGGATTATATGCTCAGGTAAAAAGTGACCAATTTCAAAGTCTGCAGCAAGGATAGCTTTAGCATCATCATCCAGATCTCCACTCTTAGGAACTTCATGAAGGGCAAAAAAATTAAAGAAAGAGTGACTGGGGTGTGGAGGAGGAGGTTCAAGAAGGATTAGTAAATAATAATAATAATAATAATAATAATAATAATAATAATAATAAACAATAATAATAAAAGAGTCATTGGAAACTTTTGGTCACAGTATGAACTGTCCAATGGCCCTCACATTTCTGCTTCTTTTTAATGATTTTCGCAGTGATGTTCTTCCCTCTTTTCCAATTTGACTGGCACCTTGTACAACCTGTATATTCTGGTCCATCAAAAGAAAAGGGATCAGAATCATCTGGTTGTGACCTTATCTTATATGTCTTTGTCAACAGTAAATTAGCTACTCTTTGTCAACACTTCATTTGTGAAATATTCACTGGGTTCAAAGAGAAATTCTAAGACAAAACTCATAGGCTGGCCAGCATCTGAGAACTTCACTTTAATATTTTTCAAGTGCTTCAGAATAGGTTCGTCATGTGACTGCACTATATCACTGAGTAAGTCAACGTTGTTAAAAATAGTTAACCAATGTTCAGGAATTCCCTTGGGGTCTTCTATTTCTTTATCTTTTTTTTCACCTCCAATCTTGGAATTTTCATTCAGCTCCTCCGAAATTTCATCCTTTTCATTTGGTTTCCATTGACATTCTTCTTTGGTAGGTTCATAAACTGCATTAATGATCTCAATCACTTATGAAATAAAGGCTGATAGGGAATAGCATACTTTCTTTCAACAGCATGTATGTCCTCATAGAACTTGGCTTCTATTTATGCACATTTAACTTGAAGGTTTTTGAGAGGATTCACTCGCCTTTTAACTGCCCTAGGCAACTTTTCAATGTGTCCTGTTGTTGTTTCTACCACACCATCATGACTTTCTTGGAGGGCCACAAGAATTTGAGGATTTTGCATCATCTGAACAGTCAGCTGATGTGCTTTGATTTTTATTTCTTCACCAGTTTCTTCTTATTGTACTTCTTCAACATCACCAAAATCTTGATCAAGTTCAGACCGTTCTTTGTTGTCAATGTTTGCCATGTTGTAAGAACTCCAGATATTGGTGGCTAGCACTCATAGCAGCATCTGCCTCTAGACTCAGACCTTCAGGAGGACAGGAGAGCAGGGTCCATGTCAGTACTCTTGACTGTTATATCAGCAGTATATACCATGAAGCCTGGAACAAAATATGTACTCAGCAAATAATTGTTGAATAAGTAAATGTTCTGTAGTGAAAGGTGAGTGGAAAAAAAAATCATCATTTATGTCTTTGTAGTCTACTCAAAGTAGACAGTCATGATTGTTGATAATGTTTGTCATGATAATTGGGTCTAATTTCCATACCTCACCTATAGAAGTTAATTAGCTACTCTGTAGGTTCTATGATTATTAGTTGGATAGGAGGGACAGTTGGATGGTAGAAATAATAGTTCTTTTCTAACCAGAACCCCTTAGTGACAATACATATAAGATCAGTAAATGTCTGTTGAATTGGAGTCAAGGAAAAACGATACCTTACATTTGGATTTTCGGAACAGCAGGTATTAATCACCCTCCTTCACTACTACCACTATACAGATGAAGAAACCTAGGGTCAGTGACTTATCATGAGCACCCAACTGGTTAATGATTTAGATGCAACTCTAAGGTAAATCTGCTGTTTCCCAGTTCATTGTTCTTGTCACCATGCCTCACTGTTACCACTAATCAACAGTGGAAGGATTTGCCTCAGAGCTGAGGCCCTATTTCAGTGCTGAGAAATATCTCAGAGACTCTGTAAACTTTGTAATGGGCTGTCGGCCAACTAACCTGTATGCCAGAGCCAACTCTATTCGAGAAAGTTCTACCAAGTATGAATGTATTACATTTGTTTCTAAGTTAAAAAATATTAGAGGAGGAATATGATATTATCAGGTGCTTACTGTAACAGACAGAATAGAAAATATTGGAAAATGTAGAGAAGTGTTCCTTGCTTTTTAGCAGTTTGCAGCTTTATACTGGAGATAACATGAAAGTGTCTGACACCTTCAGAGAACAACACTCTCTGATATAGAAATGTTGAGAATGTGGCACAGTGTTTAAGTGGTGCTGGAGTTCAGAGGAGTGGGGATCATTAAGTAAACTTCTTATGATGGCAATATAGTAGATTTTGAGAGCAGAATTGAGCTTTCAAATTTTGTTACAGCTTCCTCCTTTCTCGTTCACACCTCTTCTCAACAAGTTTGATGGTGGTGAATTCCGTAAGCAGGGCTACTATTGCTACCACTAACTCATTTTGTTGATTTCCTATCCAGTGACTCCTTAGAGAGGAAGAAGGGTGATGGGTTTCATAATGTGATAAATACTTGGATGCCTACATCTGGGAGATAGAGATATTTGTACACAATATTATGGAAATAGGCAAACTTACATTGAGAACAGTTTTATTAAAAAGCAAGCTATGATTTGATGTGTGTGGAGGGATTTATTCTGTCCTTGGTATCAAAATTTTATGTTTTCATAAATATTTGCCTATATGTAAGTAATATTTCCATGAGGGAATAGGTAGATAGAAGTGGTGATAGTGCTAAAGATTTTCCCAGTGATAAAAATTAATGCATATGTCCCCTTATAGTTCAGAATAGGCAAAGAGTACTTAAAGTAAGAGGCGTTTACTTGAGTTAAAGAGTAGTTTGTCTACGATCGTGTTCCCTTTCCTCTTTTCTTTCTTTGAGTGATTTAACATGTCCTATTCAAGGCCTTTCTTGCTTTGCTGTAGTACTACTTCTTTATGGACCTCCACATGTTGCTGCATGTGAAACATTTCAGAGATTGATTCAAACATGGCCTTGGAGACGTCATCAAAATGGCAGCATGAGGTGAGCCTCTGTAAAGCTACCCTAGAATTTACAACTAATCGAACAACAATAACTCCACAGAGGACTCCCTGCCCAGCAGACAGGGAAGACAAAGAGACCCTCTACTGAATTCACCTAAATGTGGGAGAATCACTCGAGTGGGGGAGGGGTGAAGGGAGAAGTGCGGAGATGGAGCCACGGGGGCACAGGACTTTGAACTAGCTCAGTGCTCCGAGTTCATTTGCATCACGGAAAAACCACAGCTGTGGGAGAGGGAAGAACTCGGACTGCTAGGGCTCCGATTATGGCCCACAGGGCTTGGGGGGTAGCATATAACATGGCTGAACCCAACGATCACGGCAGAGACCTCAGACAAAAGACTGAGGGAAGAAGGCTGAAAACGGTGGTTTAAGCCCTCACTGCCGAGCGGAGAACGGAAGCCTTAGGCACTGAGACTAGCTATCCCCTCCCTACCCTCCAAGAACTCACCCCGCCGCCACGTGCCCGGTGTTAGAAGCGGAACAGTAGCAGTGTCAGGTCAAAACAACAGAATATTTGCAGTTTTGAGAACTGTGGTCCCCAGACACAGATTTGCAGCATAACTAGTTCCTGCAAAGGGGAGGGAGCTGTGGAAGCAGGACCGGCTGTGGTGGTGGTCGCTACTATTGCTCTGGGCCACCTCTCACAACTCACCCCGCCCCTGGCCCCACCTATCTGGGCAGACCCTGCAGGAGTAAACAGAACTGCTGAAACATAAGGGCTCTAAATCTGGTGCAGGAAGAGCTTTGGAACTTCAAAAGCTCTCCGCATCCCCACAGGGACGTGGCGCCCTATGACCCAGGTAAACTGTTAACAGAGGAGAGGCACGTCTCCCAGGGAATCCCCCCATTGTGTGGGAAACTAGATTACTGTAGAGGAAACATAGCACTACTGTGTGAGAGAGGAAAAAAAATGGCTGCAGTTGGAGAGAAAATAAAATATTCTAACAACAAGTACTGGAAAACAAAAGAAAGACCTCTTCCTATCAAACTGTTGCAGAAGCCACTCCTGCAGATGTCTAGGAAGAGAAATAATAAATCAGTAATTGTCATGAATAACCAAGGCAACAAGACAGCTCAGAAAGAATGTGAAAAGTCTTCAGAAAAGAAACTTAAAGAATTGGAAATATGTGACTTAAATAACAGAGAATTCAAGATTTCGGTACTGAAAAAACTCAACGAGATGCAAGAAAACACAGAAAGGCAATTTAGTAAACTCAGAAACGCAATCAAAGAACAACATGAGCATTTTACGAAAGAGATTGAAATTTTTAAAAAAAGAAACAAATGGAATTTCTGGAGATTAAGAACTCAATAGAAGAAATTAAGAATGAAATAGCCAGCTTAGGTAGTACAGTTGATCAGATGGAGGAAAGAATCAGTGACATCAAAGATAGAAACCTGTAAATTACACAGGTGGAAGAAGAAAGATTTGAGACTTAAAAGAAATGAAACAACTCTACAAGAACTTTTTGACTCTATCAGAAAGAACAATATAAGAATAATGGACATACCAGAAAGAGAAGAAAGAGAAGGGAACAGAGAATATATTCAAACTAATAGTTGATGGGAACTTCCCAAACTTGTGGACAGAACTGGAACCTCAATTCCAAGAAGCAAATAGAACACCTAATTACCTCAATCCCAACAGGACTTCTCCAAGACACATTGTTTTGAGCTTTCTAAACTCAATGACAAAGAAAGAATCTTCAAGGCAGCCAGGGAAAAGAAGATGGTAACCTACAAAGAAAAGCCCACTAGATTATCATCAGATTTTTCAGCAGAAACTCTACAAGCAAGGAGGGAGTGGAACCTATACAAACTATTGAAAAAGAAATTATGAGCCAAGAATAATATATCCAGCAAAGATATCCTTTAGATATGAAGGAGGAATAAAGACGTTTCCAGACATACAGAAGCTGAGGGAGTTTTCTAATAAACGACCTGGAATACAAGAAATACTAAAGGAGGCTATTCAACCGCCATCAACAGGGAAAATTTGGGGCAACATAAAAAGGGGGAGAGTAAAGGCCTGAACCGGATTATGGGAATGGAGAAAGTAAGCGTGCTGAAAAATGGAATACTCTAAATATCAAACTTTCTTTTACATAAACTTAAGGGTAACCACTGAAAAAAATCAAGAACTGAAACATATACTGTAATAAAAGAAGAAACAGAGGGAAACATCATAGAATACCACAACACAGAAATAATAAACAACAACAAAAAGACAAAGAAACAATGGAGACACAGCTTTACCAGAAAACTAAAGATAGAATGACAGGAAATCCTCACATATCAATAATCACCCTAAATGTAAATGGACCGAACTCACCAACAAAAAGGCACAGTGTAGCAGATTGGTTCAAAAAAATAAAACCCAACAACTGCTGTCTCCAAAAGACACATTTCAGCTACAAGGACAAGCATAGACTCAAAGTGAAAGGATGGAAATTGACACTCCAAGGTAATGGTACCCAGAGAAAATCAGGTGTAACCATAATGATATCCGATGAAACAGAATTCAGGAGGAAAAAGATAACAAGAGACAAAGATTGAAATTTCATAATGGTAGAGGGGACTATACAACAAGAAGACATAACAGTCATCCATATTTATGCCTCCAATCAGGCAGCACCGAAATACACCAAGCAACTACTAACATAACGAAAGGGAGAAATTGACCAAATACAATTATACTAGGAGTCTTAACTACGTCATTGACAGCTATGGATAGATCATCGAAACAGAAAATAAATAACGAAATAGCAGCCATACATGACTCATTAGATGAAATGGACATAATTGACGTATATGGAGCAGTTCATCCTAAAACCTCATACGATACATTTTTTACTAGTGTACATGGAATATTCACAAGGATACACCATATATTAGGACATATAATCAACCTCAGTAAATTTAGAAGATTGAAATCATACCAAGCATATTCTCTGATCACAAGGCTTTGAAATTGGATATCAACTGCAAAAAGAAAACAGGAAAAAACAGAAATACATGGAGATTAAACAACATACGTTCAAAGAACGACTTGTACAAAGAAGAAATTAGAGGAGAGATCAAAAGATACATAGAAACAAATGACAATGAAAATACATCCTACCAAAATATTTGCGATGCAGCAAAAGCAGTTTTAAGAGGGAAATTTATATCATTACAGGCCTATCTCAAGAAACAAGAAAAATCCCAAATAAAAAACCTCATGTTACACCTTAAAGAACTAGATAAAGAAGAATAAGTGAAACCCAACTGCAGCAGAAGAAAATAAATAACAATAAATCAGAGCAGAACTAAATTAAATAGAGAACAAAAAGACAATAGAAAAAATTAATGTGACAAAGAGCTGCTTCTTTGAAAAGATTAACAAAATTGACAAATCTTTGTCTAGACTCACTAAGATAAGAAGAGAGAAGACACTAATTTACAAAATCAGAAATGAAAACGGGGAAGTATCACGGATACCACAGAAATACAGAGGATCATGCAAGAATACTATGAAGGACTATATGCCACCAAATTCAATAACCTAGAAGAAATGGACAAGTTCTTAGAAACATATAGCCTTCCAAGGCTGAACCACGAAGAACTGGAAAATCTAAACAGACCAATCACCAGTAAAAAATTGAATCAGTCATCCAAAACCTTCCCAAAAGCAAAAGTCCGGGACCAGATGGCTTCACTAGTGAATTTTACCAAACCTTCAAAGAGGATCTACATTACGTTAAGTGAAATAAGCCAGAATAAAAAAGACAAGTACCATATGATCTCACTTATATGCGGAATTTAAAGAAAAGGATACGTGAATGAACTAATCAGAAACAATTCTGGGGACAAAGAGGAAAAACTGAGGGTTGTTAGATGGGCGGGGGTTGGGGATAAGGGGAAAGGTGAGGGGATTAGAAAACAGTTGGTAACCACAAAATGGCCTCAGGGTTTTTGAAAAACAATTTGAGAACGTAATCAATAATGTTGTAAAGCTTTTGTAGGGTATCTGATGTTCACAGGTCCAATTTGGGAGACAACCTCCGGGAAGATGTAGATGGTTGATCAATGTACTGTACACCTGAGGCTGAAAAATAATGAATGCCAAATATAATTTTATATATATATATATATATATATATATATCATGTGATGGCTCGGTGCAATGTCGGAGGGATAGTGGAAGAGGGATGGATGAAGGGGGTTCACAGAGTAAGGGACATAAATGATAAACGTCTAAGTATTACCTTGTCTTGTGCACTTGAAACTAATGGGAAAAAAAAAGAGGATCTGATACCAATCTTGCTCAAACTCTTCCAAAAAATTGAAGAAGGGACAGTACTCCCTAACTCATTTTATGAGGCCGACATTACCCTGATACCAAAACCTGGTAAGGACAACACAAAAAAAGAAAACTACAGACCAATATCTCTGATGAATACAGATGCAAAATCATAAACCAAATTTTAGCAAATCAAGTACAACAATGCATTAAAAAGATTATTCATCACAACCAAATGGGGTTCATACCCGGGCAACAAGAATGGTTCAACATCCGCAAATCCATTAATTTGATACATCACAAAAATAAAATAAAGGATAAGTCATATGATTATATCAGTTGATGCAGAAAAGGTATTTGACAAGATACAACATCCATTTATGATTAAAACACTTAGTAAAATAGGTATAGAAGGAAAATACCTTAACATAATAAAGGCCATATATGACTAGCCCTCAGCTAATCTCATAATTAATGGTGAAAAACTGAAGCTCTTTGCTCTACTTTCCGGAACACAACAGGGCTGTCCCCTATCACCTCTGCTTTTCAACATAGTGTTGGGAGTCCTTGCCAGAGCAATCGGGCAAGAGAAAGAAATAAAAGGCATCCAAATTGGGAATGAAGAAGTTGAATTATCACTCTTTGCAGATGACATGATGCTATATGTAGAAAACCCTAAAGACTCCACCAAAAAGCTATTAGAAACAATCAACGAATACAGTAAAGTTGCCGGCTACAAAATCAACGTACAAAAGTCCATTGCATTCCTATATACTAAAAATGAAATCTCAGAAAAAGAAATACAAAAAACAATTCATTTTGCAATTGCAGCAAAAAGAATACAATACCTAGGAATAAACTTAACTAAGGATGTGAAGGACCTATATGCTGAGAACTATAAGACATTTTTGAAAGAAATTGAAGAAGACACAAAGAAATGGAAAGACATTCTGTGCTCACGGATTGGAAGAATCAACATAGTTAAAATGGCCATATTACCCAAAGCCATATACAGATTTAATGCAATCCCCATAAAAATCCCAATGGCATTTTTTAAAGAAATAGAACAAAAAAATCACCAGACTTTTTTGGAACCAAAAAAGACCCCAAATAGCCAAAGCCAAATTAAGAACAGAGAACAATACTGGAGGTATCGCACTCCCTGACTTTATCTTGTACTACAGGGCTACAATAATCAAAACAGCATGGTATTGGCAGACAAACAGACACATAGACAAATGGAATAGAATTCAGAAGACAGAAATAAAACTACATAAATATGGACGGATAATTTTTGGCAAAGAAGCTGAAAATATACACTGGAGGAAAGACAGCCTCTTCAATAAATGTTGCTGGCAGAATTGGATAGCCACGTGCAAGAGAATGAAACTGGACTGTTATCTGTCACCATGTACCAAAATTAATTCAAAATGGATCAAAGACTTAAGCATAATACCTGACACAATAAACTGCATAGAAGAAAACATAGGTACTAAACTTATGGACCTTGGGTTCAAAAAGCATTTTATGAACTTGACTCCAAAGGCAATGGAGTAAAAGCTAAAATAAACGAATGGGACTCTATGAAACTTAAAAGCTTCTGCACAGCAAAAGAAACCATCGACAAAATAAAGAGGCAACCGACTGAATGGGAGAAGATTTTTGCAAACAGTTCCTCCGATAAGGGGCTAATATCCAAAATTTACAAGAAACTCATGAAGCTCAAACCCCAAAAAACAAACAACCCAATTGAAAAATGGGCAGAGGACCTGAAGAGACATTTCTCCAAAGAGGACATACAAATGGCAAACAGACATGAAAAAATGCTCAACATCACTAATCATCAGAGAAATGCAAATAAAAACCACAATGAGATATCACCTCACCCCATTCAGAATGGCTATCATCAACAAGAGAAATAGTAAAAAGTGTTGGACAGGCTGTGGAGAAAAAGGAACCCTCATGCACTATTGGGGGGAATGCAGACTCGTGCAGCCACTATGGAAGGCAGTGTGGAGGTTCCTCAAAAAATTACGAATAGAATTATCATATGACCCAGCAATCCCTCTCCTGGGTATCTACCCCAAAATTTTGAAAACATTTATAGATAAAT
This sequence comes from Rhinolophus hipposideros, assembly GCF_964194185.1. Classification (NCBI taxonomy): domain Eukaryota; kingdom Metazoa; phylum Chordata; class Mammalia; order Chiroptera; family Rhinolophidae; genus Rhinolophus; species Rhinolophus hipposideros. The sequence continues at coordinate 53,100,421 of NC_138046.1, read as the reverse complement.
ACACTTGTGCTCCAATGTTCATTGCAGCTTTGTTTACGGGGACTAAGACATGGAAACAGCCAAAATGTCCTTCTATAGATGAATGGATAAAGAAGTTGTGGTATATATACACAATGGAATACTATTTGGCGGTAAGAAAAGATGATATAGGAACATTTGTGACAACTTGGATGGATCTTGAGAGTATAATGCTAAGTGAAATAAGTCAGACAGAAAAAGCAGAGAACCCTATGATTTCACTGATGTGTGGTATATAAACCAAAAACAACAAAAGAACAAGACAAACAAATGAGAAACAAAAATTCATAGACAGAGACAATATTTTGGTGGTTACCAGAAGGTAATGGGGGTGGCGGGATGGATATAAGTGTAAGGGGGATCAAATATATGGTGATTGAAGAAGAACTCACTCTGAGTGGTGAACACACAATGGGATTCATTGATGATGCATTACAGAATCGTACACCTGAAATCTATGTAATTTCACTAACAATTGTCACCCCAATAAATTTAATATATGTGTGTGTGTATATATATATATATATATATATATATATATATATATATATATATATGTGTGTGTGTGTGTGTGTGTGTATATATATATATATATATATATGTAAATATATAAAAAAGAAACATGGCCTTGTTTTTCCCACTAGCTCTTCCTTCCAAATGAACCTACCTCATAGGAAAATATAAAGTCATTTGTGGGAGGGGAGTTGGGAGTGAGGTTCCCTTATTTGGAGTCAAATATTTCAGCATTCTGGCCTGGAGCCTGGTTTGTAGCAGGGATAATATACTCCTTTGTGCCTTCCCAGACTGGCTTACATCAGGGCTGCAGAGCATATATTATGAGCTGATGTCACTGGTAAAAATAGGTTTATTTTCATCCCTAGGAGCAAGTCATATCTGAGGAAAGAGATAGTTTCAGCATCCTCATTGATGAGCAGAGCACAGAAGAAATCATTTGTTTTCATGGAGGGGGAAAGATCTTTAAAGCAAGACCTTACCCCCTAACTTTTTTTTAACTTTCCAGCTGAATTCTCCTCACCAGTAAATCTTAATTTCACACAATCTGAAGCTATTATTGCATGTGTCTTTTTTCTTTCACAAGGTACAAATCACAACAAAAAAAGTGATGAATTGGGTTATTAGAAAAGGGAGCAACTGTGCCTTTTTAGGGTTCCACCTAGAGGACCTGTTCTGTTATTTAGGTTTCTCCAGGAGTCCAAATTCTTTCCTTGGAAGCCATTGGGTTATGGGGTATGTATAAATTTGTTTGCTGTAAAATTATTCTGGTTACATTGGAGACTCAGGCATAGTCTTGCTCCTGCTGCTGGGACTTAGCAATTTGTATGAATAATTTGTGGGAACAAGTTGTCCCTGTCTGTATGGAGCCTGTGAGATTCTTGTCCTTCATAACAAAAAGAGAATGTCATCTTCAGGGTCCTTACTGACTAAAATGAGCAAGTAGCATTGAAACAGATGGCAATCTGAAGTTCCTATGGTGGTTTCAAAATCCAGGCAGGTATTCTGAACTAAAAGACTAATGAAGAAGTCTTCCCTGTATGTGAACCGTGCCAGGGAAAGCATTTGATTCAATTCCTACTTTTCTCTGTGTGCTGCTGACCTCATGCAGGGATCTCGCTTCCACTAGAGCAATGCTGATCCTTGTGACATTTGCAGGGAGATCTAGGCTCGGAATCAGGAGACCCAGTTCTAATTCCATCCCTGACAATAACTGTCCAAATAACCTTGAGAAACTTATTGCACTTTTTTGGTGTTTTATTTTCCCTGTATATGAAATAAGACTAACACTACCTGCACTAGCTCTTTCACAGGGAGGTTGGAAAAATGAAACAAGGAAAGGGGTGCTCTAGAATCCTTTGAAAGATGAAAACGAAAGTGTTATTCCAACTACAGGTATTGTGGGGAAATTACTATTGTTTGATATCTTTATAGCTCTTCAAGATCAAGCTCTTTGGTGCCTTTGCTCAGAGAAAAAAGACAGCTGATGCAAGGCACTGCCACAGATATTATAGAGAATAAGTAGGGAAGGGCCTGGAGAAACTGGACCTTTCTGGAAGGGTTGAGCTTCAGAAGGAAACAGGAACATTCATGGGCTGGCCCAAAGAGTAAAGAAGGCTACTGCGGCTCTGATTTAGACATTGTGCAGCTATGGGAAGGAAAGCACTCCCGTGCTTCCGGTGAAAAATGTTGCTATCAGAACCCACTAATGGTGACTCCTCATTCTTTCCTCCTAGGCAGAAAGAGATGGCAGGGGGGAGACATCCTTAGAAAGGTGGCCAATGTGTAGGGTAAGGCCAGGAGTGCAAAGGCTTGGGGGAAGATGGTGGTTCTTCCCATTTCTTTTCTCCTTTACAATAATGTAAGATCTCTTATTTCTCCATAAAGAACAAATCCTGCTACCTAAGTTGTAATTATCTCTTCAACCCCCAAAACAATATTTGCTACAAACAAATTACAGTATGTCCCGAGGCGTTAGTACTTCTCTCAGATTTGGTACAAGGCAATTTAACCTATGTGATAAAGGGGGCTAACCTGACTTGTGAGAACTCTGTCTCCATTTCTTTCCTCTGTGCCACTGAAAGGAGGGTTAGAATGATGAGGGCAGTATTTCCCACAGTATGTTCTGTCCAATACTAATTTCTGTAGGTATTTTTTTTTCCAGAAAAGGGGTTACATAGTCAAATAAATTGGTAAATGCTTCATGGTATGGTTCCCTCTAGGAAATTTGCCACGCATGTTAGGATAGTGAAAACACTGAGAAATTTAATGGTAAAGAAATTGGTTTAACTTTGCTTAACCCAGCATTTCACAAACTTATTTTCTTTTGGAAGCTCCCTTTTCATATAATACTAATCAGAATTTCTCTTGTTCAATAGAAGGCCTTTGAGAGGCAGATTCATTTTCTAATACAACCATAATTCTGGTTATTATGCCAGATAGAAAGCCTCAGGTTTGCTGGTTAGCCTTCTCCAAGATTTAAATCATCACACTAAGACAATGATACAATCAGGACAGTGATATTTTCTGTCCAAATAAACTATTAAAATACTAGGATAATTTGACCTCACCATTATAAGGTAGCCAAACAATGAAAGTAATCAACACATACTGTGTGCTTCCTAGGAGACAGCCAATGTGCTCAGCCCTTTCTCTGGTTACTTTTAAGTCTAACAGCAACCCTCAAGATAGATTAAATGGTTCCCCATTTTAGAGCCTAGGGAACTGAGGGATAGAGTTTAAGTAAATCACCAACGGTCGCAAACATAGTAAGAGGCAGAGTGGGGGTATGAATTCAGATCCATTTAACTCCAGAGTTTATGAGTTTGATTTACAATATTTCAAGTTAGATCTTGACTCCTAAGCAGAAAACGGCATCAAAAATTTCAAAATTCTGTATCTGAATAATGTATCAGCCAAGACTACAGCATTCAGGAGCCTATCTTTTGGTCAAGCGGGCTTCCACCTGCATCACCAGAGTCAGTGTGAGTATTATAGGTATCGCTCACCTACAGAACAGCTGGTCAGGGTCAGTTTCAAGTGCTCTGAGAATTACAGCATGAGTATCCTTAGATTTTCAAAAACTTCTTTTGACCACTTTACTAAGTTTTAAGCCAATTTTTCACTGCCATTGCTGGAGGCCCTCTCGTTAAGCCACTTGCTCGGTGTTTATAAATATAATGTCCTTCAAATGAGTGTGTTTAATTGTTTGTGTTCCTCCTCAATCTCACTAGCACCCTGTCCATTCCTTTCTCATCGCTCTAGAGAGTCAGCATAAAGCCTCCTTTCATGGGCATATGGAAACAACTTCATTCCTCTAGACAAAGGTGGTTCCAACTCAAGATGGCACCCACCTATTATAGCTTACTTTTATTACACATTTATTATATGTCAGGCATGTCCTAAGTGTTTTACATGGATTAACTCATTTTATAATCATGACAACACTATGGAGGAGGTATTATTATTTATCCGCATTTTACATATGAGAGAACTGAGCTTCAGCGGGGTTAAGCTACTTGCTCAAGATTATACACCTACTGTGTTTCCCCGAATATAAGTCCTAGGTGGACAATCAGCTCTAATGCATCTTTTGGAGCAAAAATTAATATAAGACCCAATCTTGTTTTATTATAGTATAAGACCATGTCATATAATAATATAATATAATATAATATAATATAATATAATATAATATAATATAATATAATATAATATAATAATATAATAAATATAATACTGGGTCTTATATAATATAATATAAGACCGGGTCTTATGTTAATTTTTGCTCCAAAAGACACATTAGAGCTGATTGTCTGGCTTGGTTTTATTTTCGGGGAAACACAGTAGTAATCTAGTTCTCAAACCCAGGTCTGTATGATTCCAGAACATGTACTATTAATCACTATATTATACTAGTCTTGCTACACCTGGGTTAGTCTTTCCCCCACCAGAATCTCGGCTTTCTAGCTCTGCCACTCTGGTCAGTAACTATCTAGTTCAGTAGTTCTCCAACTTGCTTCAGTGCGCATCAAAATCACGTAGAAGCCTTGTGAAAACATCGATTTCAAGACCCTTTCCCCAGCGCTTTTGGTTTAAGAGGTGGGGCAGGGGAGTGGAAGCTGAGGATTTGCATTCCTGACAAATTCCCAGGTGTGGGTCTGAAGACCATACTGAAAACCACTATTAACCATTACTTTGACCAACTCTTTTTTATAAGCTGCTTTTCTCTTGAGAAAGACTTTTTTATAGTGTTTATTAAAACAGAACAAAATATTTCTTTTTTAAAATTTTTTATTTGTTTTTATTTATATTTATTTATTTATTTTTATTTATTTTTTTAATTTATTTGGGTGACAGTTGTTAGTGAAATTAAATATTTCTATTTTGATCCATTTAAAACATCATCTAAAATGCACGTCTCCAAGTTATTTTTTTTCCGATGTAGTTTCACTGTACTATGCCTTGATCAGATTCTTGAGCAGTAGTTTGGTACAAAGGTGTGCTTTTAGGGATTTACCTCCAAGTAATTCCCCCAGTGGCTTACAGCTCACCATTAGCAACATCCCTTAACTACTTGAGGTGACATGTAACTTGATTAAGGAAATGAAAAGTGGAATCATAGCTACTATAAGAGTACTTAATGAGAGGCAGTATCGCTTGTGGATTAAGTGCAGGGACTTTGCAATTAGACAGAGCTGGGTTTGAATCTCAAGTTTGCCAGTTAACTAATTGTGTAACTGTGTTCAAGTGATGCAACCTTACTGAGCTCTATTCCTTAACTGTACAATGTTTGATGGTAGTATCAACTTCATGATGTATAGAAAAGATTATGTATAGGTAGCACACTCTACCATGCCAGGCATAAAACAAACTCAATAAAGAGTGCCTAGATTTTATTAGTGGTTGCCAACCTCTTATCTTCAGATCTGTGATGCACCAAAAGGTTTGTACAAGGGCTCCATGACACTGTGCACACAAGTGTCTGCAGATGGAATTAGTAAGAAATAGCACATATATATGTACAGTTATTTTCCAACCTAATTAGATGCTGATTTCATTAATAAAATACAAATTAATTTATAAATACTACTGGATTTATAATAACTTTCTGTCATTATGTTGTATTTACATTTCACCAGCAGCTACGTGAAGATCAACTTTTTTTGACATTTAAGAAGGTGTCTCAATAGTTTGGTGGTTACCATAGGGTAAGGGGGCTGGGGGGAGGGAGATGAGGGTAAGGGGGATCAAATATATGGTGATGGAAGGAGAACTGACTCTGGGTGGTGAACACACAATGGGATTTATAGATGATGTAATACAGAATTGTACACCTGAAATTATGTAATTTCATTACCAATTGTCACCCCAATAAATAAATTCAAATAAAAGAAGGTGTCTCAGTTTAAGAAGTTGTGAAGCACTGTTTTATCTGAACAATTTATTAAACCACTATACACTAGCAAAGAGCATACCTCAGACAGAGGGGAGTCCAGGTCAGTTTTGATAAGCAAAGGAAACAGAGGAAGTTACAGAGCATGGGGTATTGCTTAAGGACGACATGATCTGCAGGGCCGCAGTAGTGGGGGCCTTCTGAGACACTAAGGGCCAGTGTGAGAGTATCAGTCAGGGAGGAAGAGGGCAACAACAGCTTTTGCCCAAATGTCCAGAGGATTCACTGACTGGCTGATTTGTCCTTAGATAATTGTGGGTCGCAGGTGAACAACCATCCACACCAGTGGAAGCCCCAGCCTTCCAGAGGGACTATGGAAATCATTAGGATAGCAGTGTATCCCTCTGGGACTTGTGTGCCTAATTCAGGGAAATTTATGCCACTTTATTCTGATTACATTATCTAGTCAAATCACTTCAGCATGCCCAGCGCACAGCTCCCAAAATAGGAAAGAATTGGTGGCAGTCATAAAATTTAGAGTCGCTTTGATGAAGTAATTATGTTTAGGGATTCAAGCTCTGATCGCTACTTAGATTGTGAGAAAATATTGCTGGACAAGGTGCTGAGCAAATTCAAGTTGTCATTAAGAAGACTGTGGTGGTATCATTAAATTATATCCATTATTCAGATAAATGTTCCATGCCCTCTTAATAGTCTGCTTCCTCATTGACTTGCACATTCAGTTTGAGGTTTTTTTTTTTCCTTTTGTTTTTGTTTTTTCCTTTTATCTATGAGGAAGAGGACAAATGGTGCTCATATTATCTTGCGGGAACTTCACAGATGCCATAACTATTTGTAAATCAGGATAGAGTTATATACATATTTTCGTGGTCTATAAGTCCAAGTTTAAGTTTGCTTTCATTATTTGACAGTTTGGTCATGGTAATAGTATGCAACTTAGTAGCACTTTAGGGTTGATTCAAAGGGAAGGAACAATTCTGTTTCACGTTTTTATTTCTAGGAATAGCTGAATTCAGTTTAACGTAATTGGTACTCAAAAAACAGCTATTCAACCCTTTCTTTATAGTTTCCCACATTTTCATTTTCATTTTCATTTCTGCCCGCTTGTTATATAGGCCATTTAAAAATGTATCTCTATAACAATTAAAAAAAATTGTCTTCAAATTTTCCTCCCAGTAGGTTTTACAACAAACATTTACTCTCAAATAACTTCCCCCTTGCAACCTGAACACTCCTGAATTGCTTTGCCCTCCTACCTATCCCTCCTACCATCCCTTAATGAGGGCTCAGAAAATGCAAACTTACATTAACATCAGCCTAAGGAACCAGTATCAGGGAAATAAATTGATTTCCAATGAAAAGTTACATCATGTAGTATATAGCTGGATAGAACTGATTTGTAATTTAACTGTTTATTTGTAGTTAATGTTTCTACTGTTGATATAATTAATAATTTTATATGACTGTAATCTACCCATATACACATTTTTGTGCATGCATACACAATTTTAAATCACTTCAGCCATTGTATGCACAGTTTTATGTTTTGCTTTTTTCAATTAACACATCGATATTTTCACATGTTTGTCCATAGGGTTCATGATTCTAATTTCTAATGGCTGCTTGATATTCCATCTTGTTGATCTAACATAATTTACTTAACCATTCTCCTTATCTGTTGTGTTTTGCTTATCTGTTGTATTATTTATTTATCTTCTATTAGAGTGGCTAAACAAAAATTTGACTTTACAATCATAGTTCTCTAGAGTATCAATCCCTGGGTATTTCTGTTTGACTTCTCATCTCTCTCATTTCTACCTAGGTTGGTCTGAACTCTGCCATATAAAGTTGGTAACCTAGTGAAAACTTTTTACATACAGTATAAGGTTGCAAAGTGATACCTTGCAAAGTGCAGAGAGCTCCCTGTTTGGTGTTTCAAATCATCTCATTTAGTCTTCTCAACATGTTTATAAGAAGGTCTTGAATTATTTACACACTCGGGATGAAGGAAGATGATGAGTGGGTAAGTAGGGTTGTTTACTGGTTGGGAGGAAGAAAGGAGAGAATAATGGAGGAGATGCATTTATAAGCTCATAACAAGCTGTCTTCCAGGAGGGTAAATGTGTTAGGATATCCTGTCCTTTTCCCATCCTAGGTTTGACATTTGGTCTGCACCAACTCCTCTCTCTGCACTATAAAGCGCTATCCACCCTGGGCATACTGTGTATTAATTTCCAAGTATTTCGTGCATATGTGGAAAGATTTCATTTATACCCATACTTGTTTCTGCTCAGGTTGGCAGTGAGTCATCTTGCAAAAATACAGGAAACTCAGTGAGATGAGGGACACCTTTGATTAAGATCTTCTCTGTCAGGCCCTTTTTGAATAGGTGCCAGCTTCCTACTACTTGGGGCTCTCAGTTGTGCACAATAGAGTCTAAAACATATCCAGGTAAGAGCATATTTTTCCCGCTTTTGAGGTTAACATTTGAAATGTTTCTAAGTGGGGGAAGTTTCCTATGCTTAGCCTGATGTTAAATTCGGTTCAAACTCTGTCCCCCCATTTCTAAGAAATATCATTTTCTATCCTGCTTGAGCATTAGGTTACATTTTCCCCCCCGAGGCCACCAGCCTGAAGACTTCTTTAGGATGCTGCTAAAGAATAGTATCATAGTTTATTCGTTCTTTGCAATTCCATCAGAATGCATGATATTTTGTTGAAAAATGTGGAGACCAGACTGATTGACCTAGCCTTGTTGTGATCAGCAGTTTTCAGCAGTGACTCCTGAGGCCTAACTTTGAAATCCTTGTGCATTTGATCGGTAAAAACAGAGTAGGGTATTGAAATATGAAAAGAGCTGCTCCTGTGTGGGTATCTAATGATCTTATTATACCACAGTAGTTTTCATTGTAGTGGGGACACAGAAGGAGTTCAGAGACTCTTTTTGATGGTCATGATGTGGAAAAGAGAGTGAACAAACTTTATTTCACAGAAGGTTCTGGTGATAAGTAGTGAATTTAACATATATTCAAAATTATTCTATTTTTCTCCCTGTACATCAACGGGTCAAAAAGTATACACTAAGCAGCTGCTCTATTTAACACCATGTGCAAAGCACTGTGGGAGATATGGTGATCTATTAAACTGGTTCTTCTCCCTTCGAGCTTAACTTCTAGTTGGGGTGTCAAGTCATGAAAAATTAGGTAACAGAGGAGATAAATAGTTCAACGCAATAATGAAAGAGGTGTCATGAGACAAAACATTATTATTTGACAAATGAATGGTACTGACAAGTGTTTTCGGAGTTGTGAGAAGAAAGAGCTGAGAGGGATGCTGATATAGTACCTTTTCTCTGGCTGTTCTCTCTGCCTGAAATATCCATTCCATGCATCCCTCCCTACCTGTAACACTCCCATTTATCTTTCAAGATACCATTCAGTCAGAGCCTCCTCACTGCAATCTTTGCCAATTCGCCCAAACAGAGTTAATTTTGTTACCTTCCTTGAGCTCCTAGAAACTCAAACTCACTGAGTATAAGAACTCATGTTTTATTAGTGTAATTATTTATTTACACATTAGACTCTTCTACTGGGTAGAAAATCTCAAGAGTACGGACAATTTGATATAAATTTATCTTTCTGTACCAAAAACCTGCTTTACAGTTGGATAGATGAGTATAGTTAGGGTTTAACACATTTCTTGAAATGAAATTAAACTAATGTAGTGGAGAGAACACTGGATTTGGAGTTTGAATTAAACAGTGCCTAGCATAGTAAATGTTTATTTTCCTGAAATGTGTGTCATTTTACTTCTCTGGACTGTGCAATCATAGACTAAGAGTGGTTCTCAAAGATTTCCTATAACAGAGGATGATGATGATGATGATGATGATAATGGCAGCTAATGTTTGACTGCAAACCTGCTATGTGCTAAGCATCGAAGATAGATTAGCCCTTTCAACCCTCAAAATTATCTTTCAATCCTCCAAATAACATTACATGATAGATACTACTATTGCACTAATTTTTTTCATTTATTGGAGTCACAATTGTTAGTGAAATTACATAGATTTCAGGTGTACAATTCTGTATTACATCATCTATAAATCCCATTGGGTGTTCACCACCCAGAGTCAGTTCTCCTTCCATCACCGTATATTTGATCCCACTTACCCTCATCTTCCACCCCCCACCCCTCTTACTCTCTGGAAACCACTAAACTATTGTCTGTGTCTATGAGTTTTTGTTTCTCATTTGTTTGTCTTGTTCTTTTGTTGTTTTTGGTTTATATACCACATATCAGTGAAATCATAGGGTTCTCTGCTTTTTCTGTCTGACTTATTTCACTTAGCATTATATCCTGAAGATCCATCCATGATGTCACAAATGTACCTATATCATCTTGTCTTACCGCCAAATAGTATTCCATTGTGTATATATACTACAACTTCTTTATCCATTCATCTATCGAAGGACATTTTGGTTGTTTCCATGTCTTGGCCACCATAAACAAAGCTGCAGTAAACATTGGAGCACACGTGTCTTTATGTATAAATGTTTTCAAATTTTTGGGGTAGATACCCAGGGGATGGTTTGCTGGGTCATATGGTAATTCTATTCATAATTTTTTGAGGAACCTCAACACTGCCTTTCATAACGGCTGCACCAGTCTGCATTCCCACCAAGAGTGGATGAGGGTTCCTTTTTCTCCACAGCCTCTCCAACATTTGTTACTATTTGTCTTGTTGATGATAGCCACTCTGACTGGGGTAAGGTGATATCTCACTGTGGTTTTTATTTGCATTTCTCTGATGATTACTGATGTTGAGCAATTTTTCATATGTCTATTTCCCATTTGTATGCCCTCTTTGGAAAAATGTCTCTTCAGGTCCTCTGCTCATTTTTCAATTGGGTTGTTTGTTGTTTCTGTTGTTGAGTTTCATGAGTTCCTTGTATATTTTGGATATTAGCCCCTTATCGGAGGCACTGTTTGCAAAATCTTCTCCCATTCAGTGGTTGGCTCTTTATTTTGTCGATGGTTTCTTTGTGCAGAAGATTTTAAGTTTCATAGAGTTTCATTCGTTTATTCTAGTTTTTACTTCCATTGCCTTTGGAGTCAAATACATAAAATGCTCTTTGAACCCAAGGTCCATAAGTTTAGTACCTATGTTTTCCTCTATGCAATTTATTGTGTCAGGTCTTACGCTTAATTCTTTGATCCATTTTGAATTAATTTCGGTACATGGTGACAGATAGCAGTCCAGTTTCATTCTTTTGCACATTGCTATCCAATTCACACACCACCATTTATCGAAGAGGCTCTCTTTCCTCCATTGTATGCTTTTAGCTTCTTTGTCAAAAATTATCTGTCCATATTTATGTGGTTTTATTTCTGGCTTCTGAATTCTATTCCGTTGTCTATGTGTCTGTTTTTCTGCCAATACCATGCTGTTTCGATTATTGTAGCCCTGTAGTACAAGATAAAGTCAGGGAGTGTGATACCTCCAGTATTGTTCTTTTTTTTTTTAAGATTGCTTTGGTTATACGCGGTCTTTTGTGGTTCCAAACAAATCTGATGATTTTTTGTTCTAGTTCTTTAAAAAATGCCATTGTGATTTTGATGGGGATTGCATTAAACCTGTGTATTGCTTTGGGTAATATGGCCATTTTAACTATGTTGATTCTTCCAATCCATGAGCATGGAATGTCTTTCCATTTCTTTGTGTCTTCTTCAATTTCTTTCAAAAATCTCTTATAGTTTTCAGCATATAAATCCGTCACATCCTTGGTTAAGTTTATTCCTAGGTATTGTATTCTTTTTGCTGCAATTGCAAAGGGAATTGTTTTTTGTCATTCTTTTTCTGAATTTTCAATGTTAGTATATAGGAATGCAATCGACTTTTGTATGTTGATTTGGTAGCCAGCAACTTTACTGTATTCATTGATTGTTTCTAACATCTTTTTGATGGAGTCCTTAGGGTTTTCTATATATAGCATCATGTCATCTGCAAAGAGTGATAATTCAACTTCTTCATTCCCAATTTGGATGCCTTTTATTTCTTTCTCTTGCCTAATTGCTCTGGCAAGGACTTCCAACACTTTGTTGAAAAGCAGAGGTGATAGGGGACAGCCCTGTCGTGTTCCTGAACGTAGAGCAAAGAGCTTCAGTTTTTCACCATTAATTATGAGATTAGCTGAGGGCTTGTCATATATGGCCTTTATTATGTTAAGGTGTTTTTTTCTATACCTGTTTTATTAAATGTTTTAATGTTAAATGGATGTTGTATCTTGTCAAATGCTTTTTCTGCATCAATTGATATAATCATATGATTTTTGTCCTTTATTTTGTTTATGTGAGGTATCACATTGATGGATTTGTGGATGTTGAACCATCATTGTGCCCCTGGGATAAACCCCACTTTGTCGTGGTGAATAATCTTTTTAATGCATTGTTGTATTTGATTTGCTACAATTTTGTCTAGGATTTTGCATCAGTATTCATCAGAGATATTGGTCTGTAGTATTCTTTTTTTGTGTTGTCCTTACAAGGTTTTGGTATCAGGGTAATGTTGGCCTCATAAAATGAGTTAGGTGGTACTGTCTCTTCTTCAGTTTTTTCGAAGAGTTTGAGCAGGATTGGTATTAGATCCTCTTTGAAGGTTTGGTAGAATTCAATAGTGAAGCCATCTGGTCCCGGACTTTTGCTTTTGGGAAGGTTTTGGATGACTGATTCAATGTGGTTACTGGTAATCAGTCTGTTTAGATTTTCCAGTTCTTCATGGCTCAGCCTTGGAAGGCTATATGTTTCTAGGAACTTGTCCATTTCTGCTAGGTTATTGAATTTGGTGGCATATAATCCTGCATAGTATTCTTGCATGATCTTTTGTATTTCTGTGGTGTCCGTGATAATTTCCCATTTTTCATTTCTGCTTTTGTTCATTAGTGTCTTCTCTCTTTTTATCTTAGTGAGTCTAACCAAGGGTTTGTCAATTTTGTTAATGTTTTCAAAGAAGCAGCTCTTTGTCACATTAATTTTTTTCTATTGTATTTTTGTTCTCTATTTAATTTAGTTTTGCTCTGATTTTTGTTATTTCCTTTCTTCTGCTGACGTTGGGTTTCACTTGTTCTTCTTTTTCTAGTTCTTTAAGGTATAACATGAGGTTATTTATTTGGGATTTTTCTTGTTTCTTGAGATAGGCCTGTAATGATATAAGTTTCCCTCTTAAAACTGCTTTTGCTGCATCCCCAAAATTTTCGTAGGATGCATTTTCATGGTCATTTGTTTCTAAGTATCTTTTGATTTCTCTTCTAATTTCTTCTTTGACCCAGTCCTTCTTTAAAAGCATGTTGTTTAATTTCCATGTATTTGTGTTTTTTCATGCTTTCTTTTTGTAGTTGATATCCAATTTCAAAGTCTTGTGATCAGAGAATAGCCTTGGTATGATTTCAATCTTTTACGTCCCAATATATGGTCTATCTTTGAGAATGTTCCATGTACACTGGAAAACAGTCTGATGTTTTAGGATGAAGTGCTCTATATATGTCAATTATGTCCTTTTCATCTAATGTGTCATTTAGGGCTGATATTTCGTTATTTATTTTCGGTTTGGATGATTTATCCATAGCTGTCAATGATGTGTTTAAGTCCCCTAGTATAATTGTGTTTTGTTCAATTTCTCCCTTAGTTCTGTTAGTAGTTGCTTGGTATATTTTGGTGCTCCCTGATTGGGGGCATAAATGTTGATGACTGTTATGTCTTCTTTTTGTATAGTCCCCTTTACTATTATGAAATGTCTATCTTTGTCTCTTGTTATCTTTTTCACCCTGAATTCTTTTTCATCTGATATCATTATGGCTACACCTGATTTTCTCTGGGTATCATTTGCTTGGAATGTCAATTTCCACCCTTTCACTTTGAGTCTATGTCTGTCCTTGTAGTTGAGATGTGTCTCTTGGAGACTGCATATGGTTGGGTTTAGTTTTTTTCTCCCATCTGCTACTCTGTGCCTTTTGATTGGTGAGTTAAGTCCATTTACATTTAGGGTGATTATTGATACATGAGGATTTCCTGTCATTCTGTCCTTCATTTTCTCGTAAGACTATGTCTCCATTGTTTCTTTGTCTTTATGTTGTTGTCTGTTATTTCTGTGTGGTGGTATTCTATGATGTTTCCCTCTGTTTCTTCTTTTATTTTAGTATGTATTTCAGTTCTGGATTTTTTTTTGAGTGGTTACCCTTAAGTTTATGTAAAAGATAGTTTGATGTTTAGAGTATTCCATTTTCTTCAGCACGATTACTTTGTCCATTCCCATGTTCTGGTTCAGGCCTTTACTTACCCCTTTTTTATGTTGCCACAAATTGTCCCTGTTGATGGTGGTTGAATAGCCTACTTTAGTATTTCTTGTAGTGCTCGTCGTGTATTAGAAATTCCCTCAGCTTCTGCATGTCTGGAATTTTCTTTATTCCTCCCTCATATCTAAAGGATATCTTTGCTGGATATGTTATTCTTGGCTCATAATTTCTCTCTTTCAATAGTTTGAATATTTGGTTCCACTCCCTCCTGGCTTGTAGAGTTTCTGCTGAAAAGTCTGATGATAATCTAATGGAATAATTATGATGATAATTTCCTTTGTAGGTTACCGTCTTCTTTTCCCTGGCTGCCTTGAGCATTCTTTCTTTGTGGTTGATTTTAGACAGCTTAATACAATGTGTCTTGGAGAAGGCCTGTTGGGATTGAGGTAATTAGGTTTTCTGTTTGCTTCTTGGATTTGAGGATCCAGTTCTGTCCACAAGTTTGGGACGTTCTCATAGACAATTTGTTTGAATATATTCTCTGTTCCCTTCTCTCTTTATTCTCTTTCTGGTATGCCCATTATTCTTTTATTGCTCTTTCTGATAGAGTCAAAAAGTTCTTGTAGAGTTCTTTCATTTCTTTTTAGTCTCAAGTCTCTTTCTTCTTCGTTCTGTGTAATTTCCAGGTTTCTATCTTCGATGTCACTGATTCTTTCCTCCATCTGGTCAACTCTACTACCTAAGCTGGTTATTTCATTTTTAATTTCTTCTATTGATTTCTTAATCTGCAGAAATTCCATTTGGTTCTTTTTTAAAATTTCAATCTCTTTCGTATAATGCTCATGTTTTTCTTTGATTGCGTTTATGAGTTCATTAAATTGCCTTTCTGTATTTTCTTGCATCTCGTTGAGTTTTTTCAGAACTGTCATCTTGAATTCTCTGTCAATTAAGTCACATATTTCCATATCTTTAAGTTATTTTTCTGGAGACTTTTCACTTTCTTTCTGAGCTGTCTTGTTGCCTTGGTTATTCATGGCAATTACTGATTTATTATTTCTCTTCCTAGACATCTACAGGAGTGGCTTCTGCGACTGGTTGATAGGAAGAGGTCTTTCTTTTGTTTTCCAATACTTGTTGGTAGAATGTTTTATTTTCTCTCCAACTGCCACTTTTTTTTTTCCTCTCTCACACAGTAATGCTATGTTTTCTCTGCACTATCATTCCATCTTCTCACATAATGGGGGCATTCCCTGGGAAACGAGCTTCTCTTCTGGTAACAGTTTCTCTGGGTCATAGGAGGCCACGTCCATGTGGGGATGCAGAGAGCTTTTGTACTTCCAAAGCTCTTTCTGCACCACATTCTGATCGTGTATGTTTCAGCAGTTCTGTTTACTCCTGCAGGGATGTTCTCAGATAGGTGGGGCTAGAGGCGGGGTGAGTAGTGAGAGGTGGCCCAGAGCAATGAAGGCGACCACCACAGCCGGTCCAGCTTCCACAGCTCCCTCCCCTTTGCTGGAACTAGTTGGGCTGCAAATCTGTGTCTGTAGTCCACAGATCTCAGAACAGCAAATTTTCTGTTTGTTTGATCTGACACTGCTACTGTTCCACTTCTAGCACCGGGCATGTGGGAGCGGGGCGAGCTCTGGGAGTTAGGGAGGGGGCAGCTGGTCTCAGTGCCTAAGGCTTCTGTTGTCTGCTCGGCAGTGAAGGCTTAAACCACCGTTTTCAGCCTTCTTCCCTCAGTCTTTTCTCCGAGGTCTCTGCCATGAGCATTGGGTTGTGCCGTGTTATATGCTGCCCCCTCAGCCCTGTGGGTCTTAAGTGGAGCCCTAGCAGTCCGAGTTCTTCCCTCTCCTGCATCTGCGGTATTTCCGGGATGCAGTGAGCTCGGAGCACTGAGCTAGGTCTGTGTCCTGCACCTGCGTGGCTCAGTCTCTGCTTCTCTCTTCCCTCCTCCCCCACTTCTGTGATTCTCCCACCTTTAAGTGAATTCAGTAGTGGGCCTGTTGGTCTTGCCTGTCTGCTGTGCAGGGAGTCCTTTGTGGAGTTATTGTTGTTCAATTAGTTGTGAATTACAGGGGAGCTTTACAGAGGCTCACCTTATGCTGCCATTTTGATGACGTCTCTGCACTAATTTTCCAAATGAACAAATCGAGACTCCAAGAGGTTGAATGATTTGCTCAAAGTCGCATAGCTAGATAGTGTTGAAATGCGTACTTAATTCAAATCGTTTTGAATGTAGAGACCTGTGCTCTTAACAAGTACACTACTCATTCTCAACCCTGGCTGTACATTAGAAACACTAGGTGGTGGCCTCGTGATGGCCAGGCACAACTCTCCTCTGATTCTGGTTCAGTTTGTCTGGGGGTGGACTGAACATTAGCGGTTTTTGAAAGGCCCCCAAGTGATTGTATTGTGTCACAAAGTTTGAGAACTAGTGCTTTATATTGTTCAGCCTTTGAGACGCAGCTCACCCTTGTGAAATGGAAGGGTTTAGATGGTCAAGAGAAAGAAGCACATTCTAGATCAGAAATATTTAAGCATTAAGATGATGCACAACTATCTGAATATGTCTTATTTCTCTGAAACATGAGTCCTTTGTTGTATCAAAGCTACTTGGAGCTGAGTACATAGACCAGACTTTATCCCTGCTGCAAATGCATTTTTAGACAGTTTCAATACAATTTCCCAGTTTCAGAAAGATGTGGCTTCCTCACTGGCTTGTGCTGTGTCTCCTGCCACCAACCAGTCTTCTTTCAGCGATCAAGGGGACACACTCTTTCCTTAGATAGGGACGGTAGATTCTCTTTGCCCCATACACTGGACTGCAAACCTGCTAATTTCTGAGCAACAGTTTTAATTTGTAATTTGTAAATCAAATAATCTGCTTGAGAAAGCTGGAGTAAAAGAATTTTCAAAAAGACACAGAATGGCTTCTCCTTACTTTATGGTACAACAGTTGTAACAGGGCTGGCTTTACAGGACACTTGAAAACTTTCCTCTCTGGCCAGTGCACTAAAACAAGCAGCTTATTTGGGGTTTTGGCAGCTGCTGCTGATGATGTTGGAGGTGGCTTCCTAAGGACAGTATCCCTGAAAGATAGAGAACTGGAAAGAAATTGGTAGTAAACCAGCTGCTGACTAACTCCTGAGTGTTCTGAAAGACTCACTGCAGTAGAATTGCCAGGAAAGGGGCATCTTGATTAGGGACATTTCAGAGTGCTCAAATTGTTTGTCTTTTATAAGCATACCACCTAAACTCTGCTGGCAATACACTTTCTTCAGACAACTTAATCTTTTGGCTAGATTAACTGCTTAAAAACATAATTATCCAGCTGGGAAGGGTTATTTGGGGGCTTTGTGGTAATGGGATCCAGGGGAGGACTGTTGTTCTCTATAAGTTGGAAAGCAGTGTCTTGGCATGGTTGCGTCTAAACTTCTTAGTTGCAGAGGTTTATAGTGCTGAAGAGGGAAGAAGATCACCCTGGGTCAAACCCAGACCCATAGAACTCAATTTATTCCCTTCAGTTTTGAAAGTTTGCTCACATCAAAATAGACTGTGGCAAATGATGTTTGGATTTGGTTACTCTTTGCACCTTGCTAGAATCAACTCTGTTTTATTTCTTTTTATTTTTTTAATTAAATGTATTGAGATGACAATGGTTAGTAAAATTACATAGGTTTCAAGTGTACAATTCTGTAATACATCATCTATATATCACATTATATGTTCACCACCCAGAGCCAGTTCTCCTTCCATCACCATATATTTGATCCCCTTTACCCTCATCTACCACCCCCCTACCCTCTTACCCTCTGGCAGCCACTAAACTGTTGTCTGTGTCTGTGAGTTTTTATTTCTTTGTTTGTCTTATTCCTTTATTGCTTTCAGTTTTATATTCCACATATGAGTGAAGTCATATGGTTCCTGACCTTTTCTGTCTGACTTATTTTGCTTAGCATAATAATCTCAAGATCCATCCATGTTGTCACAAATGGCACTATTTCATCTTTTCTTATGGCTGAGTAATATTCCATTGTGTATGTATACCACATCTTCTTTATCCAGTCATCCATTGAAGGATAATTTGGTTGTTTCCATGTCTTGGCCATCATAAATAAAGCTGCAATGAACATTGGAGTGTGTATATCTTTATAAATAAATGTTTTCAGATTTTTTTGGTATATACTCAGGGGAGGGTTTGCTGGGTCATATGGTAATTCTATTCTCCACTCTGCCTTCCATAGTGGCTGTACCAATATACTTGTCCATTCCCACCAACAGTGTAGAGGGTACCTTTTTCTCCACAGCCTCTCCAAACTTGTTATTTGCCTTGTTGATGATAGCCATTCTAACTGGTGTGAGGTGATGCACCCATAGCATTGATAAGCGGATATTTGGCTGGAAAAGAGGGCAGAGTCTGAGAAAAATGGTATGGTTCTGAGAAGCAGAACATTTATACTCTTATCAACTAATAGTAAATGAAAGATGTGCAATGAAAGATGAGATGGTCTAGATGGTGCTAAGATACTGAATATTAGGGGATAATACAATTATGAAAAGCAAAAATATCCACAGAGATTAGGGGTTCTAGAATCAAGCATAGCCAGAGTTTGAATCCTGGCTCTACCCTTTGCTGATTTGAATGATCTGCATTAACTTTCTGAGCCATTTCCGCACCTGACTACATTTGGAGAATTTAATGAGATGATGCATATGTTGTTTAGTAGGTAGTGAACACTCAATAAATATTAGCTATTATTATGAGACTATGATTTCTTATCACATCCATCATGGCCACATATTTTTTCTACCTTCATCCCAGATACTCAGTGTCATCTCAGACTCCATGGCTGCCATTGGCCCCTTGTGCAATGCCCTACTTCTCCTGCAGAGTGAGTCCCACAATCCAGATGTTCTTTCTACCATAAAACTTTACACTTTTCATTCAATCCCTTTGGATGATGCTTCCTGTTATATGGCAATTGATTCCACTCTTTACCAATGAGGTGACCTCTGTGAGGCTGATTTCTTCAACTGTAAAATAAAAAATGATATTACCTTCTTCATATGATTGTTGAGATGATTAACTGAGAGGATTCATGTAAAGGACTTAGCACAGTGCCTAGTCTATGGTAGTAATCTGTAAATGTTGGCTGCTCTTATTTCTGTGTATTGTCAAAACAGGATAGTGTGTACACTTGAAACTTGAAACCTACATAACTTTACTAAGCATTGTCAACTCAATAAACTTTAATAAACAAAATAAAACAGGGTTGTGATGAGAATGGCAGAAAGATGCTAACAAACACAGGTTGAAATAATGTTTCTTTCATGGCAAAGGATCCGGAAAAATAGAAGAATGTTTACGGAAAGCAGTAGAGAGAGCATCATGTTTCCAGATGAAAGTATGGCTGTCAGGTTTCCACACTTCCCCCTAAAGATGTGCAGCTGTGAACAACACCAGGTGCATGGAGTAAGGATTTTGACAGGCTCTAAAATATCCTTTTGCCTTTATTTATTTATTATTTATTTGTTTGTTTATTTTTTAATTGTCTTCGGGTCCCACCCAACTGTTCTGCAGACTCTGGCTACAAGTTTACCTACCCACCCTTCAGGGGCAAATAAATAATCACAACACTTCCACATTCTTAAGTATTTATGGGGAGACTAGATGAGGGGAAGGTCATTTTTCTGGAGACATGAGATAGCAGGACAGGGCTCAGGCCAGTGTGGTGTCTATTCCTGTAGGGCTCTAGGGATGCTTTGGAATGGGGTTTATCTTTATTCTGAAGTAATAGGCCTTGGTTTCAAATTGGAACAAGGCATCTCTAGATGGGATGGTTTTTTTCCTTAGAAAATGCTTAATATAAAATAACGCAGACTTATAAAATATTCAATTATTATGGCAGTGTATAAGTAGAAAAGTGAAAATCCCTGTTCCTTCATCCATGCACCTACCCTGCCGATCCCAACCCCACAGGTAATCATGTTAACTCTTTGTTGTTTATCCTAGATTTCCCCCATCCATATGTAAATAAACATGCATGTGAAAAATAGGATCCTACTCTAAGTATTGATCTGCTTCCCTTCTCGCACAACAGCATGTCTTTGAGTTCTTTCTGCATCAGTACATTAAACTCTTTATCTTTTTTTTTATCAGCTGCATTATACAGATAGACTTTTGGGTTTCTTCTGTTTTTTCTCTTTATGAACAAAACAAATTTTAGATGATAATGCCACTTATAAGTTAATCAAATTCTCTAAATTCACATAGTTATTAAGTGGGAGAGTCAAGATTTGGACCCATGTTGGCTGACCCCAGAACCCATGATATTAACTGCTAGGAATTGCCTTTATTTCTATAACCTAATTACTTCTCATCTAGTTTTCTAATGTAGGCAGGGTTTATGGGGTATCAATAAAAATCTCAGAGTTATAAGGGACCTTTGAGACAGGTTATTTATTCCAACCTCTACAAATGAATCATTATATGGTTCCTCTTTAGGAAAAAAATCACTTCTGAAAGTTAATTTTCATAATATACAACTCTGTTAATTTACTTGCATTTATAGTGGTTGAAGCTTTGCATTGTTTAAGCAATAATTTATGTTGCATCCAGTTATATCACCATTTTTTCATATGCTATTCATAGCCTTTTGAGGCAGATAGGGTAATGACTATTGCACATCACCTCTGCTCACATTTCATTGGCCAGAGCACATCAGGTGGCCAAGGCTGACTTCTATGCGAGGGGAAGTATAATCCACCCCCAAAGACAGGCAGCAAGTATTTGTGAATAGCAGTACAATCTGTTATACTGGTTAAACACAACTCTCAGTGGTCCATTATTAGTTTGCAATCTCTAATGATCAGGATAGAGCAAGGAACTGAGACTCACTCAGGAAATCTGATTTTTCGTAGTAACAATAGGTGTTATTATGCCCATTTCACACATGGGAACACTTAGGTCCAGGGAAATTAAAAAGTTTAAATTTGTATAGTCAGTTGCTGAAGGCAACCTGAATGGTAGGTGAAGGAGTCTTGACTTGCCCCTAAAGGCAGTGAGGAGTTATTGAAACCTTTTGAATAGGGAAGTTGTGGGAGTTGGGTGAATGAGGGCAAGTAGATGGTAACATGATAACTTTAGGTCAGCCATTCAGGTGTGAATAGATAAGGAGCATGGATTTTCTTAATAGCTATCAGACTGGAAAGGAGGAGATGGGTGAAAGAAATATTGGGATGACAATATTGCTAGAGATTGATGACTCCATGGAGATGGGGGACTAGAGAAAGAAAAGAGATAAAGATGACTGGGAAATATTGGCCAGATTGTTTTGATAGTGGAACTGCTTACAAATAAGAAAATCAAGTTTGGAGTGAAGAGTGGTTTAAATTAGGACTTGTTGCATGCTAGTGTTTAGGTATCTAAGTAGAAATGTGCAGAAACATTTAGAAAACGTAGGACTAGGATTTGGGTGAGGGCAGTTCTGGATGTTCAGTCTCTGTTAATAGTATTCTATCTCCGTAGAGTAGTTCACACACAGGATAGTAGGTCTGTAAAGCGACCTTAAAACTCATCTACTCCAACTCTCTCATTCTACGTATGAGACCAATAGATGAAGTAACTTTCCCAGGACCCCAGAGTTCATGGGTGGTGATGAAAAATCAGATTTCCTGAGTGAGTCTTAGTTTCTTGCTCTTTCCTGATTTTAGAGGTTGCAAACTAATAATGGACCAGTGAGAGTTGTGTTTAACCAGTATAGCAGATTGTATTGCTATTCACAAATACTTGCTGCCTCTCTTTGGGGGAGGATTATACTTCCCCTTCCCATTGAAGTCAGCCTTGGCCACCTGATGTGCTCTGGCCAATGAAATGTGAGCAGAGGTGATGTGCAATTGTTGTAAGAGGAAATTTAAGGCATGATTTAAGAACAGAGTTTAAGTTCATGATTCATCAGGTTTTCTTTTCTTTTGCCGTGAGGTCATTAATATTCTAGATAGAAATAGCTTTGTCAACATGTGTCCTAGACTGAATATGATGTGGAGCAGAGACACAGCTAACCTATAGTAACAAACTTTTGTTGTAAAATTCTAGGGTCGTGTAAATGTAGCATAACCTAGCCTATCCTAACTGATACAGCCTATATCATTTTTAAAAAATTGAATCAGTGGTTAACATTAAAAAAATTGGAAAGTTAACAGAAAAATCCATACTTCAGCTTTCTGATGAAAATTTGGAAGAGCTGGCAAATCTGTCCTACTTATATACAAGCCCTGCATTGGCTGGGGCTGAATAGCAACCACCCCTTTAGAAACATAAGCTGACTCTGTAGTTTACTGCTAGCATCCAATACTCCCTAACTGTATCTTACACCCACCCATCTTTTTCTTTACCTGATTTACATTACATTACCTGTCTGGCCCTTGTAAACATTTAAATTTGCCACTCTGTCTTTATGTCAATTTTTCCTGCTCCTCAGAGAGAAAATTCTAGAGACAAATAGAACACAGTACTGAAGACAGAACTTTAAGTAATACCCACCTGCAAGGGTGAGAAAAAGATACCATAACTGGTTAGAAAAGAATGAAGAAAACCAGAATTGGATAGTTACCCAAACAAACAAAGAACAAGGAAAAGAAGAGTCAAGGAGGGTTGGTGAACCTCAGGGAAAACTACAGAGTTCAAGAATAAAGACAGTGAAAACCAGCAGGTTATACGTGACCTTTGAAAGAATAACTGCAGTATTTTGGTGATCATGGAAGCCAGAAGTTAAGAGATTAAGGAGCAAAGGGCTGCCGAGAAAATGGAGTTGCTGAGATAATTTTTTTTTATCAATTTAGCATTGGATGGAGGGAGAAAATAGTCTTTAGAATGGCAGCAGAATCAAGCCAACAGTGTTATTCTCCTCTTTTTTTTTTCTGGGATTGGGGGCGAGGGGCAACACATGTTTACAAAAACATTGGCAAAAGACCCAGTAAAGGGGAACTAGGTGATTGAAGGAGCAAAGTCTGGAAAGTAGCTGGGAAGCTTGGATGGAGAATACAGAAGCAGTTAGTTTTGCAAATAAAGGATAATAGACTTTCATCTAAGTCTACTAATGCTGTATTTGGGATCTTAATAAATCACTACTAGTGACTCAGAAGAGAGAAGTGTCTGGGCCCCATGGTGGGGTGGGAAATAATGATGACCTTGTGGAGGAGTTTATAGAAGATCTGCTCTCTCTGGTTACAGTCTTGAATGAGGAACAAACAGGCAATGAAAGTTCTGATTACTGAGAGACTGAATGCCATTTGTGGCATGAACCTGAGCCATGTGCCTAAAAACAATCTTGGTGCTTTTCTGGCCGCCCTTTTGGTCAAATTTTCAATTGCACTAAGAAGAAATGTCTCATCACCTATAGGTTAATGAGCTTGGGAAGGAAACAAGCAGAGTTTACTCTGATGGCAGGAAGGGCAATGCAAATGGCTATTGAGAAATTTGAAGTGCACCTAAGGGCTTTGAAATTCATTTCAAGTGGCAAACACACTGCTCATCAGGAAGCACCCTCTGAAAAAGGAATCCAGAATGACAAAATATACTAAATTCAATTGTTTTCAGCCTGTAATGCTGGACTCCCTGGAGGCCCTTTTGGTGGTCTGTGTACTGGGCCCTTATACTATTAGTATTTATAATATGACAGCATGTATATTTCTGTCACTGACATAAAATAGGTATTTAATTATGCTATATTAGCATCTCATTATTATGCTTGGGTTTGGATAAAAATAATGACTGACTTACAGACCTTCCCTGTCACACTGCAAAAAGAGAGCCGGTGTGCATCATAGTGTTCATGGGTACCATGCTGTTGTTTGCGTTATGAGCACAATGAGAGCATTGCCAAGTGATTTCCAGCGGGGTCCTAGTGGCAAGTGAAGGCAGATAAGATGGTGTTGTGTTTGTTTTCATTGCTTTAACAACAACAGCATTTATGCCACTATATCTGGTAAACTCTGTTTTGTGAAGGCATGCAGTTGGGGAGGGTACTTTCATGGAATCTGAGTACTAGGTAGCCCATAGGATCGTTTGCCTTTGGAAGAGACTGGAAGATAGAAACAAAATTATAATATTGCCCAGTTTTTATGGAGTTTTAGTTATTTTTACATTCCTTCAGCAGGTTCATTTTTCTGAGTGTTGAATGAGGACAGGATATAGAGAGGAGATTGGTAGTGTGGTGGTGGGAAATAGTCTGCCGCAGAAAGAAATGCACAGGGAGGGAAGGGACTGATTTTTGACTGTGGAGTAAAAAACAAAGAGCATGATTAGTTCTCAACTTACCTTGTTTAACTTACCTTTATTGTTTTTGTTTTTGTCACCAGGCTACACTAGGCACAAAAATTAATAATTAGTGCAATGGGCAAGACTCATTGTTCAGCTGATTCTATTGAGTATGACAATGACACCTAAGGACATGCTATTATAAAACTAGGTTACCTTTCCTGACATTAACTGTTTTTCTTAATTACATGTATGTAAATGATACACTGGTTCATACTTTTATAGCTGGCCTCAGATAAAAGATTGAGAAATCTTTTCTGAGGAAGCGATATTTGTACAGGGACCTCAAGGTTGAGTAGGAGCTAGTCAGTGGTGTTGGGGTGAGGAGAAGGGATTGTGTTCCAGACAGAGGAAATAACATTTGCAACTGGCCCAAGATAGGAAGAAGCAGGGATGTTTGAAGATTTGAAAGAATGTCAACGGAGCATGGTGAGCAAGTGGAGGAATGGTATCAAAGGAGGATAAAGAGATAGGCAAAGGCCAGAAGTGTAAGAATGTTCTTTGTGGGATTCAAGGTCTTCTTGAACATTCATTGGAAGCAAGTTCATGGTATTGTACTAGAAATTTTCCATAGTTTCAGACTTTTATTATACTCCACTGTCACTCATTTGAGCATTCATTCAACAAGCATATTTGAATATCTACTGTAAGCCATGAACTTTGGGCCACTGAATTGTATACCTCCCAGATCTTTGCAAATTACAGGCCACTACCAACAATGTGGTCACTTTGTCTGATCTGTCATTATGATACAGTCAGATTCAACTTCTGTTCATTATTATCTTAGGTATAGCATTGCTGGTTTGGAAAACAGGGCCCCATATGAGTGACTTTTGCTGCCAGCAATCTGAGAAATATCTTCCAAGAATGTCCTTAAACTCCTGGTGGGCAAGAGCAAGAGAGAGAAAGGAAACTACAGCTGTGTCTTCATGCCAATAAAATAGAATTTGGGGAGATGTTAGGCTTGGTTCTCACAGCTGTCTTCTTCTCACCTCTATGAGCTTAGGCAAGGAATCTGTAATTGTCATTTTGAAAGTTGATGGGTGCCACTTCCTTCTTCCTCTCTCTTTCTAGCCTTGCTTTATTTAGACTCTATTCCCCACACTGCCTCTTTCCATTTCTTCCATCTCTTTTATTCAGTTATCCTAGCTGCCTCTTCACCTTGGGTACCTGGGTAAGGACTCTTCTCTCAGTAGAAGGGAAAGCAGAGGTGCACTCAGATAGGCTAGCCCTGAACCGGGAATCAGACTTTGCAGGTGTGTTTATCTTCATCCCCATTCACAAATAATACTTATGCTGAAGGAATTAAGTCAATAGCAAAAAAAAGGGGCTTTCTCATCTGGACTCCTAGTTAAGAAGCTTTCTCCACCTACTCTGGCCTTCATTGATCTTACCTTCCACTGGATTGTAGGCACATCGAATGAGAACAATTGGCTTTAGCTCTTGATCATATATTGTACTGGGTTGTTTTCCTAATTATTTAATACATGTTGATTTTGTTTCTCTCTCAGGTTTGCAAACTCCCTCATGGAAGGTGCTATGACCCTACTTTATTTTCTGTCACCCTTTGAGTTGAGCAAAATGGTAGGCATGCAGTTTAGCCATTCAATGGATACTTGACTAACATAAAGAAAGACCTTTAGGATTCATACCTGCCTTTCTTTGATTATTAGAGGGCAATATAATTTTTGACAATAGTCCTTTCTTCACATCCCTGCCTCAGTTTTCTTTCTATTTGTAAACAAGTATGGAAGAATGGATTTAGAAACATCCACTTCTTTATGTCAAAGCATGCTCCTTTGTGTGGCTGTCTCCATTATTCAAGGATGTCTTTGCCTTATCTCTATGTGAGAGAAATTGAGAGCCAAGTAATGTTCTTAATGGGTGGCTGTATCCTTTTTTTGTTTGTTTGTTTTTATACCCTCTGAAGCAGCAGCCTAGAAGGAAAAGAGTACACTAATATAGAAGGAAAATAAGATGAAAAAGTTGGAAATAATATATATATATATATATATATATATATATATATATATATATATATATATATATATATATATATATATATATAAGGGACAGATGTCTCTTGAGGCTACAAATTAATTTCATCAGATCTTTGGATTGCTGGACTAAATGGAAAGATCTTAGGGAGGAGCAATGTGTAAAGATGAAGACATTCCTTGGTCTTGGTAGCCTGTTCTTGGGAAACCAAGATGAGAAAATGAGTTGCAGATGTTCTCAGTCAAAAAATTGTATGAGATCAGTAGTAGAGAAAGAGAAAGAGCAGAGAAACCCATAGAAAAGGGGCTGTATTAGTTTTCTATTGCTGTTGTAACAAATTACAGCAAACTTGATGGAAGCCAGAAGTCCAAAATGAGTCTCAACAGGATGAAACAAGATGTGGACAGGGCTGCATTCCTTTCTGGAGGCACTAAGGGAGAATCCTTTTCTTTATCTTTTCCAGATTCTAGAGGCTGTCTGCATTCCTTGGCTCATGATCCCTTTCCATAGTCAAAGAATCAGCTAACCATATGTAGACAAACTTAGGTGAAAAGTATGCAGATGACATGGGAGACATGGCCCAGGAAATACTGAATGGGAACTAATGCCCTTCTAAAGATGTAAAAAAATAAATTATGTAAATTTTATCACAGAGAGATAGCTAAGGGTCTCGTCCTGCTATTTAAAGCAATTTTATGATTTCCAATGCATATGAATATATATTGTTTTGTACATGTAATGTGTTTGTTTTTTAGAGTAAAAGTTAGTAGTGCTGAGTTCTGTGACTTAAGATATTCTATAAGGTGAAGTCCATGTATGCAATTTTATGAATGTTCTTGCATTTTGCCTTCTATATCCAAAGCAAATTGCTTAATGTTTTCTTCATCCTCTGCTTCTGGTTCATTTTGGACCACTTCCCTTCCTCCCACCTTTTTTACTTTTTCTCTTTTTTTTTTTTTTGTTTCTAGCCTTTTCCCTTTCTCCCTCTGCTGATATCAATACATTTTTTTTTTTTACTGAGCAATAATAAAATAAATAGTGAAGCCCAGCATATATACATTTTGGGGACCTAAGGTCTACTTAGGAAATTCCTTAAATATTTAGTCCCGTGCTATTTAGATTTCATGTTTAAAGATAATGTTTTAATGGTTACCTGTAACCAATTCCCTAAAGCCCCTCTATATTTCCAATTTCTCAGTGTTTTGACATGTGTCCTGCTTGGAAAAAAAATTAGTGTCTTTTGAGCATACGATATAACTTGTCTGACTTTTTTGTAACTTATTTTTGTTCAAAGCCCTGGATTTGATTTTTGTATGGATTATAGATTCTAGTTCATGACTACAGTCTGTGCTCTTTATCCTGGAGGTTATTTTATAGAAGTGCTACAGTTCAGAAAAACCCAGAAAAAAAATCTAGATATATACCAGCCTTCCATTTCTGTCATTAGAGAAATGATTCCTGAATTTCTGCCCTACTGATAATGGGTCAATACTCTTATCCTTTGTACAAGAAGGAAGGCACATAGCCATCCCTGCAGACAAAGAGTGGTCCTAGTCCTCAACTAGGCCTCTCTCTCCAGAATAGCCTCATCTCTCTCAAAAAGGCTCACAAAGAAACATGACTTTAAAACTGAGCGTAACTGCTAATGACTTTATGATCCTAAGGTAAAGCTTTCTTTGCACAATAAGAGCTTAGTTGTAATTTGATGGTCTGAGGTGTGGTGATGGGGAACTGTATGATGGACAGTTTGAATCTGTTAGTATAACAAACTCAACAAGGTGGCAGTATAGACTGTGGTTAAATTTTTGTTCTCTGTACTCATGAAGAGTTAGTTTGCTTTCTAACTCCAACACTCACTAACTTTATGATCTTAAACAAGTTACTTAACCTCTCTGAGCTTAACTTTCCACATATGTACTAGGAATGTAAATCTTAGAAAGTTAACTGAATCACGAATCACAGGGAGATTTTCATTGAAACCTATTTTCCCTAAGCGAGCAGGTAGCTGTCCATTGAAAATAATCTAGTAGGTAAAGGGATACATTACAAATCAAACTAAAATAAGGCAGCCTACTGTGCTTAGGGGGTGGGTTCTGGAGACTGCTGCCTTGGATTCAAATCCAAGCTTTATCATTTAATAAATGTGTGGCTTCAGGCAAGTTATTTCACCTACTTCCTTCAGTTTTTGTTTTTGCTTTTCTATAAAAATCAATATAATAATAGTGCCTACCTCAAAGGCTTGGTATGAGGATTAAATGAATTAATACATCTTAGCACAGTGCCCAACACATATTAGGTGTTCAAGCAGGGCTATCTCCTCTTAGTATGATTGATATAAATGTTATTATTACCACTACTACTAAATAAGTAAATATATAGATGTAGAGATTGAGGTAAAGTATGACTTCTAGGTTTCTAGCTTAAACAATTGGTTCTGTGGTGGCACCATTTATTGAGATGGAGAAAACTGGTGGAGGAATAGATTTGGGCATAAGTCGGAGGAATAGCAAAGTTTGTTTTCTGATGTGTTTAAGTGTGAGATGCCTGTGAAATATAAATATAAGGGCTTCAAGTTAGGCAGTTTTTCTGTGAGTCTGGTGTTCACAGGATTATGGACCAGGAATATATGTTTGGGAATAATCAATATACTGATTTTTACCATCATGATACTGGGATGCGTTACCCAAGAGAGAGAATTTAGAAAGAGAAGGAAAGAGGGCCCAGGATAAATCTCTGGGGCATAGATGATAAGAAAGCAGCAAAGGAGACTAAAAGAAAAGAAGGAAACCTACCTTTCATGGTAGCTGAGACAAAAAGAAGAGTATTTCAAGGAGGGAGAAAATGAGGACAGAGAATATCCATTGAGTTTGACCCTTTTGATTATGAAGAGGAATAGATAGTAGTTGGATGTGACATCAAGGAAGGATCTCTTTATTAAAATGTGGACAATTCTATTGCATGTTTGTATGCTAGTAGAGATGGTCCATTAGAGAAGGAAAAATCAAGGAAAGGATGGAATCCATAGTTCAGATGGTTAACGTTTGACAAAAGCAGGGATGATTCCTTTATTTCTATGAAAGTACATGACACAGTGCCTGACATACAGTAAATGCTCAATAAGCAGTACATGTTATGATTATTATTGTTGTTATTAACTGAAGAGCGATGCTGATTTGTACATGGTAAAGACATTTTGAGCATGCTCAGAGCCAAAAGCCTTAGTGGAATGAAGGCCTTGGTGAGCAGCTGGCATTTAGAGTGTATTACTCTGAACAAAGGCAAAAAAAATAAAAAGTGCTTTCAATATATAAAAGCATTTGGTTATGTTGGCCCACCTAACCTAGCCATTTTTTTTTAATATCAGAGGAGGGTGGGATGCATCTTTGATTATGACATGGAAGAAAAGATAAGGTATTTTTATTTTCTCAAGTGCACTTCAAAGAAGTGGCTCTGAGAAAGGGGCAAATTTAGCTCCACTGAGATTGGCTGATCAACATATCCATGGAGAGAATAGCCAACACTCTGCCGGTAAATGTTGTCCCTATAACATACCGACTTAAGGGGAGGATGAAGTCCGCCGATTCATTTTATTTATCTCAGCAAAATACACTTCTATATGATGACATTAAGCAGTATGTGCTTTGTGATTTCTGCTGTTTTCATGATGTCATTGTCTGTGCTCTCAGTACAGTGAGCTGAAGGCTTTTAGTTATCAGTCCTTTAGAAACAAGTCCATTTTGTTGAGGGCAGATTTACTCCCCAGCATCCTGAAATGCTTTTCACCTCTTCATCTTTCAGTATAAATGCAAGGTTTGTGATTTTTCAAAAATGCCTCAAAATTTCTTATAAGCGTGTGTTTTTAATTGTTTTCCCAGGTGATCTTTAGGCAACCAATAGAATAAATATTTGATCAGTTTTTCACCTCGACTGTGTTCTGTAGATAAAGAAGAGTTTGATCGATGTTAGATATGAAAGATGGAATGTGCTTTAAAACTTTCAACTGATTAATTGAGATGATTATTACAGAGAGAGGTAATTAGACTCTTTCAACAACTGTCTCTTGTCCTGGTTAAGGTTTACCATAAGTTACCTGGCCAGGGAATGGGCTACATTGGTTTTGAACATGCCTTGTTATTGGCACCATATATCTGTTCTCCTGACTGCTGAGACCGACCCTCTGGTTTCTGTGAATTTCCAGATTCCTTGACTATTTGCCTTACTTGGTCTCTAGGATTTGGGTGTTTTGGGTTCCCATATCTTTACTTGGTCTGGCCTGTAATGCTTTTTCCTATGTATTTTCAGACTTGTGTTGCTTGTCTGATTTAAGTCATTAACTTGTCTCCAATGCTGAATCAGGTATACCTTCTGACCCTTCCGTCCTGGACTGATCCTTGTCCTCAAACACCAGCTTTTTACCCTTGCCTCCACATTCTACCGTGTTCCCCAATGCTGACATCGAGAGCTGGATAAATCATGGGTCTGATCCAGTCATTTCTGATTTTCATAGTAGTTGGGGTGGAATACTTGTAGAAAGAATACCATACTTGATGTTTGAATCTCTAGGTTTACAATCTGGCACTACTAGAAACTCACTAAGTGTCTGAGAAACTCACTAACTTTCTTAGCGTCTTTGAATTTCAGATTCCTCCTTTGTAGAATAGGAATAATATTTACTGCACTCATTTTTATGAAGATTAAATAAGAAATATGTAAAAACATCTGACATGATAGCTGGTGTATGTTTGTTAAATCTAATATTCTCAGACACTTCTGTTTCATTAATTAGTTTGCTTCTTTTTACAGGCAAGTACTTAATTTATTTTCAGATCAAACAATAGCCCATAAGAAAAAAAATTAGGGACAAAAGTTTCCTGGTCAAAGGCAGAAAGAAATTGCTATAGAAACTCACTTTAACAAGGTCCCAAGTTCCCTAGTTAATTTGTCTTCAATTTTTAAGCATTATGTCTCTTCTGGAAACAATTAATATGACAACTTGTAAATTTCTGGCAGAGAAACTGTCAAGAACTGAGCAAAAATATGAAAGTGGTCTTAAGAACTGATATTTGTGTATTTGGTGGTAAAGCTTTTTGTTATCCAAGAAATGTTTTGATCCAACCTTTTACCCATTTATAAGGGGTGATTTGCTTTTTCTGTTCAATGTGGCAGTCAATGGAACATGATATTTTAATGTGTAGATTTTTGGATAAGAGGTGGGTGAAATCATGCTCTTGAAATACAACTCCATATGATTAAAATGGCCTAGCATCACTAGGTCTAACCATAAAGAAGATGGGAAAGTGAATCAGCTCTTATTTAGAGTACTTAGTACATGGAGAGGTATTTCTATATACAGCATTCTGCTCAATGCTCAGGATAGCCCTGTGAGGCAAATATCATTATACCTGATTTATTGATGTGAAAACTGAAGCTCAGAGAAGTTAAATAACCTGTCTACAGTCAATCAGTTAGCTAGGAGTGGAACTGCGATTCCTTACTCAAGTCTTCCTTACTCCAATTCCTTGGATTCATTTCATTACCTGAGGTAAGCAAGACTTATCTCCTAAAAGCAGAATGATAGAGGAGACCCTCTATATTTAGAGGCTGTTCAACAGTTAACCCAGCTGCTGGCAGTGAATGGAGTGTGAAAAGACAGAGTTATGAGGGGATACAGAGTGGGCAAAGGCTGAGCAGGTAATATTCAAATGTATGTTGTATTAAGCTAATTCATGAACACAGTGCATTAGACCTGCATGTAGGTAGAACTCAACTGTTACCACCTGCCATCGTGCAGAAAGAGAAAGCGAAAAGGGGAAAGTCAGTGTTGAGGAAATGTGTCACTATCATGGAATGGTATCTGTTAATCATCTTAGTATCATGTCATCCCTGTCACTACTTTACTAGGGGACAGCAGCAGTGTTTTTACTCAAAGTATATGTGTGTGCTATTGTTTTCACTGAGAAATAATTTGGCTATGTTACAGTCTTATGCCCCTAAGAGGTTTATATAGGTTTTTAATGCATTTATCATGCATCCTACAGATAATTTTCCCGAGGAAAATTCAGCCATCGGTTTCATCCTTGCTCTTAACACATACAACATCCATAGGTTATAGTGTAGAGTCAGAGAGAGTTCATATTTCACTTTTTCCATTTATGATTTAGGTGCTTATGGTCAATTTCCTTAATCTCTCTGAATCCCAATGCCATTGATCAAATAGGTCTAAGACTACCTTATAGGTGTGTAATAAAGAGGAAATGAGGAAGAGTATATGTACACATTCTCTTATATCCTTTTAAATGTCCCATGGTAATGAATGGAAGCTAGTTCTATTGCTGATAATGACAACCACACTCTTTGGTAACTTACGTTCCATTAGCTCTGCACTGTTCATGGCAGCTATTACTGTGTGTATGTTATGTGTTTTGTCTCCACATCTAGAGTACTTTTCTTTGGAGGACACGGAGGATGTCTAATGACTTTTGTATATCTCTAGGGCCTTTTATAGGTGTTTAATACATGATGGTTATTCACAACAATTACAGATTTTTGCCTACAAAAACGATATTCATATCACCTCGTCTTTGTCCCATATTCCATTTCATAAACAACCAAAGCTGATGCAGAGATAGAGCAGTTCTTCAACATCTTTTGACCTTTTCATTTCTTTATTTATTAGGTTGGTGCAAAAGTAATTGTGGTTTTTGCAATTATTTTTAAACTTTTAATATGCAATTACTTTTTTTAAACCAACCTAATATTTGCGTAGTTACTTGCAGTGACTATCCTAGGAAAGTTATATAGTAATTGGAACTGATTTTGAAGATAATTATTTAAAAAAAATTAAACTATGTTTCTTAGGTGTTCTGTCTGCAATTAGTGAACTCTGTATGTGGGAGTGTCACTTTCATTATGCGATGTAGTTTGACTAATAGCCTTTTTCTGCAAGAGTGGTTTATTGAAGATATTTTCAAAGATTGAAATTCCTATTTAAATAGCTAAATTTAAAGAGTCTTAACAAACACAGTGTTTTAAAACTAGCTCATAATTATTGAATGCTAATTGTGTGTCAGGTTCTAATCTAAGTCCTTTGTGCATATTAAATTATTTAATGCTCACAATAACTCTATGAGGTAGAACGCCATTAGGAACCCCATTTTGCAGATAAAGAAACTAAGGCACAGAGAGGTTCAGTAATTTGACCAGGGTTGTACAGGTAACATGTAGTGGGTCAGAGATTCACACATACTGTGTCTCCCCGAAAATAAAACCCAGCCAGACCATCAGCTCTAATGCGTCTTTTGGAACAAAACTTAAGACCAGGTCTTATAGTAAAATAAGACAGGATCTTATATTAATTTTTTAAAGTAAAGCCACATTTTCTGATCTCTTCTTACTATTGTGCCTATGTGTATTTGAAGCCTATATAAGTTTGTCTCATGTAAACATGACGTTGGCATGCAATTAGATATGTAGTCAAAAGAGAAATTTTTAATTCTTCAAGGGTATCTCTCTCCCTGTCTGCCTGTATAGGAATCCATCTGCTGTGTTCAGTGTTATTTGAAATTTCTATATAATGCATTAGCACAAGTGGACTTAATCTTTTATAGCCTTGGCTGCATATTATTTTTAAAATGTACTTGTCATGCTAATTTTAAAGCAAACAAACATGTATTCCTCCCATAGAAAAGGTTTTTTGTTTGTAAAAATGTAAATGTAAAATGTTTTCACCATAGCATTTGAGTGATTCCTTTGGTTTCCAGAAACTGAAAAATGAAACATGTCTGTCCAACTCCATTTGCCTAATATTAATCATTGTGACTTTTTCAAAAACCATTACTTAAAGGTAGCTAATATCTAATATTTTAAGCCCAAATTGTTCATTGTGGAATATTTCATTCTGTCTACATTCACATTGGTTTTTCTCTTAAACTGGAGTCTTTGTTCTTCTTTGTATGTCTTTCTAAACAGGAAGGTTGAAAAAAAATGGAAGCATTTTCTAAGGAGGTGACACAGAATCTTTTGAGAATTTGATGTGCAGGATGGACAGTTTTCTTCCCTCTACTTTACGGAAATTTTCATGAAACAAATTGCTCCTTTAATCAAAATAGGTTAGAGCTTCTTCCCCTTATATTCTCTGACTACAGTGCAACCTCAAATTGGAACGTGTGAGTTTGAAATGAATTTTTATGAAAGAATTTCTTCTTGAGGTTCACTTTAAAAAGTGAATTTCTTCTTGAGGTTCACTGTTTTCCCCTAGAAGTAATTCATTTTCACCCCAGTCTGATTTCTGTTTTGCTAATTTGGCTCTACCATGGATTTCATTGCTTTAAAGATGAACCTCTTGATATCTATGGGCTCAACATCACTTGAAAAGTTGCTTTTGGCTCACCGGACACTTTCATCTTGTCCATTTGTATTCTTCTGAATCTGATAGAAATTTTACATTTAAGGGCTTTCCATATATAAAATGAAAATTATAAAAATAATAATTTGTATAGAAAATATATATCATATATTGTTTATGAGTACAAGATTACTCCTGCACAGTTTTTCTATCATTTCAGTACATTGTTCACTGTCATCTGACTTCCTCCACTTGCTTGCATTTTAATGTACAACTTAAGTGCTGCTCATTTTTGAGTGCTGAAGTAATTTTCGAGGGACCATGACAAATCTTTTCATGTTTAAATTATAATCATTTTATGAAATTGCTTAAGTTTATTAAATCTGAAGTTTTCTGGTATAAAATCACTTGGTTCTTTAAAAAAGGTCAGCCATCTGAGTCATCCACTCAGAGCCAAACTGGCTGGGTTAATTAGAAACAGCTGGGGTGCATATGGTGTCACCAGAAGCCTCTATTATAGCAGAAAGAGGCCCATGGGGGAGGTTTGCCTTAGGAGAGACTTGAGCAGAGGTGAGTTGTGCCAAGAGTATAGCAAGAATTAGTTCAGGACAATTCAGCGAAGTTAGTTGGAGCATAGAAATATCTATTGGGAAAAAGGTTTGTAAGTTGGGTTTTTAAACAGTGGGGCTTGGCTTAGCAAGGGAGAATAAGCTAATATCTGGAGGGCCAAATTAATGTAAACATGAGAAGAAATCTATGAAGTTAAGAATCCACCCTGCTTGTTTCTTTAAAATAGTTTTCCTCTATATTCTTTGCTCTGTTTAATATTACATGAGTATATTTTTTAGTGTAATCTCAAACTGTTTTATTTTTAACAGTACAAAAACTTACTTTAAGCAGATTTTTCATTGACATAGTAGAGTTTCTTAATTTATCTATTTGTTTATTTACAACACATTTTACTTATTAGAAATTATAATTTATTTGTAGAAAAGATAATCTTTAATGCTATTATGTCTGACTATTAACTTATATTTTAAGTAATTGTTTTTTGTTCGCTTGTTAGTCTTGGTGACATATTTGTTTTTTTTCATTTATATTCTGTGAAACTTTTTATTTAAACTTCAGAGTCTGCTTTGCTGCTCCAAACAAAGGAAGCACTCATCTTTTGGTGGCAGCGACTAAAGTAAAGGCATTATCTGTGGAACTAAATCGTTTATTTAGGATGCATCCTAACTGCTCCCTAATGGCAAGACCAACTCTTAAGTAGTTACAGACGTGTTCACTTTGAAGTGTTCCGATCCTATCTTGGTGCAAAAAATATTTCCATGTATTTTCCTCTGCTTATTTGTCATGCCACCCCTCCTTGTCATTCAATATATTGCTGAAAACCACTTTTACAAAATCTTTGTGAGGTGATTTAATGAGAAACAGAGGAATTCCTATGGTTACTCACTCCATCCTCTGTTTCAGACTCCTTGCCCCCACTGGTCATTTATCTCTGGAATGGTTTGAATGTTCTATTATCTAACTTGTTTTTTTGCTCTTTCTCTACATTGTTATTGCCTTTCGACAGTTTTTAGATGTTTGTAGATCCTGTGGTTTTGCTTGGTTAGGTTATCTCTTAACTATTCATAATGATGCATCATCTATAATAACAAATAATTGAAAAATAGCTTCTGTTAGGTTTTGGAGGATGTATTATAATGCATAATAATATTAAAGTCAATTTGCATTCTCTGAACACCCATTAATGAACAGAAGAAGATGGCCCCAAAGCTGTATAGGGGAGATAAGAGGAAATCAGTTATAAATATTTTACACACAAAGGAATGACTTGTAGTCACTAAGAATTGTTATTCTCATTCACAGCCTCTGATATAAACAAACACTTTACAGAGACTTGTTGATGAAAACAAATATAAAGAATACAAAGATTGACAGAATTTTATGTTGATTAGTAACACTTTTACTCTTGTATCCACAACATACAGAGTAATGAAACCTTGACTGTTCTTGATCACCACGACTGTATTTGTGGGCTTAGTTGGGCTTGAAATCAAAACAGAATTGGTCAAAGGTAGTTTTGCTACCACCACTGCCCCTAACCAAGCCTCTTCTTTTGGTGCTTCCCTTCCTTCCTTTTGAAACATGTATCCTCTGTTTCTTTTCTTATATTTCTATAACATGAAACATGAGACTGTCTTCAGTCTTCCTCTAACAGAGCCCTAGTGTTTGCTCCTGAAAAATGGGAAATTAGGCAGAAAATCAATCCCTGTCAATGTCTGTGTTCTTCTTTAAAAATAAAATAGCATATTATTAGATTACTCAGAGATCACATTAGCTTAATCATTCTATAAATGTACTTTTTAAAAAAAGCCTACCAATCACCTTCTAATAAACCTGTTGTTTTCATTACTGAGGAATTGAGTTATAATATGACTTTGGATTTTGATTGAATACTGACTCAAAAACCTGTGTATTAACTTCTAAGTCTGAGACACAGAGAAGATAAGTAATTTCTTAAAGCTATTGAGGTGTGTCATGAAACAGGTATGTATAAGGATTATGATTCTCCCTATAAAAAATATTTCCAGGTTAAACATACGGATTCCATAAACTGATCTTATAGGCAAAAGAGGAAGTTTAACCTTGCTATTTAAGTCTCTATAACTTGGGTCCACCCTACATGGCCAAGTTTACTTTTCATTGTATGTCCTATATAGGTCATATTAGTTGCTTTTTCTAATTGTTCGTTTTTGAAATGTCATTTCATTTAGATTTGAAATTTTTGAGTGTCTTCTACTTTTTTTACTATCCCCAGTTTCTCAGTACTTTGTACAAGACAAGGCATGAAATGCTCAAAAAAATAAAATTAAAAATCCAGTATTTCCCACATGTGTATAGTAGAAATTTATGCCGTAATACAGGTACCACTGATACAAAGGCATTATTAAAACTGATGATTTTGATGATGTCATAGAAATGGCAGCATAAGCTGAGCCTCTTGAAATCTCCCATGAAATCTCCCATGAAATCTCCCACAAACAAATTGAACAACTATAATTCCACAAAGCACACCCTGCGTAGCAGACAGGCAAGACTAAGAGGTGAGCAACTGAAATCACCTAAAGGTGGGCAAATTGGGTGATTGGGAGTGGAAGGAAGCGGGAAGTGCAGAGATACAGACCCCCAACAGCACAGGACGCAGACCTAGCTCAGCACTCAGAGCTCCCTTCATTCCAGAGCTACTGCAGCCACGGGAGAGGGAAGAACTTGGACTGCTAGGGCTCCACTTATGGCCAAAACAGCTGAACCCAACTCTCACGGCAGAGACTTTAGAGCAAAGAGAAGAAGGGTGAAAACAGCGACTTAAGTCCTCATTGTGAGCAAAGGATGGAAGGTGTAGGCACAGAGCCTGGCTGACCCCTCCCACCATCACAATGCTTACCCCACACCCAACCTACCAGTGCTAGAAGCTGAACCGTAGCAGTGTCAGATCTAAAGAACAGAATATTTACAGTTCTGAGAACTGCGGCCCACAACGATGGACTAATAGCCTAAAGAGTTCTGGAAAATATAAGAGAGATTTGGGTGTAGGACTGGCTGTGGTGGTGGTCGCCTCCATTGCTCACCGCCACCTATCACAACCAACCCTGTCCCCGCTCCCACCTATCTGAGCAGAACCCTGCAGGAATAAACAACCCACTGAAACACACAGGCTCTGAAACTAGTGCAGGAAGAGCTTTGAAACGTCAGAAGTTCTCCACGTCCCCCCATGGACGTGGTACTCTGACACCCAGGTGACCTGCTCACAGAGGATAGGCCCATTTTCCAGGGAATCCCCCCATTGTGTGAGAAGCCAGAACAGAGCAGAGAAAATATAACACTACAGTATGAGAGAGAAGAAAAGGATACAGTCACAGAGAAAATAAATTATTCTACTAACACCTACTGTAAAACAAAAGAAGGACCACTTTCTATGAACCTGTTGAAGAAGCCACTGCTGTAGATGCCTAGGAAGAGAAATAATAATTCATTAATTGTCATGAATAACCAAGGTGATATGGCAGCTCAGAAATAAAATGAAAAGTCACCAGAAAATGAACTTAAATACATGAAAATGTGTGATTTAAAGGACAGAGAATACAAGATTATAGTTCTTAAAAAACTCAACGACATGCAAGAAAACAGACAGACAGTTTAATGAACTCAAAAACACAAAGAACAAAACGAATATTTACCAAAGAGATTGAAATTTTAAAAAAAGAACCAAATAGAATTGCTGGAGATTAAGAACTCCATAAAAGAAATAAAGAAATATCCAGCTTAGGTAGGAGAGTTGACCAGATGGAGGAACGAATCAGTGACATTGAAGATAGGAATCTGGAAATGAAACAGATGGAAGAAGAGAGAGACTCGAGACTTAACAGAAATGAAAGAACTCTACAAGAACTTTCTGACTCCATCAGATAGAGCAATATAAGAATAATGAGCATTCCAGAAGGTGAAGAAAGGGAGAAGAGAACAGAGAGCATATTCAAACAAATAGTTGATGAGAACTGTCCAAATTTGTGGAAAGAAAAGGAAACGTGAATACAAGAATAAAATAGAATGCCTAATTACCTCAATCCCAACAGGCCTTCTCCAAGGCACATTGTATTGAAGCTGTCAAAAGATAACAACAAAGAAAGAATCCTAAAGACAGGCACGGAAAAGAGGATGGTAACCTACAAAGGAAGTCAATTAGATTATCATCAGATTTTCCAGCAGAAACTCTATAAGCGAGGAGGAAGTGGAAACAGATATTCAAACTATTGAAAGATAGAAATTATGAGCCAAGAATAATAACATATCCAGCAAAGATATCCTTTAGGTATGAAGGAAGAATAAAGACATTTGCAGACATACAGAAGCTGAGGGAATTTTCTAACACACGACATGCACTACAAGAAATACTGAACAAAGTTATTACCATCATAAATAGGGATAATTTGTGACAACCACAACAAAAAAGGGGGTACAGTAAAGGTCTCAACTGGCATAA
Source organism: Rhinolophus hipposideros (assembly GCF_964194185.1). Classification (NCBI taxonomy): domain Eukaryota; kingdom Metazoa; phylum Chordata; class Mammalia; order Chiroptera; family Rhinolophidae; genus Rhinolophus; species Rhinolophus hipposideros. The sequence continues at coordinate 53,060,473 of NC_138046.1, read as the reverse complement.
AGAAAAGGAGAAAGTAAGTATACTGAAGACAATGGAATACTCTAAATATGAAACTTTCTTTTACATAAAGTCAGTTGTAACCACTGGGGGAAAAAAAAAATCCAGAACTGAAGTATATAACATAATGAAAGAAGAAAAAGAGGTAAAAAACATAGAATACCATTACACTGAAACAATAGACAGCAGCAAAAAGGCTAAGAAACAATGGACACACAGTCCTACCAGAAAACAAAAGATAGAATGATATGAAATACTCATGTATCAATAATCACCCTAAATATAAGTGGGTTGAACTCACCAATAAAAAGGCACAGAGTAGCAGATTGGATCAAAAAACAAAACCCAAGCATATGCTGCCTCCAAGAGACACACCTCAACTACAAGGACAAATATAGACTCAAAGTGAAAGGGTGGAAATTGACATTCCAAGCAAATGGTATCCAGAGAAAAGCAGGTGCATCCATACTCATATCAGATGAAACAGACTTTTGGACAAAAACGGTAACAGGAGACAATGATGGGCATTACATAATCATAAAGGGGACTATATAACAAGAAGATAAACAGTCATCAATATTTATGTCCCCAATCAGAGAGCACCAAAATATACCAAGCAACTACTAACAGAACTAAAGGGAGAAATTGACAAACACACAATTATACTAGGGGACCTAAATACATCATTGACAGCTGTGGCTAGATCATCGAAACAGAAAATAAATAAAGAAATATCAATTGTAAATGACACGTTAGATCCAATGGTCACAACTGACATTTATAAAGAACTGCATCCTAGAAAATCAGACAATACATTCTTTTCTACTACACATGGAACGTTTTCAAGGGTAGATGATATATTGGGACATAAAAGTAGTCTCAACAAATTGAAGAAGGTTGATATCACACCAAGCATATTCTCTGACCAAAAGGCTTTGAAATTGGATATCAATTGCAAAAAGAAAGCAGGAAAAAACATAAATATGTGAAGAAAAAACAACACACTTTTGAAGAATGACTGGGTTAAAGAAGAAATAAGAGGAGGGATCAAAATATACAAAGAAACAAATGAGAATGAAAATACATCCTACCAAAATTTTTGGGATGCAATGGAAGCAGTTTTAAGAGGGAAATTTATATCATTGCAGGCCTATCTCAAGAAAGAACAAAAATCCCAGATAAATAAACTCACGTTACACCTCAAAGAACTAGAAAAAGAAGACCAAGTGAAACCCAATGTCAGCAGAAGAAAGGAAATAACAAAAATCAGAGCAGAACTAAATGAAATAGAAAACAAAAACACAATAGAAAAAAATTAATGTGACAAAGAGCTGGTTCTTTGAAAAGATTGACAAAATCGACAAACCCTTGGCTAGACTCACTAAGATAAGAAGAGAGAAGACACTAATTAACAAAATCAGAAATGAAAAAGGGGAAGATATCATGGACACCACAGAATTACAAAGAATCATGCAAGAATACTATGAAGGACTATATGCCACCAAATTCAATAACCTAGAAGAAATGGACAAGTTCCTAGAAACATATAGCCTTCCAAGGCTGAACCATGAAAACTGGAAAATCTAAACAGACTGATTACCAGTAACCACATTGAATCAGTCATCCAAAACCTTCCCAAAAGCAAAAGTCTGGGACCAGATGGCTTCACTAGTGAATTCTACCAAACCTTCAAAGAGGATCTGATACCAATCCTGCTCAAACTCTTCCAACAAATTGAAGAAGAGACAGTACCCCCTAAATCATTTTATGAAGCCAACATTAGTCTGATACCAAAATCTTGAAAGGACAACACAAAAAAAGAAAACTACAGACCAATATCTCTGATGAATACAGATGCAAAATCCTAAACAAAGTTGTAGCAAATCGAATACAACAATGCTCGAAAAGAAAAGTCAATCAGTGAAATCATATGGTCCTCTGCTTTTTCTGTTTGACTTATTCCGCTTAGCATTACACTCTCAAGTTCCATCCATGTTGTCACAAATGTTCCTAAATCATCTTTTCTTACCGCCGAATAGTATTCCATTGTCTATATATACCACAACTTCTTTTTTTTATTTTTTATTTTTTATTTTATTTTATTTTATTTTTTTAAATCCACACCTATGATTTAATATAGGAATATTTTCTTTTTTTTTTAGTTTTATTTTATTTTATTTTTACATCCCTCACACCGTGAACCCCCCTGCCCCCATCCACCACCACCCCGACCTCACACCAAGCCATCACATTATACACATAAAATTATAGTTGGCATTCATTAATGTCCAGCCTCTGGTGTACAATGCCATGACCAGGCATCCACAGCATCCCTGAGGTGGTCTCCCAAACAGGACACATGTTCATCGGACACCCAACAAAATCCCCAAACACTATTGAATAAGTTCTCCAAAGTAATTCTCAAAAAACCCTGAGGCCATCCTGTGGTCACCAGCCGCCCCCCAATCCCTTCACCCTTCCCCCCATCCCCAACCCCCTCCCCCCCCACCCATCTAACAACTCTCGGTTTTTTGTGTCCCCAAAACTGTTTCTGATTAGTTCATAAACATATGCTTTTCTTTAGATTCCGCATATAAGTGAGATCATATGGTACTTGTCTTTCTCTTTCTGACTTATTTCACTTAACATAATGTTCTCTAGATCCATCCATGTTGTTGCAAATGATAAGATTTCTTTTTTCTTTATGGCTGCATAATACTCCATTGTATAAATGTACCACAGCTTCTTAATCCAGTCATCGACCGATGGGCATTTCGATTGTTTCCATATCTTGGCTATTGTGTAAAGTGCTGCAATAAACATAGGAGTGCATACAGATTTTTGAATTGGAGTTTTGGATTTCTCCGGGTAGATGCCTAGGAGTGGAATTACTGGATCATAGGGTAGTTCTATCTTCAGATTCCTGAGATACCTCCATATTGTTTTCCATAGTGGCTGCACTAATCTGCAATCCCACCAACAGTGCACTAGCGTTCCCTTTTCTCCAAATCCCTGCCAGCATTTGTTGTTTGTTGATTTATTGATGATAGCCATTTTGACTGGGGTGAGGTGGTATCTCATTGTGGTTTTTATTTGCATTTCTCTGATGGTTAGTGAGGTTGAGCATTTCTTCATATGTCTTCTTGCCTTCTGTATGTCCTTTTTAGAAAAATGTCTCCTCAAGTCCTCTGCCCATTTTTTAATTGGGTTGTTTGTTTTTTTTGGAGTTGAGTTGAGTAAGTTTTTTATAGATTTGTGATATTAATCCCTTATCAGATATATCATTGGCAAATATCTTTTCCCATTCAGTAGGATCCCTTTTTGTTTTATTGATGGTTTCCTTTGCTATGAAAAAACTTTTTAGTTTGATGTAATCCCACATGTTTATTTTTTCTCTTACTTCCCTCGCGCGAGGGGATATATCAGTGAAAATCTTACTTCGGGTAATGTCCATGAAGTTTCTTCCTATATTTTCTTCTAGATATTTCATGGTTTCAGATCTTACATTGAAGTCTTTAAGCCATTTTGAATTTATTTTTGTATATGGTGTGAGGAGGTGGTCCAGCTTCATTTTCTTGCATGTGTCTCTCCAGGTTTCCCAACAGCACTTATTGAACAGACTGTCTTTACCCCATCCTACATTCTTGCTTCCATTGTCGTAGATTAGATGGGCATATAGGCATGGATTTACTTCTGGACTCTCTATTCTGTTCCATTGATCTATGTGTCTATTTTTATGCCAGTACCATGCTGTGTTGATTACTGTAGCCTTGTAGTATAGTTTGAAATCAGGTATTGTTATACTTCCCACTTTGTTCTTATTTCTCAAGATTGCTGAGGCTATCCGGGGTCTTTTATGGTCCCATATAAATTTCAGGATTATATGTACTATTTCTGTGAAAAACGTCCTTGGTAGTTTGATAGGAATTGCATTGAATGTGTATATTGCCTTAGGCAGTATGGACATTTTAACTATATTAATTCTTCCTATCCATGAACATGGAATGTGTTTCCATCTATTTATGTCTTCTTTCATTTCTTTCTTCAGTGTCGTATAATTTTCTGAGTACAGATCTTTTACATCTTTGGTTAGATTTATTCCCAGATATTTTATAGTCTTTGGAACAATTGTAAATGGAATTGGTTTTTAGTTTCTCCTTCTGGTATTTTATCATTGGTATATACAAATGCAACTGATTTCCGAATATTAATTTTATATCCTGCTACTTTACTAAATTCATCTATCAGTTCTAATAGTTTCTTGGTGGAGTCTTTAGGGTTCTCTCTATATAGTATCATATCATTTGCATGTAGTGATAATTTTACTTTCTCCTTACCAATTTGGATGCCTTTTATTTCTTTCTCTTGTCTGATTGCTGTGGCTAGAACTTCCAGCACTATGTTGAATAGAAGTGGAGAAAGTGGGCAACCTTGTCTTGTACCTGATCTTAGGGGGAATGGTTTTAGCTTATCACCATTGAGTATGATGTTAGATGTGGGTTTGTCATATATGGCCTTTATTATGTTAAGATATGATCCCTCTATTCCCACTTTCTTAAGGGTTTTTATCATAAAAGGTTGCTGTATTTTATCAAATGCTTTTTCTGCATCTATTGATATGATCATGTGATTTTTATTTTTCATTTTGTTAATGTGGTGTATCACATTAATTGATTTGCGGATGTTGAACCACCCCTGCATACCAGGGATGAATCCCACTTGATCATGGTGTATGATCTTTTTAATGTATTGCTGAATTCTGTTTGCTAATATTTTGTTGAGAATTTTTGCATCTATGTTCATTAGAGATATCGGCCTGTAGTTTTCTTTTTTTGTGGTGTCTTTGTCTGCTTTTGGGATCAGGATGATAGTGGCTTCGTAAAAAGTGTTTGGGAGTCTTTCTTCCTTCTGGATTTTTTGGAAGAGCTTGAGGAGAATAGGTGATAATTCTTTTTTGAATGTTTTGAAAAATTCACCTGTAAAGCCATCTGGTCCAGGGCTTTTGTTTGTTGGGAGATTATTGATTACTGATTCAATTTCCCTGGTGGTAATCAGACTGTTCAGGCTTTCTGTTTCTTCTTGAGTTAACCTTGGAAGGTTGTGCGCCTCTAGAAAATTGTCCATTTCTTCTAGATTGTCAAATTTGCTGGCATATAGTTGCTCATAGTAATTTCTTAAAATTTTTTGTATTTCTGTGGTGTCTGTTGTCACTTCTACTCTTTCATTACTGATTTTATTAATTTGGGTCATCTCTCTCCTTTTTTTAATGAGTCTGGCTAAAGGTTTGTCAATTTTGTTTATTTTCTCTAAGAACCACACTTTAACGTTAAGTGTGAAGATAAACTGTCAATTAATGATGTTTCTTGTTTCTTTAGGTAGGCCTGCACTGCTATGAACTTCCCTCTTAGGACTGCTTTCGCAGCATCGCATAGATTTTGGGTCGTCGTGTTCTCATTCTCATTTGTCTTGAGATATCTTTTGATTTCTTCTTTGATCTGCAGCTTGACCAATTCATTATTTAGTAACATGTTATTCAGCTTCCATGAATTGGTGTGTCTTCCTGGGTTTTTTTTTTTTTTTTTGTAGTTCATTTCTAATTTCATAGCACTGTGGTCAGAGAAAACAATTGGTATAATTTCAATTTTCTTAAATTTATCAAGACTTGTTTTGTGTCCTAACTTATGATCTATCTTGGAAAATGTTCCATGTGCATTTGAGAAGAACGTGTATTCTGCAGCATTGGGGTGAAATGCTCTGAAAATATCAATTAAATCCAACTGCTCCAAAGTATCATTTAAGGCTGTTGTTTCCATATTGATTTTCTGTCTGGAGGACCTGTCCCTTGTTGTCAGAGGTGTGTTGAAGTCCCCTACTATGATAGTGTTGCTGTTGATCTCTGTCTTTATGTCCTTCACTACCTGTTTTATATATTTAGGTGCTCTTGTGTTAGGTGCATAGATGTTTACTAGGGTTATGTCCTCTTGTGGAATTGATCCCTTTATTATTATATAGTGCCCATCTTTGTCTTTTAATATGTTCTTCATTTTAAAGTCTATTTTGTCAGATATAAGTATTGCAACTCCAGCTTTTTTTTTCGCTTCCATTTGCATGAAATATGTTACTCCAACCCTTTACTTTCAGCCTGTGTGTGTCTTTTGATCTGAAATGTGTCTCTTGTATACAGCATATACAAGGGTCTTGCTTCCTTATCCACTCAGCCACCCTATGTCTCTTGATTGGAGCATTTAATCCATTTACATTTAAAGTGATTATTGATAGGTACATAGTTATTTCCATATTTAAATTTGTAGTAAATTGTTTTCATCTTTCTTCTATTTACAAAAGTCCTTTTAGTATTTCTTGCAATGCTGGCTTTGTTGTAATAAATTCTTTCAGTTTGTTCTTTTCTGGGAAGCTCTTTATCTCTCCATCAACTTTAAATGGAAGCCTTGCTGGATAAAGCAATCTAGGTTGTAGGCCTTTGTGTTCCATCACTTTGAGTATCTCCTGCCACTCCCTCCTAGCCTTCAATGTTTCTGTAGAAAAGTCATTTGATAGTCTTATGGTAGTTCCCTTGTATGTAACCTTCTCCCTTTCTCTTGCCGCTTTTAAGATTCTCTCTTTGTCTTTGAGCTTTGCCATTTTAACTATAATGTGTCTCGGTGTGGGCCTGTTTGAGTTTATCCTGGTTGGAACTCTCTGCACTTCCTGGGCTTGTATGTTGGTTTCCTTCATCAGGTGAGGGAAGTTTTCGGACATTATTACCTCAAATATGTTCTCAATCCCTTGCTTCCTCTCTTCGCCTTCTGGTATTCTTATGATGTGCATGTTGTTGCGCTTGATGTCATCCCAGAGGTCTCTTAACCCATCTTCATTGTTTTTTATTATTTTTTCTTTCTGTTGTTCAGTTTGAGTGATCTCTGCTAACTTGTCTTCTAAGTCGCTGATTCGATCCTGCTTCATATAACCTGCTGGTCATTGCTTCAAGTGAGTTCTTAATTTCGGTAATTGTGTTCTTTAGTTCTAGCTGCTTGTTCGTTAAAATTTCTACATCCTTTTTTAGTTCTAACTGGTTGTTCTTTATGATTTCTATATCCTTCTTTATGTCTTCTCTAAGCTCCTTAAACATTCTTATCACCAGTGTTCTGAACTCTGTCTCTGACAGGTTGGTGACCTCTGCTTCATTTGGTTCCAGTTGTGGAGGTTTCTTCTGTTCTTTTATTTGGGACATGTTTCTTTGTCTCCCCATTCTGACTGACTCTCTGTATTTGCTTTGATGTATTAGGAAGATCCCCTAGAGCTCTTAGTTCTTGCTGGGTTATCTTATGTAGCATGTGTCCTTTATATTTGACTTGGACTACTTCGTTTTTCTTTTCTGCATGTGCTCCACAGGTGGCTCGTGTGTTTAGTATATTGTCCTGTTGAAGAAGAACTTTAATTGCTTTTTGCTTGTGAGTAGGTGGGTTTAACTCCTAGGCAGTCTAGTTGTGAAACTTGGCTCTGCCCACCGCAGGGTTTTCTGCTGGGTGAGGGTTGGCCACCTAAATGAGGTTTGGCCTCTATGGGCTCTTGTGCCTTCAGAGAATTCCCTCTGGATGTGTGACTTGTAGGTCAAACCCAGTAGTACTCTGGTTTGGTCCAGAGTTGGCTTCTGGATATGTTGAATCTTGTGCCTCATTAGCTGGGCCCTGTTAGGGCAGTTTCAGCACAAATCAATTTGCCAAGTACATCAACAACAACAACAAAGAAAACAAATCAAGTACATTCACATGTAAAATACAACCGACAATCCCCACTCAACATAGGCAAAGATATCAAAGAAATAAAGACAGAACAAAGCAAATCACAACAAGCAGGAAAAAAAAAAGAACACCAAGCAAAGCAAAACAGAAAGCAGCACCAGTCTTGGCTTAAGCCCACCAAGTAATCTCCAGGTTGTCCTCCGCTGTGCCAAAGAGTTCCCTGCCTATTGCGCAGGCTGCACTGGTCACCTGAAGCCCAGAGTGAATTTGGGAGTGTAGATTTAAATGCGAGGGGCTGAGGGGTCTGGATGACAGTTTTCAGAGAGACCATGCAGTTTCTGTCCTTTCCTGCACAAATGCACGCTGAGAGTAGCTCCACCAGCCCTGTGCCCAGTACTCCTGAGTCTGAGGGCCCTCCTTCCGTGGGTGTTTCGGAGGGGGCGGGCAGGAGATCTCTAAGCTGCTAAAAGCTGGGAGCTGCTTCTGCTGCTTACTGCTGAACTCAGGGAGTGCTTCTGCGGTTGCCCTTGCCCCGCCCCAGACCAGCCAGAAAGGGTGGGGGCTGGGGATGGAGGGGTCTTCTCTCTCCCACGCTAGCCACGTCACACTCCTCCCGCAGGCCCGAAAATGTGGTGGCTGGGGGTGTGGGAGTCTGCTCTCTCCTCGTCCAGCGAAAATGCCCTCCTCCCAGCCTCTTCCAAAGGTCAGAGCTGGCTGCTAATCTTCCCAGCACCTGAGCACAAACGCCCCTCTGTAATCTGACACTACTCCTCAGTTCAGGGTTCAATTTAAGTCTCTGGAAGGGCGAGGGGAGGATTCAAAAAGTGGGGTGAGGGGTCCAGGTGTGGCGTCTGAGTTCTTTGTCTGCCCTTGGGCCCACGAGCTGCCCGCCCCGGCGGGAGCGATCAGCTGTGGGACGCAGGGAAAGAGCCACCTCCGGGACCCTGCGTTCTCCGCTGCACCCTGGGCTCCCGTGGGACTCTAGAGCCCTGGGTACTGCCTGCCGCTGCTGCTGTGGGTACACTGCAGGGCCGTGGCTCTCCCGTGGGGTGTGGGGAGAGCACGGCGCGTTTCCTCTTCCCCTCCTCGCTTCTGCCCCGCTCGCCCAACTAGCGCACCCCAAAGCAAACCTTCCGTGTGTCTCCAATACGTCCTGGGCGCTGTGTGGCGGTCGCCCTCCGGCCTCGGCTCCACCGTGGGCGGGGGGTGGCGCACTTCCACTTCGCTGTCCTGCCTCCTCCTCTGCTCGCAATCAGCGTGCACCTTCAGGTATTTCCTCCTGGAGGTGAATTCAGTAGTGGACCTCTTCGTCTTGCCTATCTGCTGTGCAGGGAGTCCTTTGTGGAGTTATTATTGTCCAATTAGGTGTAAATTCCAGGAGAGTTTTACAGAGGCTCATCTCATGCTGCCATTTTGATCCGGAAGTCAGTCCTTAATTTCTTCTATTGTGTTTTTAATCTCCAGAAATTCCATTTGGTTGCTTTTTAAAATTTCAGTCTCTTTCGTAAAATGCTCATGTTGTTCTTTGAGTGTGTTGCTGAGTTCATTAAATTGCCTTTCTGTGTTTTCTTGTATCTCGTTGAGTTTTTTTCAGAACTGCAATCTTGTATTCTCTGCATTTATGTCACATATTTCCAATTATTTAAGTTCCTTTTCTGGAGACTTTTCACTTCCTTTCTGGGGTGTCTTGCTGCCTTGATTTTTCATGGCAATTACTGATTTATTATGTCTCTTCCTAGACATCTACGGGACTGGCTTCTGCAACAGATTGATAGGAAGAGGTCTTTCTTTTGTTTTCCAGTACTTGTTGGTAGAATGTTTTATTTTCTCTCCAACTGCAGCCTTTTTTTCCCCTCTCTCACACGGTAGTGCTATGTTTACTCTGCACTATTCCATCTTCTCACACAATGGGGGGTTCCCTTTGAGACGGGCTTCTACTCTGTTAACAGTTTGCCTGGGTCATAGGGCACCACGTCCCTGTGGGGATGCAGAGAACTTTTGAAGTTCGAAAGCTCTTTCTGCACCAGTTTCAGAGCCCAAGTATTTCAGCAGTTCTGTTTACTCCTGCAGGGATCCGCTGAGATAGGTGGGGACAGGGGCGGTGTTAGGTGTGAGAGGTGGCCCAGAGCAATGGCGGCCACCACCACCAAAGCTGGTCCCGCTTCCACAGCTCCCTCCTCTTTGCCGGAACTATTTGTGCTTCGAATCTGTGTCTGCAGTCCACAGTTCTCAGAATAGCAAATATTCTGTTCTGTTGATCTGACACTGATACTGTTTTGCTTCTAGCACCGGGCACGTGGTGGCAGGGCAAGCTCTGGGAGGGTAGGGAGGGGACGGCTAGTCTCAGTGCCTAAGGCTTCCATTTTCTGCTTGGCAGTGTGGGCTTAAAACACTGTTTTCAGCCTTCTTCCCTCAGTCTTTTCTCCGAGGTTTCTGCCGTGAGCGTTGTGTTCAGCCATGTTATATGCTGCCCCTTCAGCCCTGTTGGCCATATGCGGAGACATGCAGTCCAAGTTCTTCCCTCTCCCGAAGCTGCAGTTGTTCCAGGATGCAGGGAGCTCGAAGCACTGAGCTAGGTCTGCATCCTTTGACCGCGCGGCTCCGTCCGGCACTTCTCCCTTCCCTCCTCCCGTGCTCGGGCGATTCTCCCACCTTTACGTGAATTCAGTAGTGGGCCTCTTCATCTTGCCTGTCTGCTATGCAGGGAGTCCTTTGTGTTGTTATTGTTGTTCGATTAGTTGTAAATTCCAGGGGAGCTTTACAGAGGCTCATGTCACGCCACCATTTTGATCCCTGATTTTCTTTTAAAAGGTGTCATTAAGTGATGAGAAAGAAAAGACTCATTGAAAACTCTGAGTTTCAAACGAAAGTCCATGAATAATTATTTACAATCATTCCTAAGTTTAAAATGTGACATTGTTTCATGAGTCACCATCTAGGTTTTAACCACACATGCACGAAAAAAGCACTACGTAATTCCACACAGGCTATTCGGGAAAACATACAGAGACATTGTCTTCCTTTTTTTGTTGACTTGTTGTGTATAAATGTGCAATCCTATCACCCCAAGGATACTCTCCAGTAGGAGGACATTCACTAAACAGCATGTGTCAAGCACCCGCTGTATGTAGAAAAAACTGTGGAGGGGTGCCAGTAATAAAATAATGAAAATGATTATGCTTTTGGGGGTGGTATGGTGTAGACAATAGAATGTTTAAAATTGGATGAGAATGACTGCAAAGCAATTTCTAAAATGGGATAAATAAGATATAACATTGAATTTACCAGAGGACTAGGAGAAGTCACAAAATAGGACTAGGAGAAGTCACAAAATAGGGTGGAGGAATGAAGGAGTCACAAGAGTATAATTTTCTGACCTGGGCCATTCTTCACTCACATCATCGTGGTTTAACAAGAAATGGGAACACTGTTTTCCTGCCGAGCCATTACTTTCAGAGGCTGAGGAATATATCACCATATTTGAAAATATCCGTTAATTAATGTGGTTCCTCAATGGTAAATTGTTACATCTTTCTAGAAGAATCAAAATCATTTGTGAATGAGATATGTGATATGGAAGGCTTTTATTGCCTTTTTCAACCTCTGTTCCTCATGCCAGCATGTCTATTTACTCTGTGCGTAGTAAGGGATTGACTTTTGCCCTGGACTGCAAGCAAACCCCCATTTTCTTAATTCACAAATGGAGATTCTTAGACTGAGGTCTGGTACATTGCAGAAAACAAGTCAGGGAGGAGCTGGGATTCAAAGATGATGGATGGGGTGACAGAGCTGGTGGCTACTGAGTCAGACTAATCTTAGCAGGAATTGGCAACTACTTACTCAAATGGGTTAGGGAGCAAGAATGTGTAATCCATGGGCAATGGATGGGGTGAGGGGAAGGCAATCTGGACCAGAGTGGGCTAGAAATGAAGGCTGATAAGTGGTGAGAAAATTGGGATTTCAAATGCGAGAAGCTAAAAGGTCAGTATAGCAGAGATTAAGCCCAAACTAGGAACAGCAGCCCAGATTTCTACCTAGCAGGGTGTCTCACATTTTTAAAGAGCATGTATCCTTGGGCTCATGGTTAGCAGCACAGGTTTTAGAATCAGACAGCCTGAGTACAGTTCTCTACTCCGCCAACTACCAGCTGTGTCACCCTGAGTCATTCCTTTCCTGTGCTATGGCTCAATTTGTGGTACGAGTTATAATAGGATAACATATGTTAAATATCTGACCCAGTGCCTGGCATATAGTGAACAAGCACTCAATGTAAGGAAGCTGGAATTACACTTACTATTGCTGCTGCTTCCCTTCCTCCACCACAGGTTCATAACACAATTTGGAGTAGGAAAACAATGTGCGGTCTTTCAAGAAGATTCAGCCGAATAATTTGGGATGTCTTTTTTCTTATGGGGATTTTCTCTAGATTAAAGACCATAAAATTTTTGACACATAGACAAGTTAAGTTACCTGCTATTTAAGTATTGATCTCAAAGCCCAAATCCTCAGTGCTGGAACTCAAGTGTGTCAACAAGACAACATTCACATTCACAACAGGGAAAGAAATCAGGACAAACTGCAGATGCTCACATGAAAAATGGATGACAGAAATTCGTCTCTAACCAAAAGGGAATAGCTTGATAAGGAATTATTTTCCATATCACCTTGAAAGGTCATTAATGATTAAAATGCTTTTTAAAGGTTTAGATTTGCTGTTGTGAATTCTTTCATGTTTAGAGAGTATGCATACTTAATCTTGGAATAATTTCTCATACTCCTTTAACTACACCTACTTCTGCTATGCTGAGAACCAGTGTCTTATACATAATATTAGTGGGCACTCATACACTGACTATCCAGCTCATAGAAATTGGTAGCTTTTGTGGCCTTTGCAAAACTTATCTTCAAAAGCTAAATTAGTATATGTGTTTTGTATTTTATCAGTAATGAAAAATTTTAATAGCTTTGATTCACAGGTGGACAAAATGTATAGAGTAAATGATTTCTGCAATACTGTATAAAAACATAATCTGTGGTTGAATTTATTCTTATCAGAAAGTGGGATGTCAGTATAAATTTGCTTTTAACTATTCCAGTGACTTCAAAACAATTCTGTCAGTTTTTCACCTTTGCCCTCAAACTTTGTTTTCCCTATTTGTGTGAAGTTGGCTGTCTTTTACTGTTTACAAGACATGCTGAGAAAATTCCCATAATACCACATTACCTTTTAGAACTATTATGTGTGGCAAGTCAGTATTGTTCACTTTTGCACTCCTTAAAACTTAAAAAAAAAAAACAAAACCCAAAAGCTGAAATACATACTGATTGACTGACAGGCAACTGAGCAAACACTTATTTGACTTCTGGAGACTATAACTCCCATCCCCAACTTGACCCCAAAATACTTGACAAGTGAGTTCTTTATTGAGTGGTTGAAAAGTTCATAGGTCTCCCTAGTGGTAAGATAAAGTGAGACAGGTTGGCACATACAGGTTTAGGACTTAAGATGTTAGACCTGTGGGTGGCAAGGTATTGAGAAATGACATTATCCTGTCTGTGTATAAACTTATTTGTGTTTTCTTGATGCTCCAAGGGTAAAGCAGTATAAAGATGTACCAGATCACAGCAGGTTAGTAAATCTCAAACGTTTTTCAGTTCACAGATGCAGCAACTTACTAGCCCAACTTGGCCTTCCGCAAAGAAAATTCCCACCCCAGAATTAATGGGATGACTGGAACCACTTTTATGAAAGGCCAATAAAGTGAGACTTGTTTCTGTATTAAATAGTGCTATCACATTTTCTTGCTGGAAATGGGTATTGTCTGACCCAATTATAAAAATTAAAATTAGGGGCCAGCATGGATAATCGTTGGAGGATGCTTATAGTCTGCCAAAAGTCTTCAAGCCACAATGTGAGAACTGAGAACACGTAGAGATTGGATGGCTTGTAGAACACTATTGCCTGGATAGTAGCTTTAAGTCCTCTCACTATTCAGGTTAGTCAGGGCTGCAATATGCAATGTTATTGCTTACTTCCCCCTTAATCTATGTTTTTGTCACTATAGTATCTGCTACTTGTAGCAGTCATGCAGTCATACACATTCAACAAATCTTCATTCTTTCAGCTAATTTTTAGAATCCTGCAGTTTTAGTGGGAAATTAGGGGAATTTATTACGTTGGTACAAAAGTAATTGCGGTTTAAAAGGATAAAAATAAATTCCAAAACTGCAATTATACTTTTGCACCAACCTAATATTTAGAATAATCTCACTTTATATTACACGGGGGAAATATTCTTGCAGCTTTTCAGCCACCCAGTACCCATAGCCTGTCCTCATTCATGTCCTTTGACTGAAGGAAGAATCTAGACTTTCAAGCAGTTATTAGCAATGATAAAAAGGCATGTGTTGGCATCATGATGAAAATATAAGTCAAAGTGCTCCTTGATTTAGCTCCTAATTGCTACAGTGTTCAAGATTTGGGATTCCTTTTTTCCTTGAGGGTAGAGACTATGCTTACTTGGTATGCTTAATATTTAGCAGAGTTTTGAACATGGTAGATGCTCCCAAGAAATTTTAGGATGATTGTAACTTATGTTAGTTAAGCATTTTTTTTGGTACCTACATCACAGCATTTATAAGATTTTCAGCAATAAGAGAGGGATTTGACTTCAACTATAGACTTCCTATTGGCATGAACTTCTAATTCAGACCCAACTGCTAATTTTTGTAATGAACAATTGACCAAGTCAAAGTTAAACACAAACTTGTGAACAAATTTGTTTCAAAAACCCAACTTTTGTATTTCATTAAAGCTAGCAATTAAAAAAGAATAAAGCTTAAATGCATTTACCTCAAGCTTTTAGGAGCTCTTACCTCTTCTAAAGAATTCATAGATCAACAGAAATGTAAACTTAAAAAAAAATTAAACCATCATTCATGTCACCTTCACTCATCTGTTTGATGTTGGATTAGTATGCAGTGTGTGTCTGGTCTAAAATAAAAGGTTATTGCATTTGAAAAAGAACAATGTATAAGAAAATGCTAAAATCACAATAATATTAATGAAGTGATATTACATATAGAGACAAGAGCAAAAGCCAAGTTTTCACCCAAACGATCTGAAAATATCTTTAACAGTCAATGACCTTTCATTTAGCCTTTGAAAAGGAAGAGTCATTCTTTAGCTGGACAGCTGGCTGAAAATAAATAAAAATGGGATTGCAAGGAAGACCAGAGATTAATCTCTTTCCCACATTGCTGAAACTCAGAAACAGTAATATGGTACTAAATTTATACAGATAATGGCTTGATTGACCTACCCTATTCAGCTCTTCTCCCATTGAGGTTTTGTTCAAATGGCTTTTAAATTTATTTCTAATGAGGCTACAAGGGTATATACTATATCACTAATATGTTTTTCCCTCCACCTTGAATGCTGTGTCAAACTTAAAGAGTTCATTGTTTCCAGCTATTCTACTGAAATATCCCTGGATATCTTTCCTCCTGGGCATTTATTCACCTATGAATCATCTAGGTGTGTGAAGGCCAGGGGTAAAGGGGGATGATAAAATAAAAGCTTTTAGTTTGCTGAAAAAGACATGACACAATCTGAAATTGACACAAAAACACCTCTAATCAAGTGCTAAATTAAATGCTAAAGCAATGTCTGAGGGGGAACAGCAAGATATAGTGGAAAGAGCAAAGTCTTTGAAATCACACAGGCCTGGAGTTTGAAATCACATAGGCCTGATCTATGAGTTCAAACTCCAGCCCTACCACATAATATCTCTGAGCCTCAATTTCCTCAGCTGCAAAGAATTAATTCTATAATGACACTTTCCTGACAAGATTGATGTGTAGATCAAATGAGAGACATGTTAAGGTGCTTAGCACAGTACCTGGATCTCAGTTAATGGTAGGTGTTGTGATTATCACAGATTGGTATTAGGGAGGTGGTCATGGAGCTGTCACTTGGGTAAAAAATATGTTATTGTATCTGGATAGGTATTGAATGTATTCCAACTTGTAAGGGTACCTACCATTCTCTACAATGAGCATAATAGACCTCAGGATATTATAGCCTACCACTTGCCTGCTTGGTACAACATGTGTAATATAGTGTGATGACTATAACTTTAGGCATCAGCCCAAAACTACTTGGAGGAAATACTGCTGTGTGTTACAGTTTCAGTGAAGTGCACAGGCAGAATAGAGTTCGATTTTGCAGTGTGACCTCTTGGTCATTATCTTAAAGCCACAAAGCCGTTTTTAATTTTTGCATTTTCCTCTTTGCAAGTAGTTTCTAAGGCAGACAGCGTGTCATGTGCTAACTAAATTTCAGATTTTTAAAAGACACTTAGCTTTATAACTCCAGATAATAATAATAATAATAATAATAATAATAAAACATTTCATGGAGAATGTTCTTTTGCTGTCTGCTTGATCAGTAAATTAAATAGATTAATTAAGTCAGGCTGTCAAGACTGAGGACTATCACTAAGGATAGACAATGGAGCTGACCCCTTCATTAGAGACTGAGGTTGCAGAAAGGCACTCCTTGTCCTGTAATTCTGTAATGACTATAAAGAAATAGTTCATGGTGAGAAAACGCTATCTATTTCCTGGCTGTAGCTGAAGGTAAAGTGGATATTGTGGGGGGAAAAGTCCACCGTTGTTATTTTCACTTGCTCAGTTGACTTGTTTCTTCTATTTTTCCCTCTGTTTCTTTCTGTCTTTTTCTTTTTCTTTTGATATGAATGTAATCACAAAACAACTAACTAGTATAGTCTTTTTTAAAATTAAAATTTATTGGGGTAACAACTGTTAGTAAAGTTAAATAGATTTCAGGCCTACAATTCTGTAATACATCATCTATATATCACATTATGTGTTCAACATCCAGAGTCAGTTCTCCTTCCATCACCATATATTTGACCCCGTTTACCGTCTTCTAGAAACCCCTCTACACTTACCCTCTGTTAACCCCTAAACTATTGTCTGTATCAATGAGTTTTTGGTTCTTAATTTGTTTGTCTTGTTCTTTTGTTTTCAGTTTTATATACCACATATCAGTGAAATCATATGTTTTTCTACTTTTTCTGTCTGACTTATTTCCCTTAGCATTATAATCTCAAGACCCATCCATGTTGTCACAAATGGTACTAATCATCTTTTCTAACTGTCAAATAGTATTCCATTGTGTATATATACCACAACTTCTTTATCCATTCATCTATTGAAGGACACTTTGCTTGTTTCCATTTTTGCCCACCATAAATAAAGCTGAAATGAACATTGGAGCACATATGTCTTCAAGGATAAATGTTTTCAGATTTTGGGGATAGATACCCAGGAGAGGGATTACTGGGTTATATGGTAATTAATTTTATTCTTAATTTTTTGAGGAACCTCCACACTGCCTTCCCTAGCAGCTGCAGCACTGTGCATTCCAACCAACAGTGTATGAGGGTTCCTTTTTATCCACAGCCTCTCCAACACTTGTTATTATTTGTCTTGTTGATGATAGCCATTCTAACTGGGGTGAAGTGATATATCATTGTGGTTTTTATTTACATTTCTCTGATGATTGGTAATGTTGACCATTTTTGCGTATGTCTATTGGCCATTTGTATGTCGTCTTTGGAGAAATATCTCTTTAGGTCCTCTGCTCATTTGTTAATTGGATTGCCCTATTTTGTTTTGTTGTTGAGTTGTATGGGTTCCTTGTATATTTTGTATATTAGCCCCTTATCGGAGGTGTTGTTTGCAAAAATCTTCTCTCATTTTGTTGGTTGCCTCATTAATTTGTTTATGGTTTCTTTCACTGTGCAGAAGGTTTTAAGTTTCATATAGTCCCATTCATTTATTTTAGCTTTTATTTCCCTTGCCTTTGGAGTAAAATTCATAAAACCCAAGGTCCATAAATTTAGTATCTATGATTTCTTATATGAAGTTTATTATTTCAGGACTTATGTTTAGCTCTTTGATCCATTTTGAATTAATTTTGGTTCACGGTGACAGATAGCAGTCTAGTTTTATTCTTTTGCAAGTGGTTTCGAATTCTGCCAGCACCATTTATTGAAGAGGCTGTCTTTTTTCCATTGTATGTTTTTGGCTTTGTCAAAATTGTGCCCATACATATGTGGGTTCACTTCTGATTTCTCAGTTCTACTCCACTGGTCGGTGTGTCTGTGTTTCTGTCAATACCATGCTGTTTTGATTATTGTTGCCATGTAGGACAAGCTGAAGTCAGGGAGTGTGATACCTCGAGCATTGTTCTTTTTTCTTAGGATTGCTTTGGCTATTCGGGGTCTTTTGTGGTTCCAAACAAATCTGATGATTTTTTTGTTCAATTTCTTTGAAAAAATGCCATTGGGATTTTGATGGGGATTCCATTAAATCTGAATATTGCTTTGAGTAATATGGCCATTTTAACTAGGTTGATTCTTCCAATATATGAACATGGAAAGTCTTTACATTTCTTTGTGTCTTCTTCAATTTCTTTTAAAAATGTCTTATAGTTTTCAGTATATAGGTCTTTCACATCCTTGGTTAGGTTTACCCCTAGGTTTTTTGTTGTTGTTGTTTTGTTTTCTTTAGTTTAGTTTTGTTTTGTTTCTTTTTGTTTGTTTGTGTTTTTTTTTTGCAATTCCAAAAGGAATTTTTTTTAAAATTTATTTTTCTGAGATTTCATTGTTAGTATATAGGAATACAGTGGGCTTTTGTATGTTGATTTTGTAGCTGGCATGGTTGATTGATTGTTTCTAATAGTTTTTTGGTGGAATTTTAGGGTTTTCTATATATAGCATCATGTCATATGCAAAAGGTGACAATTTAACTTCTTCATTCCCAATTTTTTATTTCTTTCTCTTTCCTGATTGTTCTGGGTAAGACTTCCAGTACTATGTTGAACAGCAGAGGAGATAGGTGACAGCCCTGTTGTGTTCCTGAACATAGAGCAAAGGGCTTCAGTTTTTCACCATTAATTATGAGAGCAAGTGAGGGTTTGTCATATATGGCCTTTATTATGTTAAGGTATTTTCCTTCTATACCTATTTTATTAAGTGTTTTAATCCAAAATACATGTTGCATCTGCTCAAATGGATTTTCTGCATCTATTGATATAACCATATAATTTTTGTCCTTTATTTTGTTTATGTGATGTATCACATTGATTGATTTGCATATGTTGAACCATCCTTGTGCCCGGGGATGAACCCCACTTGGTCATGCTGTATAATCTTTTCAATGCATTGGTGCATTCAATTTGCTAGAATTTTGATTAGGATTTTTGCATCTGTATTCATCAGAGAGATTGGTCTGTAATTTTCTTTTTTGTGTGTTATCCTTACCACGTTTTGTTATCAGGGTAATGTTGGCCTCATAAAATGAGTTAGGGAGTATTATCTCTTCTTCAATTTTTTGGAAGAGTTTGAGTAGGACTGGTATTATGTCCTCTTGAATGTTTGGTAGAATTCACTAGTGAAGGCATCTGCTTCTGGATTTTGCTTTTAGGAAGTTTTCAAATGACTGATTCAATTTTCTTACTAGGGATTGGTCTATATAGATTTTCCAGTTCTTCATGATTCAGCCTAGGAAGGTTCTATGTTTCTAAGAACTTGTTCATTTCTTATAGGTTATTGAATTTGGTGGCATATTGTCCTTCATAGTATTCTTGGATGATCCTGTGTATTTCCATCACATCCATGATAAGGTCCCCATTTCATTTCTGATTTTGTTTATTTGTGTCTTTTTCTCTATTTGTCTTAGTGAGTCTAGCCAAGTATTTGTCAATTTTATTAATCTTTACAAAAAAACAGCTCTTTGTCACATTAATTTTTGCTATTGTCTTTTTGTTCTCTATTTCATTTAGTTCTGCTCTGATTTTTATTATGTCCTTCCTTCAGGTGACTTTTGGTTTCATTAGTTCTTTTTCTAGTACTTTAAGATGTAACATGGGGTTATTTATCTGGGATTTCTCTTGTTCTTTGAGATAGGCCTGTGATGATATAAATTTCACTCTTAAAACTCCTTTCACTGCATCTCAAAAATTTTGGTAGGATGTGTTTCCATTCTCCTTCATTTCTATGTAACTTTTGATCTTCCTTTTATTTCTTCTTTGACCCAGTTGCTGTTTAAAAGTATATTGTTTAATCTCCATATATTTGTGGTTTTTCCTGCTTTCTTTCTGCAGTTGATGTCCACTTTCAAAGCCTTCTGATCAGAGAATATGCTTGGTATAATTTCAGTCTTCTTAAATTTGCTGAGGCTACTTTTATGTCCCAATGTATGGTCTATCCTTGAGAATGTTTCATGTACACTAGAAAATAATCTATATAGTGTGATATTCTAGGATGAAGTGCTCTATAAATGTCAATTATATCTATTGCATCTAATGTGTCATTTAGGGCTGATATTTCTTTATTTATTTTCTGTTTGGATGATCTATCCATAACTTTCAATGATGTATTTAGGTTCCCCAATATAATTGTGTTTTGGTCAGTTTCTCCGTTTAGTTCTATTAGTAATTGCTTACTGTATTTCGGTGCTCCCTGATTGGGGGCATAAATATTGATGACTACTATGTCTTCTTGTTGTATAGTCCCTTTTATCATTATGAAATGTCCATCATTGTCTCTTGTTACTTTTTTATCTTGAAGTCTGTTTCATCTGATATCAGTATGGTTATACCTGCTTTTTTTTTGGATACCATTTCTTTGGAGTATCAGTTTCCACCCTTTTACTTTGAGTCTATTGTTGTTCTTGTAGCTGGGTTGTGTCTCTTGGAGACAGCATATGGTTGGTTTAGTTTTTTGATCCAATCTGCTACTCTGTGCCTTTTTATTGGTGAGTTCAGTCCATTTACATTTAGGGTGATTATTAATATATGACGATTTCCTATCATTCTATGTTTGGTTGTCTTGTAAGACTGTGTCTCCATTGTTTCTTTGCCTTTTTGTTGCTATGTATTTTTTCAGTGTTTTGGCATTCTATCATTTTTCCCTCTGTTTCCTCTATCATTATGTTATGTATTTCAGTTCTGGATTTTTTTTTTTGAGTGGTGATCATTAAGGTTATGTAAGATAAAATTTCATTTTTAGATTATTTCATTTTCTTCAGGTGCTTACTTTCTCCATTCCTCTATATAAGCTCAGACGTTTACTGTATTCCCTTTTATGTTTCTGTTGTCGCAAATTTTTTCCTATTTATGCTGGTAATGGCCTCCTTCAGTATTTCTTGTAGTGGAGGTCATGTGTTAGATAATTCCCTCAGCTTCTGTATGTCTGGTAATGTCTTTATTCCTCTTTCATATCTAAAGGATGTCTTTGCTGGATATATTATTCTTGGCTTATAATTTCTATCTTTCAATAGTTTGAATATTTGATTTGACTCGCTCTTGGCTTGTAGAGTTTCTGCTGAAAAATCTGATAACAATCTAATGGGCTTTCCTTTGTAGGTTACAATGTTCTTTTCCCTGCCTGCCTTGAGGATTCTTTCTTTGTTGTTGATTTTGACATCTTCAATAAAATGTTCCTTGGAGAAGGTCTGTTGGGATTGAGGTAATTAGGTGTTCTATATGCTTCTTGGATTCGAGCATCCATTTCTTTCCACAAGTTTGGGAAGTTCTTGTTGACTATTTGTTTGACTATACTCTCTGTTCCTTTCTCCCTTTCTTTGCCTTATGGTGCGTCTATTATTCTTATATTGTTCTTTCTGATGGAGTCAGAAGATTCTTGTAGAGTTTATTCATTTCTTTTAAATTTCAAGTCTCTCTGTTCTTCCATCTGTGTCATTTCCAGATTTCTATCTTCGATGCCACTGTTTCTTTCCTCCATGTGGTCAACTCTACTACCTAAGCTGGCTATTTCATTCTTCATTTCTTTTATTGAGTTCTTTATCTCCAGCAATTCTGTTTGGTTCTTCTTAAAATTTCAATCTCTTTGGGAAAGTGTTCATTTTGTTCTTTGATTGTGTTTCTGAGTTCATTAAACTGCCCTTCTGTATTTTTTTGCATCTCGTTGAGTTTCTTCAGAACTGCAATCTTGAATTCTCTGTCCTTTAAATCACATATTTCCATGTCTTTACGTTCATTGTCTGCAGTCATTTCATTTTCTCTCTGAGCTGTCTTGTTACCTTGGTTATTCATGGCAATTAATTAATTATTATTTCTCTTCCTAGACATCTACAGGAGTGAGGTCTGCAACAGGTTCATAGGAAGAGGTCTTTCTTTTGTTTTCCTGTGATGTTGATAGAGTGTTTTATTTTCTCTCTGACTGCATCCTTTTATTTTCTCTCACACTATAGTGTTGTATTTTCTCTGCACTATTCTTGCTTCTCACAGAATGGGGGGATTCCCTGCAAGGCGAGTTTCTCCTCTGTGAACAGGTTGCCTGGGTTACAAGTCACCGCCTTCGTGGGGGGATGTGGAGAGCTTTTGAAGTTCCAAAGCTCTTCCTGCACCAGATTCAGAGCCTGTGTGTTTCAGCAACTCTGTTTACTCCTGCAGGAATTTGACCAGATAGGTGGGGACAGAGACATGTGAGTTGTGAGTGGTGGCCCAGAGCAATGGTGGCGACCACCACCATGTTGAGTCCTGAACTCAAGTCTGCCTCCCTTCACCAGAACTAGTTGGGCTGTGAGTCCATTGCTGTGGGCCACAATTCTCAGAACTGCAAATATTCTGTTCTTTTGATGTGACCCTGCTACTGTTCTGCTTCTAGCACTGGTAGGGTTGAGGCGGGGCTGGCTCTGGGAAGTTACAGAGGGGTCATCTAGGCTCTGAGCATAAGCCTTTCATCCTCTCTTTAGCAGTGAGGCCTTAAACCTCTGTTTACACCCTTCCTCCATCAGTCTTTCCTTCGAGGTCTCCACCATGAGAGTTGGGTTCAGCTGTGTAATATGCTGATCCCTGAGGCGCGACTGTGGGCCATAAGCGGTGCACTAGCAGTTTGATTTCTTCCCTTTTGTGGCTGTGGTAGCTCCAGAATGCAGCAAGCTTGGAGCTCCCAGCTCCGGTCTGTGTCCTGCTCCAGCATGGCCCTCATCTCTGCACTTCCAGCTTCCCATCTCTCCCGCTCGCCCAATTTGTCCACCTTTAGGTGATTTCAGTTGTGCACCACTTAATCTTGCGTGTCTGCTGAGCAGGGAGTCCTTGGTGGAATTACAGTTGTTCAATTTGTTTTAAATTCCAGGAGAGACTTCAAGAGGCTCACTTCATGCTGCCATTTTTATGACATTATCTCCCTCTTTCTCTTTATATGTACCTTTGTCCTTTGCATGTCATATGATGTTCTGTCTCAATTTCAAACTTACTCTGTCAACAACTGTTTATACTTGTGCATCTGAATTAGAACTCTATGTAGCATAGGCATACCAAAGATATGTAAAAGTTCATCCTGCTCTTCATCAAGCATCTACAAAAATGGTATATGACCAAAAAAATTGAAAAATATGTATCTCAGTGGGGAACCAGTTTGGCCAAGTGGGAGGAGGTTAATTAAATTAGAATCCTGGATCAGAATGATGTGAGACTACTGCCAACTGAATTTAAGCACTGAAGACCCCCAGGTGGTTTTCCCAGATGCCTTGGTCTTTGGATTCTGTCTCATTCTCCCCTTTTCTTTCTCTTTCCTAGGACTTTGGTCTTGATGCATACAATCTTAGACTGGCAATATCTGACCTTGACTTCTGCCTAATACTATCCCCCTTTAGTTCCAGGGCCTTATTCTTTACTATATTACCTGGATTCCTACAATACCTAGAATGGTATAGGAATTATGCTAAAATATTGTCCTTGACAAGATGCTAATGCAGGTCCCTTCAGTGACTTTGTCTTGTTCAGCATCCTAACTGACAAAGGTTCCAAAAATGCCTTATGGAAAATTATTTTGGTTGTCCTTTATATCACTCATTCTCATTAGGCTAAGAGTAACCCCTAAACAAGTATACATTTTTAATAAGTATACTTATTATCTACTATTTATCTACTTATTAACAAATGTTTATTGAATACCTGCTGTGTGCCATGAACATGTGAGCATTGGGAACAGTAAACCACGTCTTCAAAGAGCTCTTTGTATAGTAGGAGAGACAGACATACTAAAAATAACACATAGTGTGGTAGGTTCTGTTACACACACACAAGAAAAAGGGTGGTCAGAAAAGAGACGAAGTTTTAGGTAGATCTAAAGGATGAGTAAGAGTTTGTTCGACAGATAAAGATAGCGGGGGCATTCCAGGCATGAACCCCCTACATACAAGCTCTGCAACATGAAATAGCAAGATACAATTTGAAAGTAATTTGATGAGGCTGAATTTTAGTGTAAGAAGTAGAAGTAAAAGATGTTGCTGGAAAGGCTGACATTGACTTAAACACAGTGGCCTTTTTATGTCATATTAAAGATCAGTACTGTATCTTAAGGTATACTGGTGAATTGTAATTTTTGAGCAGCTTGCATTAAATAAGTCATCAGTTCCTGAGCTGAATCATGCCTCCTTGCAATTCATATTGTGAAGTTCTAACCCCCAGCACCTCTGATTGTGACTATGTTTGGGGACAGGCCTTTAAAGAGTAATAAGGTAAGATGAGGCCCTTAGGGTGTGGCCCTAATCCAATCTGACCAGTGTCCTTATAAGAAGAGGAGATTACAATACCAGGACACAGACACAGAAGGAAGATCATGTGAAGACCATGTGAAGAGGACTGCCATCTAGAGGCAAAGAGAAAGGCCCTTAGAAGAATTGATTTCTGCCAATACCTTGATTTTAAACTATCCTCTAGAGCTGTGGGACAATTAGTTTTCTATTATTCAAACTGCCAAGTCTGTGTTATTTTGTTATGGCAGTGCTAGAATGCTAATATAGTTTCTACTGATAAATTTCTAAACATAAGTAGTTTACTTTTTGAAATGCATAAACATACATTCAACTTTATTCCTACAATAATAATGTGATTCCCATTCACTTACTGTATAATATACAAGGTTGGACAATTAAGTTCGCAAACTCATCCTAGAAAAAATGCTACATACCTCATTGCTGAATATCACTATGGTCACCTTCGAAGTACTCCCCTTGGGAAGCTATACACCGACGCCAGTGCCTAGTCCACCCTTCAAAGCAATTTTGGAACTCTTTTTCTGGAATGGACATCAGAGCTGTCATCGTATTACCCTTGATGTCCTGAATGTCATCAAAATATCCTCCTTTCAATATTTCCTTTATCATCAGGTAAAGGAAGTAGTCACCAGGGGCCAGATCAGGTGAGTAGGGAGGGTGTGCCAATACAGTCATTTGTTTACTGGCTGAAAACTCGCTCACAGATAGTGCTGTGTGATCTTGTGCATTGTCGTGATGCAAGAGCCATGAATTGTTGGTGAAAAGTTCAGGTTGTCTACTTTTTTCATGCAGCCTTTTCAGCACTTCCAAATGGTAAACATGGTTAACTGTTTGTCCAGTTTATATAAATTCATAATGAATGATCCCTACGATGTAAAAAATGGTTAGCAACATCGTTACAACAAGTTCGTGAGCTTGATTGTCAGACCTAGTACTTTCTTGCATGTAAGAGAAATCAGTGAAGGCATCTTAATGTTTTGAGCAAGGTAGTGACAAGTTCAGATTTGTGTTAGGAAAATTATCGTAGTGGCACTGTCGAGGGAAGATTGGAGGACACTATGACTAGGAACAAGAAGACCAGATAGGAAAGTGTTAGGGGTCTTTATGGGGCCTAATGAATCCTATAGCATACCTCTGCTTCAGTTTAAAGCAATTGAGAAATAAAGCACGATACTGGGAGATGGAGATGAAAAATACACCTCGAATCCTACAAAGGCTAAGTGGCTGGAAGGCATAACTCAGCCTGAGAACCAAATTAATCCTCTGTGCCCAGGCTGGAACTTGGAATGGTCCAGTCAAGGGAAAGTTGACTCTATGAAACAGGGAATATTTACTCATATTACTGCCACCCACTGGTCTAGGTAGAAGGGCAGAAGAAAGAGACAAAATTTCCTACTCCATCCAGTTGAGAAATGTGGATAATTTAATCACCCATGAATTTATGTAAATACTTTTTTCTTGGGATATAGGATGGAAAGGGGGATAGTTAGATTTATAACAGTATCCTGAGTGGTAACAAATGCCATTATGTTATTTCTGCTATGCAAGACAGGACTTTTCAAATGAAATGCTAAACTAGGAATTTGCAACTCCCCAAGTCCGTTTCATTTTCCTTCACCTCAAAAGCTTAGATTATAGAGCAAAATCTTGGGAATAAATTAAGAACCAGAGTAAATGAAGTAACTCGTTTTAGGCCAGTGGCCCTGTGCTCTGTGAAATTGTTTTACTGTCCCAAATAGCTCAACTGTGTTCAAAAGCTCATGGAAGAGTTGTTAATTCCCAAAGTATCCATCTGAGATATAAAGAATAGTTTCCCTCTGTTACCTTGGCCCAGCTAATCAACAACTGATTACTAGAACTAAGACATACCTTCTGTCACCACATTTATGATTAAAATGGTTTATGCTAAATACTTCAGGGGCATCTTTGGTTCCTCAGTAGTTTCACTCCTCAGTCAAGGAAGAGTACAGTTCATATTTTGAGTTGAAGAACATTGACCATTTCACTTCTAACTCTGAATCTTGAAATTTATGATTATTTTTTTCCATCCATTTTTTCACCCTGGGTATCAAGATTTGTCTAAAGACGGAAGCCATGCTTCTTCAATAGTATATGACTTTAGTGTTTGGGCCTCTAAAGTCTCCCACACTTGGGAGAAGCTTGATGTGGAGCTGTCATTAAGATCTCTGGCCATAATACAGAACAGATGTAAACCAAACTAAGCAACCAGTTACCTTCCTTGAATTCTGATGTTGCTCCTGCTAACTGGCATTCACTTAGACTCTAGGCTGTGCTATAAAGAACCTTTGGATTCCCACGTTGTACTTTTGTTTTCAATTTTATAGATTGATCAATTAACTTCAGAAGCCAAACATAAAGAAAGAGAGTCCCTCAGGCTAAAGACAGTCCTCATTCAGAAACAATTATTCGGTCTCACATTTTTTGCTCCTGAGCTCTGAAAACTTCAAGGGGATTCACTGTGTTTCTGGAACATCCTAAGACAGCAATACTGGAGGAAAGTGGCAGAGAAACTGCTTTAAAATGGGAAAAGATGCAAAACCAGAACCTTCAAAGTGACATATCTGAGCACTTATTCAGAGTACCTCTGGAATGTTTATTCAGTTGGATTCAGAACCTGTTCTTGGCAGGTAACCTTCCTTCTACAATGACCACACAATCAATTAGTTATAATGCTGCATTTCCATGTGATGCATAGTGGCTGTTTAATAAATGTGCACTGAATTAATTAATTAATGAAGGATGAATATTTGAATGCTAGTGACACAAATATAAATTTACTTTTCACTTGTGATTCAGACAACGAATAAAACAGTGAAATTTGTGGGAACAGTGTTTTGCAAGTTAGAGGTAACAATTCATTAGTGACTTGTAGAAACAAGAGGAAGACAAGAGGAATAAAGCAGAGCAAATAGCATCTAATTGCCCCCTTTTTGCCCCCAAATCTTGGCTGTTTAAGTTACTCACAAGCAAGGAAGATTGCTTCTTATACTTGTTCTTATTTGTTTAAAGCCTGTGTTATATGTATATAAGAACTGTGATGGAGGTTGGCAACTGTAACAGTCAGCATGGCTGGAACACCAGGTATGTAGATGTGGTGGTGAGAGGATGCCCTCTCCAGTGTCATCCTCCCTTTAGTAGTTTTTAGCTCTTGTACTCTAATTGGCATTTTTATTTGGGTTTTGTTTGCAAAGCTATAGAGTTTTGGAAGCATATATAAAGGTTCTGGGGTGCTCATATCATTGATTTCTAGAATTTTCTTTAGTAGGGTTTGCAAAGTTTACACAGGATGAGGAATCTTTACTACATAGCGCACCAGATTGCCCCAACTCACCATCCGAGAACATGTTCAATCAATACTCACTATTTTGGGGCCCAAAATTTTAAATTATCTGACATTAGCTCAATTCAAATATACTTACATGTGTTCAAACCCTACTAACATTTGCTCTGAGTCACATGAGAGGGGCCCAGTGAACCAAGCTAAGAAGAAGTTGGTCTATATTTTGTAGAAAATGGGGAGGTTTGGGAGGCTTTTAACCAGAGGAGGCAATTAATCAGATTTGTATTTTAGATGCACTCATTGCAGTATGACCCATGGACGAGGGCATCAAGACTGGACAAAGAGAGATGAGTTAGGAGGTTATATTAGCAATCTAGTTGAGAAGTAATAAAAGCACACAGGGAGTTCAGTGAGTATGCAGACCAAATCATGGGTATAGATTTGAAATGTATTTAGGAGGTAGAACTACAAAATATGTGCAGAAAAATGTTAAGAGATTACTCTAGAAGTTAAGCTGGGACTTCTAATGGAGGGGCATTTATGCCACATTAAAAAACTTAGTCTTTGTTCTTAAAAGTGCTAAGGAGCCACTGATGGAAAATTACTTCGCTGCAGTATAAAAAATTGATTGAAAATAGCCAAGCCCAGAGGTTGGGGAGTCCTACTAGTAGCCTATTTCCAGTAGACCTGGTTAGAACGTGTGTTTTTTTTTCTTAAAGATTTTAATTAAAATATAGCTAACATACAATATTATATTATTTTCAGGTGTACATCATAGTTTTTCAACAGTACCCACCTGGCACTACACACAGTTATTACCATATTGATTATACTCTCTATGCTAAAAAGTGACCACCATGATAAGTCCAGCAACCATCTGATGCCATACCATGCTACCACAATATTGTTGACTATATTTCCTATGCTGTATATTACATCCCCAAGATTTATTTGTTTTATATCTGGAACTTTGAACCTCTTATTCTTCTTTATCTTCCCCTCCCCTTTTGAAGCTTTTCAATTTCAGTTGACATTCAATATTATTTTATATTAGTTTCAGGCATGCAGTATAATGGTTTGACATTTATATAATTTAGGAAGTGATCCCACTGACTAGTCTCATACCCATCTGGCACTACACATAGTTATTACCATATTATTGGTTATATTCCCTATGCTTTACTTTACATCCCATGACAATTTGTAACTACCAATTTGTACTTAATCTCTTTACTTTTTGCATCCTGTCCCCAAACCATTCCCAACAAATCTAGTACCCATTTGACACCTTACATAATTATTGCAACATTATGGACTATATTCCTTATGCTATACCCTACATTCCCATGTGATGACTGTGTAATAACCAATTTGTAGTTCTTAATCCCCTCCCCTTTTTTATTCACCCCAACCCCACCCCACCCACAATCTGGCAACCATCAAAATATTCTCTGTATCTATAAGTTTGTTTCTGTTTTGCTTGTTTGTTTACTTCATTCTTAATATTCCACTTATAAATAAAATCATATGACATTTGTCTTTTCCTGTCTGACTCACTACACTCAGCACCATACCCTCTACATCCATCCATGTTGTCACAGATGTCAAGGTTTCATTCTTTTTTACAGCTGGATAGTATTCCATTGTATATATGTACAACCTCTTCTTTATCCATTCATCCATTCAGGGACACCCAGGTTACTTCATATCTTTGCTATTGTAAATAATATTGCAATAAACATATGGATGAACACATCCCCTAGAAGTAGCATCTTGGGTTTCTTCATATAAATACCCAGAAGTCGGATTACAAAATCTTTCTTTGTCTTTTGTTATAGTCTTTGTTTTAAAGTCTATTTTGTCTGGTATACATATTGCTACCCAAGGTTTTTGTTTGTTTGTTTGTTTCCATTTTCATGAAATCTCTTTTTCTGTCCCTTTACTTTCAATCTGTGTGTGTCTTTCAATCTGAAGTGAGTCTCTTGTAGGCAGCATATGTAAGGGTCTTATCCATTAAGTCCCACTCTTTTGATTGGAACATTTAATTTACACTGAAAGTAATTGTTGATAGGCATGTAGTTATTACCATTTTATTATTCATATTTTTATTTTTTTTCATCTTAAAGAAGGCCCTCTAAGAGTCCTTGTAATGCTGGTTTAGTGGTGATGAACTCCTTTAGCTTTTTCTTATCTTGGAAGCTCTTTACCTGTTCTTCAATTCTAAATGATAGCTTTGCTGGGTAGAGTCATTTTGGTTGTAGGCCTTAGCTTTTCATCACTTTGAATATTTCCTTCCAGTCTGTTCTAGCCTGCAGTGTTTCTGTTGAGCAATCATCTGACAGTCTTATGGGAGCTCCCTTGTAGGTAACTAACCGCTTTTCTCTTGCTGCTTTTAAGACTCTCTCTTTGCTTTGAACCTTTGACATTTTAATTATGATGTGTCTTGGTGTGGGTGTCTCTGAGTTTATCTTGTTTGGGACTTTCTGCATTTCCTGCACTTGTATATCTATTTCCTTAACCAGGTTAGGGAAGTTTTCAGTCATTATTTTTTAAAATTGCTTTTCAATTCCTTGCTCTCTCTCTTCTCCTTCTGATACCCCTAAAATGCAAATATTGGTATGCTTGATGTTGTCCCAGAAGCCCCTTAAATGCTCCTCAGTTTTTTGGATTCTTTTTTCTTTTTGCTGTTCTGATTAGGTATTTTCTGCTACCTTATCTTCTAATTCACTGATTCAATCCTCTGCATCATCTAATCTACTCTTGATTACCTCTAATGTATTCTTCATTTCAGTTATTGTATTATTTATATCTGGATGGTTCTATTTTATGTTCTCTACCTGCATTTTTATGTTTCCTATCTCTTTCTTGAAGTTCTTTCTGAGATCATTGAGCAGCCTTATAACCAGCGTTTGTAATTGCATCTACTAGATTACTTGTCTCCATTTCGTGTAGTTCTTTTTTCTGGAGCTTTGTTCTGTTCTTTCATTTGGAACCCGTTTCTTTGTCTCCCCATTTTGGCTGCCTCCCTGTGTTTGTTTCTATGTACTAGGTAAGGCTGCTATGTTTCCCGGTCTTAGTAGAGTGTTCGTATATAGTAGGTGTGCTGTGGGGCTCAGTGGTGCAATCTTACTGATCACTTGTGCTGTGCCCTCTAGGTGTGTCCCTTGTGTGGTTTGTGTGTGTCCTCCTCTTCTAGTTGAGCCTTGGTTGCTGTTTGCATATCAATGTGAGGAACTGACCATTGGGGTCATTGGTTGTGAGGAGTGGCCATGATTACAGTGCAGGAGTTGTGGTGCAGGGGCTAACCCTACAGAGCAGGATCTGCATCAGCAGGTCTCTGGTGCCTGCCCAATTAGCCTCTTGGATGTGTGGTCCTTGGAGGCAGATGGGTGATATTTCAGCTCATTTCAGAGTTGGCCACAGGGGTCGCCAGGCTCTGGGCCACCTGGGAGAGGACTCGCTGCCAGTCAAATTCAGCCATGGCCTGTGCCCCACCCAGGATCACCTGGCAGGAGCCAAAACACTAACCATAGATGGCCACTAACCATTTCATACTTGAAAGCACCTTGTGAGGCCAAGCCAAACGAAGGTCACCTGCTGCTAGTTCTGGGCTTAGGGCTGCTCAGCCAGACATATGGAACACACTCGAGCCAGATGCTTCTTATCTGGGTTCCATGAACGTTTGATAGATCCTAGGAAAGTCTGCAGCTTGAGCCAGCATAGGTGGTTTGCATGAAAAGTCACTGAAAGCGGCTAGGTGTGCCCAAAAGTTGGGCAGGGCGCGGTCTTGAATCAACAGTCTTGATCACAATGTTTGAAAGAATGACATTAGCCAGCTTGATGGAGACTCAAATATGGCAGTGCCTGCATCCACATGCTGGGAGGAGGAAGGGCTCAATAAAGAAACAATGGGCTCTACCAGCTCCTCCATCCAGGAGAAAGCTATCCCTCCATCCCCGTCCCAAAGCCAGACAACTGAGTTCCCCACTGCATGCCCCTGTCACCTCTCTAGCTGCTGCTCCAGTGCTGGAGCACAGAGCCAGTGATTCCATTGGTGAGTAACTCTGTGTGCGGTACATTTAAGAGGAGCTCCTGGGAGTTTTGCGCTCTCTGTCTCACTCAGTCACATTCTCTGCTGGTTTTCACAATGAGAAATTATGGGAACTTCTCTCCCCTGCACTGGAACCCTGGGCTAGGGAGGAGCTGGGTCCTCTTGCTCCTCTGGGAGGGTGACCTCCACAGCTGAGATATCCCTCCCAAGTTTTAATGGTCACAGTAGGGTTTCGGACCATCTCCTTCCACACCTCTGCCCCTCCTACCAGTCTTAAGGTCACTTCCTCTGCACGTCTCTGGTTATAGCGCTTTGGTTCAGCAAGATTTTAGGTGATTCTCAATGAAGGTTCTTTTATAGTTTAATTGTATGATATCATTGTGAGAGATGGTAAGCACAGCGTTTGCCTACTGAGCCATCTGGACCCGAACTCCTAGGAAGTGTTTTTGACTATATTCTCTATGCTGTACTTTATATTGCTATGACTATTTTGAAACTATCAACTTGTATTTCTTAACCCCTTCACCTTTTCCACCCAGCTTCTCAATCACTTCTGCCAACCATCAGCTTGTTCTTTGTATCTATGAGTCTCTTTCTGTTTTGTTTGTTCGTTTATCTTGTTTTTCTTTTTTTGGATTTCATATATAAGTGAGATTATGTGGTATTTGTCTTTCTCTTTCTGACTTATTTCACTTAGCATAATACCCTCTAGGCCCATTGATGTTGTTGCAAATGTTGCAGCAACTATGCATAGTACCAGATGGTTACTGGACTAATTGGAGTGACCACTTCAAAAATTATATAAATGTCTAACCACTCGGCTGTACAAATGAAACTAATATAAAATAATATTGTATCTCAACCATAACTGAAAACAATAATTAAATAAAATAAAGTAAAAAAGTGTTTTTCAGTGAAGCTATGAGTATATTCATCACATTAAGTGCCTCCTATCTCCTCTTCAACACAAATGAAATAATCTAGTTGCAAAAGTATATAATTTAATGACATTAAGATATTGAAAAGAAGATATTCCAGACATACCAATAGTGGGGTGTTGGACTGCTGTCTCATGCAAAGCCCCAAAACTCTGTATGTGGACATGTATTTTGAAAGATAGAAACTCTTCTGCTGGGGTAGGCTATCCTTTAGGGATATTCTCTCCTTTTAGGGTATTCAATTGCCTGTGTCTGTTCTAAAGAGAAGAGAGGAAAATAATAGACCAGTTCTTTTTTTTTTCCTCCGGGATTTTTTTTTAAATTTATTCAGGTGACAATTGTTAGTGAAATTACATAATTTCAGGTGTACAATTCTGTATTACATCATCTATAAATCCCATTGTGTGTTCAGCACCCAGAGTCAGTTCTCCTTCCATCACCATATATTTGATCTCCCTTACCCTCATCTCTCTCCCCCCACCCCCCTTACCCTCTGGTAACCACTAAACTATTGTCTGTGTCTATAAGTTTTTGTTTCTCATTTGTTTGTCTTGTTCTTTTGTTGTTTTTGGTTTATATACTACATATCAGTGAAATCATACTCTGATAGACCAGTTCTTTATATGAAATTTTGTTTCAAATCTCGTAACAGAAACATTTGCAACAATGCAATTGACTACAGGAAAAGACTCAATGACTTGTCACCAATGGGACTTCTGGCATTGTGACAATATCTTCCACGTATAACTGTTCTTAATTTGATGCCTAAAGAAACATAAGTGCTGCTTCTGTGGCAGTAGAAATTTGTGTAACCCAAGATCTTATCTGTGAAGGTATACCTTTCCAATTAATCTTTTCAAGGAGAAGGGATTATAATTATCTATAAATTATAGGTTAATTAATTTTACACAGTTTGTTTTGCTAAGTACACAAATCATCATGGCAAAGCTCTGAATACTACATGTATCCATTGCCTTTAAAAGACTCCCATGGAGAGAGAAGAATTTGTACTGCTAGCTCTCCCCTTATGGCCCACAGTCCCAATCTGAGGGATTAGCATGTAACACGGCTGAGCCCAACACTCACAGCAGACACTGCAGAGCAAAGAGTGAAGGAAGAAGAGTGAAAATGACAGTTTAAGCCAAGCAGAGGATGGAAAACATAGGTGCAGAGCCTAACCAACCCCTCCTTACAATCCCAGAGCTTGTCCCACACCTACCTGCCCAGTGATAGAAGTGGAAAGGCAGCAGTGTCAGATCAAAAGAACGGAATATGTACAGTTCTGAGAACTGCAGCCCACAGCCACGGACTCATGGCCCAACTAGTTCTAGCAAAGGGGAGGGAGCCTTGGGTGCGGGACTGGCTGTGCTGGTGGTCACTGCCATTGCCCAGAGCCACCTCTCACAGCCACCCCAATGCTGTCCCCACCTATCGGGCAAAATCCCTGAAGGGGTAAACAGGGCTGCTGAAATGCACTGGCCCTGAAACTAGTAGAGGAAGAGTTTTGCAACATCAGAAGCTCTCCACATCCCCGCACAAAGGCAGTGCCCTGAGACCCAGGCAATCTGCTCACAGAGGAGAAGCCCACCTTCCAGCCACAATTCTTGGTGTGAGAAGTCAGAACAGTGAAGAGAAAATATAACACTACAGTGTGAGAGAGAATAATAGGCGACAGTAGAAGAGAAAATAAAGCGTTCCACCAACAATTACTGGAAAGCAAAAGAAAGACCCCTTCCTATCAACTTGTTGCAGAATCCACTCCTGTAGATGCCTAGGAAGAGAGATAATAGTTCATTAATTGCCATGAATAACCAAGTTAACAAAACAGGTCAGAAAGAAAATGAAAGTCTACAGAAGATAAACTCAAGACATGGAAATATGTGACTTAACTGACAGATAATTCAAGATTGCAGTTCTGAAAAAACACAACAAGATGCAGGAAAACAGACAGGCACTTTAATGAACTCAGAAACAGAATCAAAAAGCATTGAAATTAAAAAGAAAACCAAATAGAATTTCTGGAGATTAAGAACTGAATAAAAGAAATCAAGAATGAAATAGCTGTTGTGACCTGCACCACACAAGCCATGGGAAGACGAGGGAGGTGGTGAGGGTTAAACTATAATAAAGAGACAGAGACTCAAATACAATTAAATCACAGAGGACCAAGGGACTCGCAGCCTCAAGATACTGGAGCCCCGAATCGGGTCACCGTGGGTATTTATTGATGTTTTACAATAAGAATCACATGATTAGGGGCAGGGTCTGCGAAACTCTTACACCACTTGATAAACATTTATTCCAATTCCCATAATTGTCCCATACCAACTGGTGCATGCCATTCCCAAATGACCAAGGTGCGGTGCACACAATCCCTGGGGGAGCAAGTCTCACAAGGTGAAACTATCCCATGAGCCAAGCAGGAAGAGCCAGATATTATCACTCTAATGGGTCCTTTACACTTGAGGATGCAGGACAATAGTTGAGGCATGTGTCAGCAGCTTCTCAGAAGAGGAGGGGCAGCTACGTCCTGACTTTGTTACATTAACTCATGGGGGTCCCAAAGGGGTCCCATCTGGCTTAAGTCATCCCTCCCATGAGGAAACTTACTCGTCTTTGACTGCAGACCCTGCTTACAAGGACCAAACATGGAGACTTAGGGTAACATAAACTCAACCCCAATGAGGGACAATCCCACAGGGTCACCTTTCCCTAAGGAAAGATTGGAGGAGACAGGCTGCTAGGCTGCTGTGTGACTACAAATAGCCAGATGAGGTAATAGAGCTGACCATATGGAGAAAACAATCAGTGACATCGAAGATAGGAATCTGGATATGACACAGATGGAACAAGAGAGAGACTTGAGACTTGACAGAAATGAAAGAACTCTACTAGAACTTTCTGACTCCATCAGAAAGAGCAATATAAGAATAATGGGCATTCCAGAAGGAGAAGAGAGAGAGAAGGGAACAGAGTAAATTCAAACAAATAGCTGTCGAGAACTTCCCAAACCTGTGGGAAGAACTGGATTCTCGAATCCAAGAAGCAAATAGAACACCTAATTATCTCAATCCTAACAGGCCTTCTCCAAGACAGATTGTACTGAAGGTGTCAAAAATTAATGACAAACAAAGAATCCTCAAGGCAGCCGGAAAAAAGAAGACCGTAACCTGCAAAGGAAAGCCATTAGATTATCACCAGATTTTTCAGCAGAAACTCTACAAGCCAATAGGGAGTAGAATAAAATATTCAAACTATTGAAAGAGAGAAATTATGACCCAAGAATAATATATCCAGCAAAGATATTCTTTAGATATGAAGGAGGAATAAAGACCTTTCTAGACACAGAGAAGCTGCAGGAATTTTCAAACACAGGACATGCACTATAAGAAATAATGAAGGAAACTATTCAACCTGAAACAAAAAAAAAAGCAAAATAATACAAAATCATGAGTAGTATTACAAAGAGACACACAGAAACAGGAAATGGCAACCCCTACACCAAATAAGACACTATAGATTAAACATAACATACAGGATAAAAAAGAAAAAAAGGTTTGTCAATTTTGTTTATCTTCTCGAAGAACCAGCTCTTGGATTCATTGATCTTTTGTATTGTTTTTCTGGTTTCTATTTCATTTATTTCTGCTCTGATCCTTATTATCTCCTTCCTTGTGCTCCCTTTGGGCTTATTTTGCTGTTCTTTTTCCAGATCCCTTAAGTGTGAAGAAAAACTGTCAATTAGTGACGTTTCTTGTTTCTTTAGGTAGGCCTGCAGTGCTATGAACCACAATGAGATACCACCTCACCCCAGTCAAAATGGCTATCATCAATAAATCAACAAACAACAAATGCTGGCAGGGATTTGGAGAAAAGGGAACGCTAGTGCACTGTTGGTGGGATTGCAGATTAGTGCAGCCACTATGGAAAACAGTATGGAGGTATCTCAGGAATCTGAAGATAGAACTACCCTATGATCCAGTAATTCCACTCCAAGGCATCTACCCGGAGAAATCCAAAACTCTCAATTCAAAAATCTGTATGCACTCCTATGTTTATTGCAGCACTTTACACAATAGCCAAGATATGGAAACAACCGAAATGCCCATCGGTCGATGACTGGATTAAGAAGCTGTGGTACATTTATACAATGGAGTACTACGCAGCCATAAAGAAAAAAGAAATCTTATCATTTGCAACAACATGGATGGATCTAGAGAACATTATGTTAAGTGAAATAAGTCAGAAAGAGAAAGACAAGTACCATATGATCTCACTTATATGCAGAATCTAAAGAAAAGAACATGTGTATGAACTAATCAGAAACAGTTTTGGGGACACAAAAAACCGAGAGTTGTTAGATGGGTGGGGGGGAGGGGGTTGGGGATGGGGGGAAGGGTGAAGGGATTGGGGGGCGGCTGGTGACCACAGGATGGCCTCAGGGTTTTTTGAGAATTACTTTGGGGAACTTATTCAATAGTGTTTGGGGATTTTGTTGGGTGTCCGATGGACATGTGTCCTGTTTGGGAGACCACCTCAGGGATGCTGTGGATGCCTGGTCATGGCATTGTACACCAGAGGCTGGACATTAATGAATGCCAACTATAATTTTATGTGTATAATGTGATGGCTCGGTGTGAGGTCGGGGTGGTGGTGGATGGGGGGAGGGGGGTTCACGGTGTGAGGGATGTAAAAATAAAATAAAATAAAATAAAATAAAATAAAATAAAATAAAACTTAAAAAAAAGACAGAGGAAACTGGAACATGGCACTGCAGAGCAGAAATGAACTCACAGCATAAATAGGGGTAATTTATGATAGCAGAAACATAAAAGGGGAGAGAGTAAAGGTCTGAACCAGCACAATGGAATGGAAAACCATTGACAGCTATAGATAGATTATCCAGACAGAAAATAAAGAAATATCAGCCCCAAATGACACATTAGAAGAAATGGACATAATTGACATTTATAGAGCACTTCATCCTAGAAAATCCGACTATACATTCTTTTCTAATGTACATGGGACATTCTCAAGGATAGACCATATATTGAGATATAAATGTAGCCTCAGCAAATTTAAGAAATTTGAAATCATACCGAGCATATTATCTGATCACAAGACTTTGGAATTGGATATCAACTGCAGAAAGAAAGCAGGAAAAACCACAAATATCTGTAGATAAATAACATACTTTTAAAGAACGACTGGGTCAAAGAAGAAATAAGAGGAGACATCAAAAGATCCATAGAAATAAAAGAGAATGAAAATTCATCCTACCAAAATTTTTAGGACGCAGCAAAAGCACTTTTAAGAGGGAAATTTATATCATTACAGGCCTCTCTCAAGAAATAAGAAAAATCCCAGGTAAACAACCTCACGTTATACCTTAAAGAACTAGTAAAAGAAGAACAAGTGAAACCCAAATTCAACAGACGGAAGCAAATAATAAAAACCAGAGCAGAACGAAATGAAATAGAGAACAAAAAGACAATAGAAAAAATTAATGTAGCAAAGAGCTGGTTTTTCGAAAAGATTAATAAAATTGACAAACCCTTGGCTAGACTCATTAAGATAAAAAAGAGAAAAGACAAGAATAGACAAAATCAGAAATGAAAGAGGGAAAGTTTCACGGATTCCAAAGAAATATGCAGGATCATCCAAGAATACTGTGAAAGATTATACACCACCTATTAAGTAACCTCGAAGAAACTGACATTTTATTAGAAATATATAGCCTTCCTAGGCTGAATCACAAAGAACTGGAAAATCTAAATAGATCAATGAACAGTAAGGAAATTGAATCAGTCATCCAAAACATTCCCAAAAGCAAAAGTCTGGAACCAGATGGCTTCACTAGTAAATTGTACCAAACATTCGAATAGGATCTAATATGTGTCCTACTCAAACTCTTCCAAAAAACTGAGAAGAGAGAATACTCCATAACTCTTATGAGGTCATTTACATTACCCTGATACCAAAACCTGGTAAGCATCACACACAAACACACACACACACACACACACACACACACACACACACACACACACACACAAAACAGACCAATATGTCTGATAAATACAGATGTAAAAATCCTAAACATATTTCTGGCAAATCAAATGCCCAATGCAGTAAAAAAATTGTACATCATGTCCAAGTGGGGTTCATCTCAAGGGCACAAAATGTATCAACATACATAAATCCATCAATGTGATACAGCACGTAAATAAAATAAAAGACAAAAATCATATAATATATCAGTAGATGCAGAAAAAGCATTTGACAAGATACAGCATCCATTTTCGATTAAAACACTTAATAAAATAGGTATAGAAGGAAAATACCTTAGCATAATAAAGACCACATATGACAAACCCTCAGCTACTCTCATAATTAACAGTGAAAAACTGAAGTCCTTTGTTCTACATTCAGGAGCATGACAGGGCTGTCCCCTATCACCTCTGCCTTTAAACATAATATTTGAAGTCCTAGACAGAGCATTCAGGCAAGAGAAAGAAACAGAAGTCTGGTTAATTGGGAATGAAGAAGTTAAAGTGTCACTTTTTGCAAGTGACATAATGTCACATAAAGACTCCACCACAAAGCTATTAGAGACAACAATTGAATACAGTAAAGTAGCCAGCTACAAAATCAATGTACCAATGTCCATTGTATTTTTATATACAAACAGTGAAATATCAGAAAAAGAAACAAATGAATGAACCAACAACAACAGCAACAAAAATTCCTTTTGCAATAACAACAAAAAGAATAAAATACATAGGAATAAACTTAACCAATGGTGTGAAAGACCTATACCCCCAAAACTATAAGATATTTTTTAAAGAAATTGAAGAAGACACAAAGAAATGGAAAGACATTCTGTGTTCATGGATTGGAAGAATCATCATAGGTAAAATGGCCATATTACCCAAAGCAATATACAGACTGAATTCAATACCCATCAGAATCCTAATGGCATTTTTTAAAGAAACAGAAAAAAAAAAAAACAACTCATCAGATTTGCATGGAACTACAAAAAACCCCGAATAGCCAAAGGAATCCTAAGAAAAATGAACAATGCTGGAGGTATCATACTTCCTGACTTCAGCTTGTCCTACAGGACAACAATAATCAAAACAGTTTGGTATTGGCAGAAAAACAGACATACCAACCAATGGAATAGAATTGAGAACGCTGAAACAAACCTACATAAATATGGACAAAAAAATAATTTTCAAAAAAATAAGCCAAAAACATAGAATGCAGAAAAGATATCCTCTTCAATAAATGGTGCTGGGAGAATTGGAAAGTCACATGCAAAAGAATGAAACTAGACTGCTATCTGTCACAGTGTACCAAAATTAATTCAAAATGGATCAAAGAACTAAACATAAGACCTGAAACAATAAACTGCATAGATGAAAACATAGATATTAAACTTATGGACCTTGGTTTCAAAGAGCATTTTATGAATTTGGCTCCAAAGGCAAGGGAAGTAAAAGCTAAAATAAATGAATGGGACTATATCAAACTAAAGAACTTTTGCACAGTAAAAGAAACCACTGACAAAATAAAGTGGCAACCAACCAAATAAGAGAAGATTTTTGAAAATAACTCCTTCGATAAGGGGCTCCTATCAAAAATATTCCAAGATCTCATAGAACTCAACACAAAAAAAAACCCAAAACAAAACAAAACAAAAAAAACACAAACAAACACAAATGAACAACAACAACAAAAAACAATCCAATCAAAAGATGGGCAGAGGTCCTGAATAGACATTTCTCCAAAGAGGACATACAAATGGCCCTAGACATACGCAAAAATGCTCAACATCACTAATCATCAGAGAAATGCCAATAAATGCCACAATGAGATATCACCTCACTCCAGTTAGAATGGCTGTCATCAACAAGACAGATAGTAACAAGTGTTGGAGAGGCTGTGGAGAAAAAGGAACCTCCATACACTGTTGGTGGGAATGCAGATTGGTGCAGCTTCTGTAGAAGGCAGTGTGGAGGTTCCTCAAAAAATTGAGAATAGAATTGCCATATGATGCAGCAATCCCTCTCTTGGGTATCTACCCCAAAAAATCTGAAAACATTGATCTGTAAAGTTATATGTGCTCAGATATTCATTGCAGCTTTATTTACGGTGACCAATACATAGAAACAACCCAAGTGTTTTCTAATAGATGATTGGATAAAGTAGATGTGGTATATATTCACAATGGAATACTATCCTGCCATAAGAAATATGGAGTAGTACCATTTGCAACAACATGGATAGGTCCTGAGATTATTATACTAAACGAAGTAGTCAGACAGAAGTCAAAAACCATATGATTTCACTGATATGTGGGATATAAAACAGAAAACAATAAACCACAAGACAAACAAATGAAGTAAAAAAAAACTCATAGACACAGATGATAGTTTAGTGGTTATCAGAAGGTAAGGGGGTAGGAGGTGGTATATGAGGGTGAACTGGGGTCCAATATATGGTGATGGAAAAAGAGCTGAGTCTGGGTGGTGAACACACAATGTGATATATAGATGATGTAATACAGAATTGTACACCTGAAATCTATATAACTTTATTAACAATTGTCACTCCAATAAAATGTATTTAAAGAAAAAAAGAAGTCTCCCATGTTATCATCCCATTCTTTCTCACACAGGAAACTCACTGGGTTCAGACATATGTCCTTACCCTTTATTAAGTTTGATATCTGAAGGCAACTTGAGTGATCTTTCCTGTCTTTCTGTTTCATATATTTAACATCAAATATTCATTCATTTCTTTTAATAGCCAATATTCTACCTTGTGTAACATTGTTGGCCTTGAGAAAAATATCAACTTTTTTTGAACCCCAGCATAATTTTTTGACCAAAATTATTTTAATGCAAGTTGTTTGTGTTTTGAAAGTGGTGGTATCTTCTATATCTTTAGTGTCATTCACTGAAGGCTCTGAGATCCTACTATAAGTACATTTTTGTAAAAAGTTCTTTTTTAAAAAATAATTTTTACATCACACAATGTGATATATAGATGATGTATTACAGAATTGTACACTGGAAGCCTATATAACTTTACTAACTATTGTCACCCCAATACACTTTAATTAAAATAATAATAATAACAATAATAAATATGATTTCACCACAAATTTATATACCACTTCATGGTACCCTATAGCATCTTTTTTTTTATCTTTCTCACTCTTGTTAGAGTTCTAACCAAACTATATATTGAATTAGTGACCAGGTTCTAGAAGGAGCTAGAGCCAAACTTTACCAATGAAGCTACAGTAATGTCAGTCAGATACAGACATCCAAAGACAGAAAACAGGAAGTCGGCTGTATTTGTGAGGTTTAGTTCCCATTCTTCAAATATCATTGCTTCTTTAAGATCTTTTCCAGCTCTATCTTTTCTGTGGCTCATCTCCTGGTAATTGTTAGAAATATATCTGTTTCACTGGATGTAGTATGACTACTATTTTT
Source organism: Rhinolophus hipposideros (assembly GCF_964194185.1). Taxonomy (NCBI): domain Eukaryota; kingdom Metazoa; phylum Chordata; class Mammalia; order Chiroptera; family Rhinolophidae; genus Rhinolophus; species Rhinolophus hipposideros. The sequence continues at coordinate 53,018,318 of NC_138046.1, read as the reverse complement.
TATTTATGTCTGTTTAGATAGGATTATTAAATAGATTATTTCTTTCTTATATGCACCCCATTGAGACCCCATGGTAACAGAGACCTGAGGCATGTTGTGGATTTTCCACTGACATTACAATAAGATATTGCCCTTGCAGCCACTTTACAATTGCTTCCATGAATAAGGTTCATCAAATTAATCTGGAGCCAGCAGTCAGTTTATGAATAAAAACAGTGGCTGTTTATTGAGTGCTTACAATGTGCCAGTCACTGTACAAAGCACTTTATATGCATTATCCCATTTTATCCTCATAAGAACTCCATGAGGGGTGTACTAAGAAAGCTTACTTTATTTAAAAATATAATAAAGTTGTGATTACTCATGAATGTGAAGAGCTGTATTAATGGGGTCATTACAAGTCTTTGGAATGTATTCTTATATTTATATTTAATTATAAATAACAATAATGACTGGTGTGCACTGAGTGCTTATTATGTGCCATGTACTATATTAAGCATCTTATCCAGATTATTTCAAAGGAGATACTATAAATTTATATTAATAGGGGACAGAGAATCACAGAATTTAAGTAACTAGCTCAAGAGCACATCATAAATCAGGCAACTGGGATTCAGTCCCTGTATTGGCTGACTCTAAAGTCTGTGTTCTTCACTCCTACCTCTGTTTACTTGCTGCCTTATACATCTCCCCACCATATCCTGCATTCATTGTAACTTTCCCTTATACTATTGGGGAACATTGTAAGGGTGGAATTATTTTTCTCACTTTGTGATTTTTCTCAGGATATCTTGTTTTATTGGCTCTACTGGCACTATTCTAGTCTGGCCTCTTGAGAGAGAAAATTATCTTCAGGAAAACTTAAGTCTTTTTTTTAAATATTTTTGTCATTTCTAAATGGTCAGTTGTGAGTGTGGAAGTCATTGGTGTCCTCCACATGACTTCCAGAGATGGAATTCCACAGAATTCCAGAGATGGAATTCTTCCTATCTCTGTATAAAGGACACCATGGTCCTGAGCTCTGAAAATAATCTGTCAAATTACCCGAACTGTGTAACGAGTCCCTTTGTGAGCTTTCTCCTGAGACGACAGCGTTTCAGATCTTCCCAAAAGACAAATATATGTGGGGGAAAACCAAATTAAATATCTACTCATATAAGTTCTTAAATGCTCAAAAAGGAAACAATTAAAAAACAATGATTTTTAAAAGTTTTAGAGTATGTAAAAATCCCTTGAAAATGTATGTCCCTGCTCATATAAATCTCACTAAATCAGGCTAGTGAGTCAAAGTCAGTTTGTTTCGAAATATTTTATATTCAACTTGTCTGCTAGTTTTTTGTCTTTTATAATGAGGTTGACTTTACAACTGTTTTAAAATGCAGAAAGAAACCTGAAGATAACCTCTTCCATTTGGCCAAATGACACATTTTTCCACTGTCACATTATAATACAAATCTAGGACACAAAGTAGGAGTATAGAACCAGGTACTGCCATTTAGTCTCTTTTGTTCTTGATTTTTTCATCTGTACAATAAAAACATTGTCTTGTTGACCTTTAAGATATTTCCAACTCTGACATAATTTTTGTATCCTTACCATGGATGATTTGGCTTTAAATAACATTTTCCATTATTTTAAAATCCTAAGTGATTATAGTCCTTCTGTTTTATTTTTCTGAAAAAATTTCATAATTTCAATGAGCGTAATGTGCCTAATTCTAAACTCCCCTGGGCAAAAGGAATAGGTCTTGGAAGGATTCCAAATAAGATGCACAAAGGTTATTAGAATGCAAACTGAGACGTCTTAGATATCAGCAAAATATTAGTGTGGATGATTTCTTCTCTTCTATTTAATCCTCATTATATGTCAGAACTTCCTGACTTATGGTAATTACCAACTTGAAGGAATGTTTTTGTATACTTCAGTTAAATTATTTTAACTATTTTGTAGAGGTTAGACTTATAGTCTCAATTAAATTATAAGTACCTGGAGGGCAAAGATCTTGTTTTTTTCTTATTTTGTATTCTCAAAATGGACTCATGCTGGGCATTAAGACCATTATTAAATCATATCTGTTGTTGAGAAGCCCTGTATAATTTAGTGTAAATTCTGGCCAAGATGGTGGACTGAGAAGAAAGGGAATACTCTACCACTACAAACAAATGAAATGTTGGATAAAATATATGTTTTAAATGTGTATAGCCAAATGTGAAAGCACAGAATGGTTATCTGTGGATGTTGGAAATTAAGAAGAAACTTCAGCTAAAGTGGTGAGTGATAGTTGAAACTACATAGAACATGAAGGACTTGGATTCTGAACACCCCTTACCTTAGGCTCTGGGAATCTGATGATTCAAAGGCTAGGAGCACAATTTTCATTTTTCTGGGACCTGACACTTATAAAATTTAGAAAGCTTTCCTTAAACATTATCTTACTTTTCAATTTTATCTGAATCCATGAGGATATGGACACAATTCTATGGCCATCTTTGGACCATGGAAGGATGCCGTGCAAGTGAGGCCCTGAAACCTAAGCTTCATTAGCTACGTTATAAATCTGCTTCTGGCCTATTATCAAGATCACAAGACCTTTAAAGGACAAAGAGCAGGGATCAGGACTCCTATAAGTGGGTGTAAATGTAATTGTGGTTTTTGTAATTTTTAACCTTTTAAACTGCAATTACTTTTGCACCAACCTAATACATGTTTCCCAGAGCAAGAAAAGCAATTTGTCATTTATGAATAGTTACCAGAAGAATCTCTGCTGGCTGTCCTAGGGTCTTGCAGTTAATTCACTAATTCCCCTAAACTTTAGGTCACATGATAGAAACTGGAACTCTATCTTTGAGTTTTAGAGACCTAGAGTTAATAAATGGATGTAAAAACTGTTTTGGAAATGGTGACTCTTTTAGTACTCAGCCAGGAACATCTATGAAGCCATGGCAGAGAAGGCCATTGTGTTCCATGGTCTATTTGTGTCCTCTGCAGAAAATATGCTTACATCTCCACGGAACTCAAGTTCAAAAGTAAAAATTATGAAACATATGGGAAACTTCAATGCCAAGAAAGATACACAACAGAGACAAAAGACAGGCAAATTCACAGCCAAACAACTAGAGATAGTAGAGCAATATAAATGGGACTTCAAAGTAAGAAAATTTAAAATGTGTATGTGTGTAGAAACAATTATGTACATAACTATGTGTTTTTTTAATAAAGTCTTCTTACCTTCAAGTACATATACTATTTTGCCTCCTAGAAGTTATATCAGCTTCAGTTATGTTATGCTGCAGTAATAAACAACCCCAAGATCACAGTGGCTTACAAAAACAAAGACTGATTTCTCAGAAGTTTCTGCAAATTGGCTGCAGCTCTGCTCCATGTTCCCTTCACTCAAGGATATAGGCTAAAGGAACAGTTTCTATCTGGGACATTGAAAATTTTATTGCAGAAGGAAAAGAGCAAGGTATTAAATCCTTTGATCTTAAAAGTTCTAGGAAACAGCATACATCAGTTCCACTCATGTTGCATTGGTCAAAGCAAGTCATATGTCTAGAAGACAATAGCGTAAATGTATGTAATCTTCCTGTAGGGAGGGACAGTCAATATGTTGAACAAAGGATACAAAACTTGATTTGACAAAAAATTGATATTAGCAAATGAGTCTGGTATGTATAAGATAGCTTGAAAAATCATTATTTTAAGTAGTTTACCCCTGTAATTTTAGATACTCTTAAAAACCTTTTATTAATATAAGGATTATCATCATTACTCTCAAATTAGCTGTAACTAAACACACACACATGAATATCATTCCTTCAATTCTACATCCAATTCAAAGTTCTTTCCCAATCCTTATTTTGTCCATATGCAGACCTCTAAGCATGTTTTAGTATTTTTAACTCTCTGAAATTTAGGATCTGCACAGGATTATGAGCAGGGAAAATGGGGTGGAACATGTTTTTCTTTCCTTACCAGGGTAATCTGATTTTAACTCACCCTGCCATGAATGCCAGAGCTGAATAATTCCAATGACAACACTCATCCTGTACCCACAAATCAGGTCCACATTTTGGACTGTTTATTGATGCTGCCAAGATAGAGGAAAGTGAATAAAAGGAAAAGGCATGTTAATTTCAAGCTCCATTTAGAAACACACTAGAAAAATCAATGGCTGGTAAATAGAAATCAGCAAAATTGGCAGGAAGGATTTTTATATTCAAGCATAGAAGGGGCTGAAATATAAATCTGCACCCTGACCAGATAATAATGAAATAAAAGGATGATGATACTAGAAGGCACTTGACAAGGCTCTTTCCTAATGTTTCAGTGCACTGAGGAATGTCTGCCTTTCAGATTCACTGAATCAAGATTCTGTCAGTTTAAATTTTGGAATTAAACTTTTGATTAAAGTTTGTCATTAGATTGCTCTAGCCTCACTGATTTCACAGAACTAATGTAGAAAGATACAGGCTCCTAGCAGGAGTGATTAACCAATAGCTTTAACACTAAAAGGATCTAAGAAATATGGATTCTAGTGGGGTATACTTATGGGTGGGGGGAGCTCTGTTCTTCAGGCTTAAAGTTCATCTTTGTCAACAAAAGTTCATTTCCACCAGTCTTATATCAACAGGAGTCCCCAATCTGGGGTACAGAAAAGAGAAATACTTTATTCAGGTAAACAGTTTGCAAACTGAAGAAATGCTGTCTCCAGTGGAAACCAAAAGTATGCTCTCCCAAGACAAAGTGGAGGCCCACTGATTAGAGAAAGTGCCCACCCTGGTCCCTGATTGGTCCATTTTATGCAAATGAGGAGTCCAAATTTGCACAGTTTGATTGGCCCAAGTAGAACTGTCCTGACTGGTGGAAATCACGTGTCCTGATTGGTCATTATGGAACCACTCTGATTGGTCAGTAAAGATGCAAAGAAATATATAGCTGGGCAGGTCTCAGCCCGTTGTCAACATATGATTCCAGGATTTTTTTTACAAGGGTTGGCTCAGATAGCAGGAACACATTACAGGAAGCTTGGCAGCTTGGCCTATGGCTTTCCCCAGATACACAGTGTGCATGAGAGGCCTCTTTAAACAATGGCTGCTAGACACTGATTATGAATTTGGGCCCTGTTAACCAGAAGGGGTCCTTTCTGGCAGGTATATTTCTTCTTGGGGTCAACATCTTCCATGGTGAATTTAATCTCATGGTCACTAGATCTTCAGTATGACATCTGAGAAATGGTACACTTCTCTAGCCTATTATGAAATAAGCAGGTTTCCAGCTTTGTGGTGCTGGAGGAGAGAATTACTTCTCCTATCTCGATACACACCATTCCCATCACTAATCCAAAGTGCTTTTTCCTCCATGAAGCTTAGCTCAACAATTCCAACTCTCACTTATGTTTTAATTTTCTGAACTTCAGGGGGGAATTTGTACTTTGAAAAACACTACAGACCTATACTTTTCATATTGTTCTTTAAATTGATTCATATCCGTGAGTTTATTGAGCACCTACTCTGTCAGATACTGTGTTTGATATTGAGGACACACACACACACACACACACACAAATGGATAAACCATGACCCCTGCCTCAAAGTGCTCACAGTCTATTAGGGAAGATAGACAAGTAAGTGGGTAGTTAAAATACAACGGGCAAAGCACCAAGGGTTAAGCACAGGGTGCTCTGGGAACATTTAATTGTATATGTGTTTTCCTACCCACCCAGGTAGTAATTTCCTCTAGGACAATATCCATGTTTTCCACTTTTCTCCCATTCTTCATAGTGCCTGCCTTATGCTACTCTTGGTCTGGAATCTTTTCCTGCATTCTTCCTCTCTCTATTCCTTCAAGCCTTGGCTCAAAGATCAAGTTCTCAGTGATGCTTCAGCTATGTTATTCAAATTTACATCTTCCGCACACCCCCCCAGTCACATTCTGGAAGTATACATCTTCTAGCTTTATTTTTCTGCTTAATGCATATAACAAATTGACACACTAATTATTTACTTATTCAATTTTGTTTAATGTCTATTTTGCCTGCTAGACTTTAAGGTCTGTGAGGTCAAGGATCATATATGTCTTGTTCATTGTTTTATCTCTAGAGAGTCCTTTAACTGTGCAGGGCACATCATAGTAACTCAAAAGATATTTGTTGAATTAATGAACAGATGGTCACAACACTAGTCGATACTTGAGAAATACTAGTTTATTTTTCATTGGCTGAATTATTTAATTTTTGAAATTTTGTTTCATATCCATCATAATTTCATCTCACACATTTGTTTTTATTTGGGATCTTCCACAGCTAGGAAAATTTCATATTTAAGAAACCAGAGATTTTATTTCTTCTTGCTCCACTTAAAGTGATTTTCTCATTCTTCATGTTTGTTCTTAAAACCTATTTTAAAAATATTTGGTACTGTATGATATAACTTACTTGTGGATTCTGAAAAGGACAAACTCAGAGAAACAGAAAGTAGAGTGGTGATCACTAAGGCCTGGGGGCAGAGGAAATGGGGAGATATTGCTCAAAGAGTAAACACTCCCATAACTTTATAAAATTAACAAATTTGGGGATCTAATGTTCAGCATGGTGGTTATAGCTAATAATATTGTATCCTGTACTTTAATACTGTTAAGAGAGTAAATATTGAATGTTCTTGACATAAAACAAGAAATGGTATCATAAATGGGATGGAAGTGGTAGCAGATACTATGGTGGTAATCATTTTGTAATTTATGTGTATATCAAATCAACATGTTATATAACTTAGGCATACATAATGTTATATGTCAATTATATCTCACTGAAACTGGAAAAAAAAAAGATTTGGCTAGTTCCAAGGCAAAGGTCTGGAAAAGGTTGAAAATTTAGCAGTATTTTCTGTTTGAAGTTTCTTGATTGTTTTTTCCAAGTAGAAAAAAAATCTGGTTCACACACACACATACACATACACAAATGAAATCACTGTCATATATTTTTCTTTTCAGCATCTAACTTCAGGTAAGTTAGATATTTGTGTATCTTTTTGTTAAGATATTTGTGTATCTTTTTGGAAAAGATTTAAAGTCAGCATTATTGAAGAATTTACACATGTAGCTATTCAAGAGAACTCAGAACCAACTTGGGAATAATATCTGAGACACATTTGCAATGCAAACATCAAACTTGTGTGACAGAGCCATCAACAACTTTAATCAATTGAGATGTCTGTGCACACAGGACATTTTTTTTTCTTGAGATATACTCCAGGCCAAAGGAGATGAAATAAATACAGTCTGTGAACAAACACATTGTTTACTGGCAAATTCTTAGAGAAGTAACGGGCATGCATAAGACCTCGAAAAAGTGAAGTAAGATTCCGAAGAAATTTGGGAAATATTGAATAAAAATCTGTGCCTCAACACTGTAGCATATCATTGGGTCATGTTGGGGATGGCTTATAGGAAACTTTGTGCACTAAAACTCTTTTGGCTTTTATTCCACAGGTATTTCTCTGCCAAGTGGATTTTTACTGCCCTTACTGCTTTTTCAGTACATCTTTGTGTGCATGGTCAGGGTGCATAGACTGAGGGGTGGCACCTTGAATCTGGGCCATGATACTGCTTAGCACAGGTCCTAGAACATTCAGAACAGTCAGGAGTGTGGTTTCACGGCACTCTGTCCCAGGTTATAATGGACTTCTTTTTGACCTAGCTTTCCGCTAATACTTTACTATCACTTGTTACGACAATTCAGCTATTTTCTGAATTCCTTATATGTGGGTAAACTTTTAATAAAAACCATGGTTTGTCAAGCACTTCACATTTTTCAGGCACTCTGCTCTGTGATATATCCCGGGGGTGCCAAAAATGTATACAAGTGGACACTTTTGTTATCATTGCCCAAGCAGTAGTTTGCCATAGTTAGAAGTGTCTGGACACTGATGGTAACCAGTTTGAGCACCTCTTGTAACTGCAGAAGTCAAACGTGACTTGTATTGATCTTTTGTTACCAGTATATATTGAGTATTACAATTTTAATAATTTTCTTTTCTTAAAATGTGTATATGTATATACATGTTCTCTCTCTCTCTCTCTCTCTCTCTCTCTCTCTCTCTCTCTCTCTCTCTCTCTCTTTCTCTCTCTCTCTCTCCCCCTCCCTCCCCCTCTCTCACTGTGTGTGTGTGTGTGTGTGTGTGTGTGTGTGAGTGTGAGTGTGTGTGTATACATACTTTAATCTTCACAACAACCTGACAGGTAGGTATTCTTATTATACACATTTCAGAGGTAAAGAAACTGAGTCACAATGATGTTAAATAACTTGCTCAACTTCACTTATGTTCTTACTTATTATACTGTTAGCTTTACCGTGATTTCCCCAAAGGAGGGTGTCACAAGGTGTAAAATTGTCTTTGGAACTTGGTTCCACATACACTGTTATATACATCTAAGAAGTTAATCATAGTTAATCTTATGAATATGCCAAGTCATTTTAGGGGTTCCTGGGAGGTCTCTTTTCTCACCCAAATATCTTTCTTACTGGATTATTGATGGCTAAAATCTTAAAATTAGGAAACATTTTTTTTTTTTTACCTTGAAGCTTCTTGTTATCTATTTGAAGAATAGATATTTCTGGAAATCTAATTATAACAAATATGAGAATTACCAGGCATTAACATAAGTCTATTTTAAAACTCTCGTTTTAAATGAACAAATTTTGATGGGAGTAAGTTCAGAGACTGTGAAGGCTCTGCATATCTGAAATTGATAAGAAAAAAGTAGTAATGAGGGAAATATGGCAGAGGAAGATGGTGTGTTAAGGGTACCAAAAGATCAGCTGAATCCTGATTTCCAATTGAGCCAGTCCCAGAGATAATAAATGTGTTTTAATGATATGGTGTACATTAGGAGTTTTTCATAAAGCTATATAAAACATATCATATAGAAATAATGGGTTTCCTTGTAATTCATTTTTTTTTTTGATTTTGGATTTCCTGTTTTTATTAAGTTGTGGATATTCAATGTAAATAATTGTGTAGCAATTCATTTCTACTTGAAATTTAGAGTGGGGCATTGTCCTAGGGGCATGTAACGCCAGACAACTGAAAATTCTCCTTGTTCCACATTTTTTCTGTTTTTGAATGCAAAGTTAAAAAAAGATTAAAAAATCACTTCAATCTGTAAAAGAGATCAAGCAAAACTAGTGGAAAAATACAGGGGTGAACAAAACACAGCCTTGCTCCATGCAATTGATGACTCTTTTGCATGTGCATTTTCTTGCAATATTCATGAGAAAGTCAAGTATCATATTTGTGTCAATTGACGACTTGTTCAACACATAGCAGTTTCAAGCACAGTGTATTGATTCATATTTAATTATTTGGGCCTCTTTTTGTTGAGTGAATTTATATTTCCTTTGCAATAGGATATACAATATTAAATTCTTGCCTGAAGCCAATTTCTTTCAGATACTTCAAGCACTGCAAATCTGGTGCAAATACAGCATTAGTTGTTGTTGGCATGGTATGTTGTATTTTGTAAAGGTGGCATGTGACTTGATCCTTTAAGCGGGTATGAGTTTAGCTATCATGATTGTTTTATGACAGCATCATATATTTTCTAGGTCATAGGCATGATATGTGTGGATCCTTTTTAGGGGACGTGGGAGGAAAGTAGAAACTTGCAGTGACAAATGCTCAACATTACAAAAGAGTTTATTCAAGACAGACTAAGGCTGGGCTGAATTACCTAAGGAATGGTTTCCAGGTAGCAGACAAGGGTGGCAAAGTTGGCAATCAATAATTAGGGTAATGTGAAAAGTACAGTTGTGTGTAGAGTAAGTTGATTGCTTGGTAATCAAACTATAGTACTTTTCATTTTCCCCTGCTGAGTTCCTGAAATCTCCTTTGCAGTATTTTCCCTTCCTTCTGCTACTCTTTACCTTTCCTTTAGGCAATTCTGATCAGCAGCAAATATGCCAGTTATCTTCTATGACACTTAGGATTGGGCTTCTCTTCAAAGAATGTCTGAAACAAATTATGGAGGAAAACATTTGAATTGGGGACATATGGCCTCAACGCAGTAAGCTGGTACTATTCTCCAAAGGCAAGCTACTGAGTGAAGCTTTTATGGGGCAGCCCTGCCAGAGATTGGCACCCCCAAGGTGTTAGAGGGGCTAGTGCTTCTTCAGAAAATAAACAAGGTCCCATTAAGCATATAGCCTTTGGAATTCTCTGCCATACCATAGACCTTCAAGAAATAAGATAACATTCATTTTCCATCTCACATTTTTTTTAAAGATTTTATTGGGGGAAGGGGAACAGGACTTTATTGAGGAACAGTGTGTACTACCAGGACTTTTTCCAAGTCAAGTTATTGTCCTTTCAATCTTAGTTGTGGAGGATGCAGTTCAGCACCAAGTCCAGTTGCCATTGTTAGTTGCAGGGGGCACAGCCCACCATCACTTCCTTGCGGGAATCGAGGAATCCAACCAGCAACCTTGTAGTTGAGAGCCCACTAGCCCATGTGGGAATTGACCCGGCAGCCTTCGGCATTAGGATCAAGGAGCGCCAACCACCTAAGCCACCGGGTCGGCTACCACATCTTTTTAAAAATTTAAGTTTATCGGGGTGACAGTTGTTAGCAAAGTTGCATAGATTTCAGGTGTACAATTCTGTAATACATCATCTATATATTGCATTGTATTTTTACCACCCAGAGTCAGTTCTCTTTCCATCACTACATATTTGATCCCTTTTACCCTTATATTCCACCCTCCTACCCCCTTACTCTCCGGTAACCAATAAACTATTGTCTGTGTCTATCAGTTTTTGTTTCTTCATTTGTTTGCCTTGTTCTTTTGTTCTTTTCAGTTTTATAGCCCACATATCAGTGAAATCATATTGTTCCTGACTTTTCCTGTCTGACTTATTTCGATTAGCATAATAATCTTAAGATCCACCCATGTCATTGCAAATGGTACTATTTCATCTTTTTTTATAGCAGAATAGTATCCAATTGTGTATCCAATTGTGTGTATCCAATTGTGTGTGTATATATATATATATATATATATATATATATGCATATATATATATCATATCTTCTTTATTCATTCATCTATCGAAGGGCACTTTGGTTGTTTCCATGTCTTGGCCACCATAAGTAAAGCTGCAATGAATATCAGAGAACATACGTCTTTATGGATAAATGTTTTCAGATTTTTGGGGTAGATACCCAGGAGAGGGATTGCTGGGTCATATGGTTATTCTATTCTCAATTTTTTGAGGAACATCCACACTGCCTTCCATAACAGCTGCACCAGTCTGCATTCCCACCAACAGTGGATGAGGGTTCCTTTTTCTCCACAGCCTCTCCAACACTTGTTGATAATAGCTATTTGTCATGTTGATAATAGCTATTGTAACTGGTGTGAGGTGATATCTCATTGCAGTTTTTATTTGCATTTCTCTGATGATTAGTGATGTTGAGCATTTGTCCATACGTCTATTGGATATTTGTATGTTCTCTTTGGAGAAATGTCTATTCAAGTCCTCTGCCCATTTTTATTTTATTTTATTTTTTGCTTTTTAGTTATTCAGTTGTATGAGTTCCTTGCATATTTTTGATATGAGCCCCTTAAGGAGGAGTTGTTTGCAAATATCTTATCTCAGTCGGTGGGTTGCCTCTTTATTTTGTCGATGGTTTCTTTTGCTGTGCAGAAGTTTTTTAGTTTGATATAGTCCCATTCATTTATTTTAGCTTTTAATTCCCTTGCCTTTGGGGTCAAATTCGTAAAATGCTCTTTGAACCCAAGGTCTGTAATTTTAGTACCTATGTTTTAATCTATGCAGTTTATTGTTACAGGTCTTATGTTTAGGTCTTTGATCCATTTTCAATTCATTTTGGTACACAGTGGCATATAGTAGTCCAGTTTCATTCTTTTACATGTGGCTTTCCAATTCATCCAGCACCATTTATTGAAGAGGGTGTCTTTTATCCATGGTATGTTTTTAACTTCTTTGTCAAAAATTATCTGTCCATATTTATGTGGATTTATTTCCCGTTTCCCAATTCTGTTCCATTGGTCTGTGTGTCTGTTTTTCTGCCAATATCATACTGTTTTTATTATTGTTGCCTCTTAGGACAAGCTGAAGTCAGGGAGTCTGATGTCTCGAGCATTGTTCTTTCTTCTTAGGATTGCCTTGGCTATTCGGGATCTTTTGTGGTTCCATACAAATCTGATGATTTTTTGTTCTGTTTCTTTAAAAAATGCCATTGGGATTTTGATGGGTATTGAATTCAATCTGCATATGCTTTGGGTAATATGACCATTTTAAGTATGTTGATTCTTCCAATCCATAAACACAGATGTCTTTCCATTTCTTTGTGTCTTCTTCAATTTCTTTTTAAAATGTCCTATAGTTTTTGGTGTATAGGTATTTCACCATTGGTTAAGTTTTTTTCCTATGTATTTTGTTCTTTTTATTGAAAATGCAAAATGAATTTTTTTGTTGTTGTTGTTGTTGGTTCATTCATTTGTTTCTTTTTCTGAGATTTCATTGTTAGTATGTAAGAATACAATGGACTTTTGTACATTGATTTTGTAGCCGGCTACTTTACTGTATTCATTTACTGTATTTGTTCGTCATTTATAGCTTTGTGGTGGAGTCTTTAGGATTTTCTAAGTATAAGATCATGTCATCTACAAAGAGTGATACCTTAACTTCTTCATTCCCAATTTGGATGCCTGATTGCTCTGGCTAGGACTTCGAATACTATGTTGAAACACAGAAGTGATAGGGGTCAGCCCTGTCGTGTTCCTGAACGTAGAACAAAGGGCTTCAGTTTTTCACCATTAATTATGAGATTAGCTGAGAGCTTGTCATAGATGGCCTTTATTATGTTAAGGTATTTTCCTTCTATACCTGTTTTATTAAGTGTTTTAATCTTAAATGGGTGTTGTATCTTGTCAAATGCATTTTCTGCATCATTTGATATAATCATATGATTTTTGTCCTTTATTTTGTTTATGTGATGTATCACATTGATGGATTTGCGGATGTTGAACCATCCTTGTGCCCCGGAGATGAACCGCATTTGGTCGTGATGAATAATCTTTTTAATGCTTCTTCATTTGTTTGTCTTGTTCTTTTGTTCTTTTCAGTTTTATATCCCACATATTAGTGAAATCATATTGTTCCTGACTTTTCCTGTCTGACTTATTTCGATTACCAAAATAATCTCGAGATCCATCCATGTCGTTGCAAATGGTACTATTTCATCTTTTCTTATAGTAGAATAGCATCCAATTGTGTGTGTGTGTGTGTGTGTGTGTGTGTGTGTGTATCATATCTTCTTTATTCATTCATCTATCGAAGGACACTTTGGTTGTTTCCATGTTGTTTCCATTGTTGCATTTGATTTGCTAGAAATTTGTTTAGGATTTTTGCATCTTTATTCATCAGAGATATTGGTCTGTAATATGTGTGTGTGTATGTGTGTGTGTTTGTGTGTATGTGTTATCCTTACCAGGTTTTGGTATCAGGGTAGTGTTGGCCTCATAAAATGAGTTAGGAAGTATTATCTCTTCTTCAGTATTTTGGAACAGTTTCAGTAGTCACAGGTATTAGATACTCCTCTTTGAATGTTGGGTACAATTCACTAGTGAAGCCATCTGGTCCCAGCCTTTTTCTTTTGAGAAGGTTTCGGATGACTGATTGAATTTTCTTACCATTGATTGGTCTATTTAGATCAATAAACATTGGTGTAAGTTTATTAGACCAATGAGTTAGCAGGTATTTTCTCTTCTTCAGTTTTTTGGAATAGTTTGAGTAGGACAGATATTAGATCTGCTTTGAAGATTTGGTAGAATTCACTAATGAAGCCATCTGTTCCTAGATTTTTGCTTTTGGTTAGATTTAGGATGACTGATTCAATTTCCTTATTGTTGATTGGTCTATTTAGATTTTCCAATTCTTTGTGATTCAGCCTAAGAAGGTATATGTTTCTAAGAACATGTCCATTTTTTCTAGGTTATTGAACTTGGTGGCATACAATCCTTCATAGTATTCTTGGATGATCATTTTTATTTCTGTCCAATTTATGGTAACTTCCCCTCATTCATTTATATATTTTTTTAATTTATTGGGGTGACAATTGTAAGTGAGATTACATAGATTTCAGGTGTACAATTCTGTATTACATCATCTATAAATCCCATTGTGTGTTCACCACCCTTGTTTATTTGTGTCTTTCTTCTTTTTATCTTAGTGAGTCTACCCAAGGGTTTTTCAATTTTATTAATCTTTTTAAAGAACCAGCTCCTCGTTCCATTAATTTTTGCTATTGTCTTTTTGTTCTCTATTTCATTTAGTTCTGCTCAGATTTTAATTGTTTCCTCCCTCTGGTGACTTTTAATTTCATTTATTATTCTTTTTCTAGTTCTTTAAGGTGTAATGTGAGGTTATTAATCTGGGATTTTTCTTGTTTCTTGAGATAGGCCTGTCATGATATAAATTTCCCTCTTAAAACTGCTTTTGCTGCATCCCAAAATTTTTGGTGGGATGCATTTTCATTCCATTTGTTTCTATGTATCTTTTGATCTCTTCTCTTATTTCTCCTTTGATCAGTCGTTCTTTAATAATATGTTGTTTAATCTCCACATATTTGTGGTTTTCTTGCTTTCTTTTCTTTTTGCAGTTGATATCCAATTTCAGAGCCTTGTTATCAGAGAATATGCTTGGTATGATTTCAGTTTTCTTAAATTTACTGCAGCTAGATTTTTGTCCCGCTATATGGTCTATCCTTGAGAATGTCCCATGCGCACTAGAAATGAATGTATAGTCTGATGGTCTAGGATGAAGTGCTCTATAAAATGTCAGTTATGTCCATTGCCTCTAATGTGTCATTTAGGGCTGATGTTTTCTTTATTTTCTGTTTGGATGATCTATGCATACCTATCAATATATTTAGGTCCCCTTCTATAATTGTGGGCTTTTTTATATTTCTCCCTTTAGTTCTTTTTAGTAGTTGCTTGGTATATTTTGGTGCTCCCAGATTGGGGCATAAATATTGATGAATGTTATGTCTTTTTGTTGTATAGTCTCCTTTATCATTATGAAATGTCTATCTTTGTCACTTGTTACATTTTTTATCCTGAAGTCTGTTTCATCTGATAGTAGTACAGGTATACCTGATTTTCTCTGAATATCATTTGCTTAGCGTGTCAATTTCCACCCTTTCACTTTGAGTCTATATTTGTCCTTGTAGCTGAGATGTGTCTCTCGGAGGCAGCATATGGTTCGGTTTAGCTTTTTGATCCAATTTGCTTCTCTGTGCCTTTTTATTGGTGAGTTCAGTCCATTTACATTTAGGGTGATTATTGATAGGCAAGGATTTCCTATCATTCTATCTTTGGTTTTCTGGTAAGGCTGTGTCTCCATTGTTTCTTTGCCCTTTTTTGCTGTCTGTTATTTCATTGTGGTGGTATTCTATGATTTTCCCCTCTGTTTCTTCTTTTTTATGTTATGAATTTCAGTGCTAGATTTTGTTTTGAGTGGTTACCATTAAGTTTATGTAAAACAAAATTTCATATTTGGAGTATTCCATTTTCTTCAGTATGCTTATTGTTTCCATTTCCTTGTACCAGTTTCGACCTTTACTCTCTCCCCTTTTATGTTTTGTTTGTCACCAATTATCCCTATTTATGCTGTGAGTTGACTTCTTCACTGCAGTAGCAAGTTGTCTGTTTCCACTCTCTCTCTCTCTCTCTCTCTCTCTCTCTTTTTAAGTTTTTTTCTCTCTCTCTCTTTTTAAGTTTACCCCGTATGTTTTGTTTAAGTGCATAGTGTCCTATTCAGTGTAGCGGTTGCTACTTCCTGCTTCTCTTTGTCTGTTCATAATATCATTCATAGTTTTGTATTCTTTTTTCTTTTTTGTTGTAGGTCGAATAGCCTCCTTCAGTACTTCTTGTAGTGCAGGTCATGTGTTAGACAATTTCCTCAGCTTCTGTATATCTGGAGAGGTCTTTTTTCCTCTTTCATATCTAAAGGATATCTTTGCTGGGTACTTTATTCTTGGCTTATAATTTCTCTTTTTCAATAGTTTGAATATTTGATTCTTCTCCCTCCTGTCTTGTAGAGTTTATGCTGAAAAATCTGATGATATTCTATTGGGCTTTCCTTTGTAGGTTACCATCTTCTTTTCCCTGGCTGCCTTGAGGATTTTTTCTTTGTCATTAATTTTTGACAGCTTCAATATAATGTGTCTTGGAGAAGGCCAGTAATCAGATATTCTATTTGCTTCTTGGATTTGAGAATCCAGTTCTTTTAACAGGTTTGGGAATTCTCATTGGCTATTTGTTTTAATATACTCTGTTACCTTCTCCCTCTCTTCTCCTTCTGGAATACCCATTGTTCTTATATTGCTCTTTATGATGGAATCAGAAAGTTCTTGTAGAGTTCTTTTATTTGTCTTAAGTCTCAAGTCTCTCTCTTCTTCCATTTGTGTCATTTCCAGATTTCTATCTTCAATGTCACTGTTGTTTTTTTTTTTTTCCTCCATCTGGTCAGCTCTATTACCTAAGCTGGCTATTTCATTCTTCATTTCTTTTTTTGAGTTCTTAATTTCCAGAAATTCTATTTAGTTCCTTTTAAAATTTTCAATATATTTGGTAAAATGTTCATTTAGTTCTTTGATTGTGTTTCTGAGTTCATTAAAGTGTGTGTCTGTGTTTTCTTGCATCTCATTGAGCTTTTTCAGAACTGCAATCTTGAATTCTGTCATTTCAGTCACAAATTTCCATGTATTTTAGTTCATTTTCTGGAAACTTTTCATTTTCTTTCTGAGCTGCCTTGCTACCTTGGTTATTCGTGGCAATTAATGAATTATTATTTCTCATCCTAGGTATCTAGAGGAGTGGGTTCTGCAACAGGTTGATAGACAGAGGTCTTTCTTTTGCTTTCCAGTAATTTTTGGTCGAATGCTTTATTTTATCTCCCAGTGCAGCATTATATTCTCTCTCACACACCCTAATTTTATATTTTCTCTGCACTGTTACGGCTTCTCACACAACGGGGGGATTCCCTGGAAGGTGGTCTTCTCTGCGAGCAGGTCACCTGGGTCTCAGGGAACTGCCTCCATGGGAGAATGTGGAGATCTTGTAAAGTTATGAATCTCTTTCTGAACCAGATTCAGGGCCTTTGTGCTTCATCATTTCTGTTTACCTGCAGGGATCCATCCAGGTAGGTAGGGACAGGGGCTGAGTGGGTTGTGAGAGGTGGCCCTGAGCAATGGTGGCAACCACCAGCACAGCCAATACTGCACCTGAGTCTCCCTCCCCTTCACCAGAACTAGTTGGGCCACATATCTGTGCCTGTTGGCTACAGTTTTCAGAACTGCAAATATTCTGTTCTTTTGATCTTACCCTGCTACCATTCTGCTTCTAGCACTGGACAGGTTTGGATTGAGTGAGCTCTGGGAGGATGGGGAGGCAGCTGCTAGGCTCCGTGCCTAACTCTTCCATCCTCTGCTTGGCAGTGAGGTCTTAAACCACCATCTTCACTCTTCTTCCCTCAGTCTTTGCTCCAAGATCTCTGCTTTGAGTGTTGGGTTCAACAGTGGTATATGCTGATCCCTCTGGTGGGGCTTTTGGCCATAAGAGAAGTGCTAGCAATCCAAATTCTTTTCTCTTTAGCAACTGCTGTAGCTCTAGAATTCAGGGAGCTCGGAGCTCCAAGCTCTAGTCTGTGTCCCGTGCCCAGCAGCCAGTGTCTGTGCACTTCCTGCTTCCCTCCTCCCCTGCTCACCCAATTTGTCCACCTTTAGGTTATTTCAGTTGAGCACCTTTTAGTGTTGCCTGTCTACTGTATAGGGTGTTTTTTGTAGAATTATAGTTGTTCAATTTGTTGTACATTCCATGGGAAATTTCAAGAAGTTCACCTCACAACGACATTTCTGTGACATTATCCCTAGTCAGTTTTTATAACAACTTAGAATATATTTTCTTATGGAAGCCCTGGACAAGTAAGACTATTCATTACATCTATTATTTTCTGGGAGGATGGCCTTTCCACAAATTTCTCCCTATTTATTTCCATTTTCCAAGTTCACCACTTAGAACCCTTTTTTAAGCAAGGAGAGAGAATTTCATGATTCATTTTACACAGAAGAAATTAATTAATACATCATAAAAATTTATATTTGCAGTAGCTTTGGTAGGTCTATGTGATTCTTATTATGTATACTATTAGAAACAAAATATTTTTATAGATGCAATATCTTTGAATTATAAAAAAAAATTGTCACAGGAAATCGCTTTTTCTCTTCCCAAATCAAAGGCCCAATCAAATAAGCAATCCTTCAAAGGGGCTTCAATTTCTGGGTCCCATGACAGAGTTTTTAGGTTACTAATGATTTATATTTTACAGTATTACCGTGTTTCTCCAAAAATAAGAACTAGCCAGAAAATCAGCTCTAATGTGTCTTTTGGAGCAAAAATTAATATAAGATCCTATCTTATTTTACTATACTACAAGACCGGATCTTATAACATAACATAACATAACATAACATAACATAACATAACATAACATAACATAACATAACATAACATAACAAAACATAACATAACATAACGTACTGTACTATACTATACTATACTATGCTATGCTATGCTATGCTATGCTATACTATACTATACTATACTACCAGGTCTTACATTAAGTTTTGCTCCAAAAGACTCATTCTTGCTGGTTGTCCAACTAGGTCTTATTTTTGGGGAAACACAGTAAGTGACATAGACTGATTCTGAATCTCAAATGTTTCAATAATGACCTCATTTTACCAAATGGTCATTAATGTATAGTATAGTTTAAGAACACTATATCCTTCTAAATGCAGTTTGAAACTCAGACTTTGCAGTCATTTTAATCTCTTGAACTTTATTCTACGTAAAGTGAGATTTTAGTAGAAAGTAAAGGTTATGTTTTCATGCTAAGATAGCATTTTATTAATAGTAAAAATGTTAATTTTGTAGTTATTTTCCCGACTCAGGGAATATTTTAAATGGATGAAAAATGAGATTTATTTTTCTTAATGATTATGTTCTTTGCAAACAAACATGGGAGTCTTCATTTCTCTTCTTTGAAATGCTGCTGGATTTAATTCAGTAAAAAGAAGTAGTCATTTCTCATATTTATCTGTAAATTATATTGAATCTTGTTGCAGTCACATTAGGAAGTAATGATTTATATGCTTTATAATTATTTGTCTGCTTATATAAGCCCAGATCCATTTTAGAAATGTTATTGAATTAATGTTGTAATACATGGGACAAAGAAAAAAATATTTTCTATAGATTAAGCTCTGCTTTTTGGCAATCTGATCTTGTTTTCAATGCTCTGCTATGTAATATAGGTGTATGCATGTACCAAGCTGGTAATTTATTATAAGATTTAAATAGACTCTAGAAAGATTGTATGGAAAATGCTTATCTACTGAAAAGTGCCTGTTTTCCTGAATACAAACTTTTATAGGCTAAACCCATATAGTTAAATTATCTGTCCTATTTCAGAACTAGAGACACAATGCAACCTGAGAAAGTATCGGTTGCTCTCTGTTTAACCCTGCAGGGACATTGGAATGAGAAGGTGGACAGCAAGTGTATACTCAGGAAAGCTCGTAGTATAAACAAGGGAAAGAGGTACAAATTCTTTTGAGGACTTTTCCCCTAAGTCTTCTGTTAAGCTTAGGGAAACTGATAAATAAGTGGCGCTTTATAAAGAGGGTATACAATAAGTTTATTTTTAAAATATACCATTTTTATGAAAACTCAAAGCTTAATACTAGAGGAAAGTATTCTACCATGTTTGAAGTGCTATTTTATATTCAGGTATATATGCTTCTCTCTGTGGAACACTTGCTTTCTAAAAAAAAAAAGAAAGAGACATGAACATCCCATTTCGTAATAAAACATCACTATTTACACAATATAAATATGTTTCCAGAAGTGTACAAATCTAACACGTGAAAGGTGAGGAAGCGCAGACAAATGGTAAAAAGGAGGCCTGGCTTCAGACATATGCTTTTACAGCATTTTAAGAAGAATTTGAAGTTGGCAGGGACATGAGGTGGTAGGAGGAGTATGAGAAAAATTGATGAGGTGGTGCTTTTCTTCTAAATAAGTACCTGTTTTCAATGATCAATAAAGAAAAATAGTTGCCTTATGTAGAGAGCTGTTTTGTTGCTTATTGCTGAATAACAAAGCATCTCAAAGCCTATGGCTTTAACAACAATTTATTATTTCTTATGGTTCTATATATTGACCAGTCTCAGCTGATCAGTTGTCACTTGGGATCTCATCCAATTAGTATCAGATGGCCGAGTCCAGAATCATCTTAAGACTGGATGCCAAGATGACTTCTTCACACATGTATCCAGAGTCTAGATTGGGATAGTGGGAAAGCTGAGGGCAGGCTGGGAATTTCTCTTTCCATGTGGCCTCTTCATGGCAGCATGGGCTTCATCACAACATGGTGGTGGTCTCAGGGTAGTTGAACTTCTTATGTAGTTGTTTACCTCAGAAGAAGTGTTCCAAGAGACAGAAAATGAAAGTGGCCAGTCTTTGAATTCCTAGGCTCAGAATGTGGCACAGTCATGTCCTCATATTTTATTGGTCAAAATAGTGTCTGCCAAAATTCAAGGAGGGAAGACATGGACCCCCACCTCTCAATGGGAGACATGTCAAATAATTTGTTGCCATTATTAATCTAGTATAAAAGTTATGGATGGTAAGTTAGCAGGATGCTTCTTATGCTTTCTTTGTTGAAAAAGCAGGGACAAAAAATCATAACCTGTATAGAAGCCAGCCGATCTACTTCTGCAGAAACAAAGTCAATAGTAAGTGCCTCAAAAGCAACTCCAAGCATCACAGTGCCTGTGACCTTGATATTAGAATACCTCACCATGAAAAGTACCATGGACATCACTTTCGTTAAGTTAGATTTTATTTGTATGTACTAGAGCTGCTGGCTGTTTAAAAAATTTTTTTCATTTATCCCTCACACTGTGTGGACCCCCCTCCCCCCATCCACTATCCCTCTGACAAATGATAAACGTCTAAGTATTATTTTGTCTTGTACACCTGAAACTAATAAAAAAATCAACAACAACAACAACAACAACAACAACAACAACAACAACAAAATTTTTTGTAAAGTGAAGAAATTTTAAAGGCATTGAACATACAGCAGGTGCAATGATAAATGTTACTTTATTCTCACTCTCTCGTTCCGTTAATATTTTCTTAAAGGAATATTAAGTTCCTGTTTTAAGACTTAACTGGGCTAGTCTTAAGCCTTGAATGTAAGTTCCAGTGCTTGGTCTCAGGATTTGAAAGTGATTGGTTGTGACAGGGGGTGTAGGGTTGGGGAGTGGAGGGTGCAGAGGAAATCCTGCAGGGGACAGGGGGCCTTAATTTTCAATAAGTGACCTACTTGGTTTCCATGGAAGCTGGTTTGGGTGGTAAGTCTGACTAGGTGTATGCTTGTATGCCCCCATGCACAAAGCTTTAGGAGGGGTAAAATGATAGTCGGATGGCACTAATAAAAGTTGGAAAGACCAGTACAAGTCTGGTGGAAAAAAGGGATTCCTTGGGGTCACTTGTGTTGATTTTATGTGATGAAGACTGCTCTGAACCACATATACTTCATGTAGCATGTTGAATGAGAGACAAGTATAGATATGCTAGCATTCACAGTTGCAAGTGACACCAAGCCAAATTGATTTTTTAAATTATTTTTTCAGTTACAGTTGACATTCAATATTATTTTATATTAGTTTCAAGTGCAGCATTGTAGTTCAACATTTATATAATTTATGCAGTGATCCCCCCAATTAGTCTAGTACCCACCAGGCAATGTGCATAGTTGTTGCAACATTGTTGGCTATATTCTCTATGTTGTACTTCAGATCCCTGTGACTGTTTTGTAACTACTAATTTGTATTTCTCAATCCTTTCACCTTTTTCACCCAGCCCCTCAACCTCTGTCCCCTCTGGCAACCTTCAAATGCAGAGAATAAATTGATTTTTTAAATTACATGAAAGGTATACTTTTAAAATTCTTCTTTCAAGTAAGAATAAGGAAAACAAAATTCTGTGGTTGACCTTTTACTGCACTGCCTTTCATGTACCTTGGCTGAAGCTGTGATCTTTTGTCCTGAATTAATTTAAAAATTTGATTTAAAATAGTGTGCTTCTCCACCCCTCCCTCAACACTTCATAAATTTTGAAAACAAAAAAAAAGGATATCATGTTGTATGTTCATGTTTGCATGATTGGAAGGAATATGTATAGGGGATGGCTTAATGTATCTGTATCCAGTTACTAAAATTGCCTTAATAAAATGGCATAATAAATAGAAAAATTACCTCAGACATCACATTTTGTCTACAGAGCCAGTGCCAAAACCAAATGATTTTAATCACACTCTGTATTTTCTCTCCATTATTTTTGTTAAAGAAAGTCTTGTGGTCTTGTAATCTGCTGTTGCCTTGGTACTATGGCAACAGCAAAGAAGCAGAGAAATAGAAAATAAGGAAAAGGGATTAGAGTCTAAGATACACCTTTAACTCTGAGTGGTTATTCTCAACTTAATGTCAGACAAACAAATATATTGTAACTCGATTTTCACCAAATGTTTTATTTGGGAGATTTTCCTAAAGAGTTTAAACCATATAATACTAGAGTACATGATGGATAATCAGGTAAAATTAATATGTCAAGGAATTAGAGAGAAGAATAGATAGCAAATATGCATTGTTATTGTTGTTTTTGTTGTTGTAACCAGTTAACCCTATCTTGAAAAAGCTAATTCATAAACTCCTTTGATAAATGCAAATGAAAGTTTGGCAGGTTGGCCTAAAATGGCAAATTTGTGGAAAAAAACACAACAATTACATTCTTGGAAATACAAATATGCTTAGTAAACTAATGACTGTAAGTGGCAGCCTTTCAAAATAAAAAGAAAGTTGAATAGATTCCCATTGTTAGAACTTTCCATTGTTTTTCCCAATATACATATTGCTAGATATATCCATTTTCATCAGAGTTGTAATGAGGTGTCATACTAATAGGTATAACCCAAATCAAAAATAAAGTGTAGGAGAATTGACCTACTAGCGGACAATATCTAAAAAGAGAATTCAGTGTATGTGAGTAGAAACACTCAGTTTTGTTCTTTTGGAGCCATTCTAAAAGGATACACCATATTTTGCTATAACGTGAGGGAAAAATAAAAATGTGCATTATACATGGGTAGTACTAATTCTCTATCTACATAAATGTTTTTAATTATTTTATTTATGCTTATGAGTTAAAAGTATTACTCTTGGAATCAATAATGATATCCATATGCAAAATAATACCCTGGAATATGATAATCGGTTTTGTTGAATTTGCAGTTAATTTGCAATGGCGAAGAGTTCTTGGCCTTCTATGGTACGTAAATATCATAAATTTGTTACTGGTACATAAAATTTCTTGTACCTTGTATCTGTTCTTGTGTTTTGTAATTATTTGTTACATAAAGTTTATTGTACCATACAAAATAAATGCTAAAATTCCTTTATAATACAAAAAGCAAATACCTAAGTATAAACAAAGAAAAATTTGAATTAAAAAAAAAAAAGAAAGATTTTTTTCCCCCCTGAAAGTTTGGGCCAAAAACATGGGTGTGTATTATACGCTGGAGTGCATCATACGGTACTTTCTCCCCATTTGAAAGTGATGTCTGACTCAAAATGCGTTTTTACTCATGGTTATAAGAAATAACTCTGGCTGTCTCCAAAGGAGAATCCTTCTTTTAGATCAAAAAGGATGACAGTAACACCATAGTTTTCTCAGAACAGTTCTGGTTGATAGCTCTTGTCGCAGTGTAATTATTAATGGTGTCCTCATTCACTCTCACAAGTGTCCTAGCTTGAATAATCAATTACATGGTCACCCTCTTTATATACTAATCCCAAAGCATTAAGGCATTGATTAAGCACCTAGCTGTTCATGCTGCTTCTCAATGCGTTAATTATATAGGAAATAGCACATATAGAACCTCTGCCCCCGGGAACTTTATGTTTAAAAGACACATTATTACTGTGAACACACATACAAGAGATCAAGTGCATCAAAAACAGTAACTCAAAGAAGTGTGTATATCATAATCTACAGAAACACACTTGTTTTCTGGCCAAGGGGAGGAGGAGAGCTCTGGTTGACAGAATATAGGAGTCCCATATAGGAATGATGTGGTATATAGATAGACTCTCAACCTTTTCTTAGTTTATCTGGAATGGCCACCTAAAATGGGCTATTTGCATTTTATTTATTTATTTGTTTGTTTGTTTGTTTATTTATTTATCTACCTCATATGTATCTATTGCCTGCCATGAGTGAGGAAGGAAGGTAGTTTGATTTCCACTAAACTGTCTTTGTCCACCCACTATACCATGGAAGCTGTCCACAAATCAGGACTGAACTTGGCTATGCAAAGGACGTAACAACTACTGTTCTAAAATTTTTTTGGCACTTTCTCAGTGTGTTAATGTGTGAGGTAAAAAGACATAGAGTTAGGAATACACTCTATCCGAAAGGACTATGTTAGCAACATGATATTGCTTTGAATACATTTTTTTAAAAACATTTTTACGTAGCCTTATACCTTCTAACACTGACTGAAGATTGAATCTTAAAGTAACCATATATTCTTTAGGCCAAGAAAATTGAAGGGTGAATTGGTAAACAGCATTGGGCTAAGAGGGTAGTGTTCTGAAGTTCTATACACAGTTGAGCTGCTTCTGGCTCTAAGGCTACTGGGAGAAGGAAGAAGTGATGACCCTACTTTCTTAACCAGAGAGGGAGAGGGAACTTCAGGGAACAATGGCCCATGGGGTTTTGAATGCATGCACGTAACAAACAGGTATCATTGAAATTAGATTTTGGAAGCATTCCTCAAATCCTATGACAAAGCTTTATTTATAAGCCACAAGTCCTGTGAGGAAGCTCCCCATTCTAATCCCTGAGCTGCCATTTGTATAGAGGGGAATCAGAACCTCAATATCCCCTGGTCTTCACATCATAGAATCAGGGTCTATTTGAAATCAGCTGAAGGTATTTTATTTTTTTGTTTCTCTTCCTCTTTAGTAAATCAAGTCATTTATCTGTAATACAATGTTGCACAGATATGACTTATGTAGTAAACCTCATTTACTGAGAATTGTCAGATACTAGGGTTTTTAGGTTATATTGTATTTTTCAGGGAAATGAGGGTTCTGGGCTAAACCCAAGACCTCTTAATTAGTCGTATCTGTAATTCCCCCAAGCACCATGACTGGCCATTCTTCTGGGATTTCATTTATGTCATTTGACTGCTTGAGATTTCTTCTTATTGTCTTCCTGGAGAACCCCTCCTCATCTTTCAAGACTTAACTCAAGGATCATTTCCTCTTTGAAGACAACATTGACTTTCTTCCAACTGTCCTCAACTCCACCTCCCAGGGAGATGTGATCTCTCTTTCCTTTACTTGCATAGCTGTTTACCCTACTAGAAGGTAAGCATCTTGAAGGAAGAGACCAAGAAGGGGCTGATATATAGTAGGGAATTAGCAACTAAGTGAATATGTTGATGAATGAAGTAACCAAATAAAAGGATCCCAAAAGACTAACTTGCGTGTTAATGAGGAGGCCACTGGAGACCATGACGACATGGACATCCCTGTAAAATTTCAGGTTTGCTCCAAACAAATGCTTGGCCTGTCCAAAATCAGCCTTCACTGTTACCTCCTTATCTAAGCAAAAAAGCCTACAATTGCTTAACTGTTTAGAAACTAGATATGCAGCCATAACTATCCCCTGCCGATTTTGCATAATGATACTTCATAATGAAATTTTAAAATTGACTTTTTTTCCCCCATGAAGGCTCTTAATGGTTAGACATCCACAAACCTTTTCTTGGATTCTTTGTTTTAATCTCTGAACTAAGCATTTTCTTTTGTTCCTTTTTATTTTTTGCTACAGGCACTCCATTGAAGATAATTCTAGGAAATACATTTAAGAAAATGATACTCCTTTATTAGCACTGTAGTCAAAGTATCATTTTGGTGTTTTTGTTTTCTGCTCTTGTTTTTTTTTATGACTTGTTTTTGTATGATAAACGATTAATAATATGAATATACTTGTTTATTACAAATATTTTGTGTTTTTTTCCCTCCAGCAGGAGTATCAGTATTAATGCCAAGCAATCTGAATTAAATAGCTTAAGTAGTAGTATTGCTGTTTCAATTGCTTGTCATTACACTGGAGTTTATGGTTACAGCTGACTATGCAGTGCTACCTGGGCTATGCATTTTACATTTGCAATCAGCTTATTATAGATGAACTGTAAAAATTGGAGAAGGCTTTTTATGATAATTGGAAGATGTTTTCCTTGAAGTATGTAAGGCCCTTGAGAGAGCTTGAATTGCTTGTCTATAATTTTGTTATAAGCTTTAATGCTATTTATTTAACTTGAAGTTTATTACTCCTGAATATATTTTCCTCTGTCTTTCTGAGTGACATACATGATATATTCTCAATAACATTTTTATTCTGAATATCATTGTACATTTTATTTTGCTTGTTGTTTTCAACTTCAAAGAGTTATCTTCCCTGAGGGCATGATTCATAGAAATTGGAATTACCGGTATATTTTAAATTAAGAGTATGAATGGAAATTCAAAAAAACAGTTTATTTTTTATTCCACCTGGTTCTTTCTCTGTTCTAAGTAAAATTGACCCAGTTTCACATACTGACCATGAATCTGTAGGTGATGTGTCCACCATTTTATACCATACATAATTAATGTATTCTTGTAGCTTTTTTTTCTTCCCTTTATAATCTTCCTCTGGTCTTGCTGTTCTCCTTCCTGCACTCTGAATACCTCATGCACATCCATTCTTTAATGTCCTCGTGAAAGCATTTATCTGCCTAGAATGTCCTTCCTTCTCCTCAAAACCTACCAAAATCCTCTCATACCTCCCCTTGATAAAATGTTTCAGCTTATATTTTACTCTGTCCATGAATATTTATATAACTACTCCAGTCAAAATGACCTCTTGTCATGTATCTGCTCCTAGCATTTATTCTCTAGCCCTCTATATTGGTCTAACCATATGTAATGGTACCTTGCTTCTCTACAGGTCAGAAGTATGGGACAAGCCCACCAGAAATAGTGATCACAAAGCTACTACATTGGAGGGGAAGATGAAGAGGGTGAAGGGGGCCAAATATATGATGACAGAAAGAGACTAGACCTTGGGTGGTGAGCACACAATAGAGTATACAGATATCGTATTATAAAGTTGTACACTTGAAACTTATATAATGTTATTAACCAGTGTTGCCCCAATAAGTTTTATTGAATTTTTTAAAAAATACTAAGAGCCTTCATAATCATTTATTTCCAATTTTTAGTGAACTTGATTATCTGATTTCTAAGTCCTCAAGTGTTTTTTTTTTCCTTAAAACAAAACAAAATTTAAAACTTTCCTCATTTGTTACATAGAAATTATAGCTGTATTTCATCACATCCAGGTTCCCATTGACTGTAAGAGGTACCACTAAGAAAGAAAAGTAGCTTCCCATAAAACTATGTCGCAAAGGTCTGCTGTCACTTAGAATTCATGTTTTATGGATATTGGGAGAACTCTTTCCTCATGATTTAAACCTGTGGTTTTGGTTATCATATCAATATATGCACTTGGCACATTGGATCAAATAAAGTAATGTATTTTTCAATAGGTTTTTAATCTCTGGAAACTCCTTGTCGTGGTCATGCTTTTGGAGCTCAGTGCAGTGATATCAGTCAGACCTGAGATCAAATCCTTCTTCTGCCAATTTCTAGCATCATAGTCTTGAGTACATTGCCGAAAATTTTGGAGCCTTACTTTCTTTACCTATAAAATGAGGACAATAATTCCTACTTTTCATCATTATTTGAAGCCAAATAAGATAATACAGGTGATACACAAATACTAGTTCTTTGTCATACATGACTCTGTACTTTTAGCCTCCCAGGTCTTGGCTCACTTTTGTTTTTAACGTAGTTTTGTTTACAATGTCTAATATCCTTGGTACAATAGCATATATAGATGTAATGGATCGTATTCTGAAAATTCATTATGATTGTCTTTGTGTTTTGCATAATTAATTGATATTCTGTATTATATGATTATATATGGTTTAAACTTATATAAATTCACTCAAAATAGGAGTATTAGCTATCAAATACATTTATTTATAGCTATATCAATCAATTGCATGTCAAGAAAACCTCAAGTAAATTTCAAGCATTTCAATGGGGTAGAAAGCCCCTGAAATTGTTTACTAAAATCTTGTATCACATAGGGCTGTTTTTTCTAGGGAGCAAGTTTTTATTGTTTATCATATTCTCAAGGAGGGAACAGAAGTCCACCCATTCCCATTTGAGAACCACTAAGATCTTTTGTTGTTTATTTGTTCATTCAACTATATTAATGTACCCCAGTTAATGACTCAGGATTTATTTATATGGGTATTTTCTAATTTTCAGGTGATTGGGGAATTGGTTACTTTCCATCAGGCTATGTATTTTGAGAGGCCACTTGATTTGTCTGAGCTGTACTCAGCACCTGGTAAACCTTTGGTGCCCAAAACTTAACTAACACTCTCTCATAGTGATATGTTAGTGAATTCCTTATCAAAGTAACATAAGTAAAGTGGGGCCATTGAAACAAGAAAGACCTAGTTTCAAATTCCAGTCCTGCCATTTACTACCTGTGTGATCTCAGGCAAGTAAATAATTTTTGTGCACCTTATGGTCTTTATATGTACAATGGGAGTAACAGTTCCCATGCTAATAGGTCATTGTTAGGGTTATATGCAACAATGTGTGTACGAGGTATAATTACAAAATATGGTGAATGTTTAAATTAAAAAAATATATATTGCAGTAACAGACACGTTGCCACTAATCCCCCTCAAAATACTCCCCATCGCTTTGAACACACTTATCCCATCTTTTTTGCCACTTTCTGAAGCAGTTCTGGAAGTCCTCTTCATGAGTGTCTTTAGTTGGGCTGTCGTGGCTGCTTCAATGTTCTGAATTGATTCAGAACTTTTTCCTTTCATGGTTATTTTGACTTTGGGGAAGAGCCAGAAGTCACACAGTGCCAGATCTGGTGAATAAGGTGGATTAGGATATGCTGCAGTGTTTTTATTTGACAGAAATTGCCATATACCAGAATGGATGTGTGACACAGAGCACTGTCATGATGGAAGATGATTTATGGCACACTTTAAAGCACACCTTCTCTCAACCATAGTTCACACCCAATTGACTGTACCGAACAAGTTGAAACTTGTCACACACTGCTACTAAGGTTCGACGTACAACTCCCCGAATTAGAGAGCCCTGCCTTTCCGTTGGATGGCACTCAGCAGCAGCATTTTCTTTTATTTTTATTTTTATTTTTATTTGGGGAAGGAGAACAGGACTTTATTGAGGAACTGTGTATTTCCAGGACTTTTTCCAAGTTAAGTTGTTATCCTTTCAATCTTAGTTGTGGAGGGCACAGCTCAGTTCCAGGTCCAGTTGCCTTGTTAGTTGTAGGGGGTGCAGCCCACCACCCCTTGCAGGAGTCGAACCGGCAACCTTGTGGTTGAGAGGACACACTCCAACCAACTGGCACTAGCCCATGTGGGAATCAAACCAGCAGCCTTCAGCGTTAGGAGCACGGAGCTCCAACTACCTGAGCCACTGGGCCGACCCTCACATATTTTCTGATCACACCTGGTATAGTACTTTTACACGTTAGGCATTCAACAAATGGTAGCTTTACTCATCCCCATTGTTGCCCATGTTTCACTGACACTGTTATCTTTGCTCTATAATAGAAATAATATTTCCCTCTCCTGTGAGATATTAATGAAGACTTTCTGAATCTGATTCCATCTTATTCTTTGACTTTTGAGAACAGTTATTAGGTATTTCCTTCTATCATAAAAATCTGGATCCAGGATGAAACTACATTTATACTTGGCATTTCTATGAGTTCTCTTCAGCTGTTCTTTCCTGGTCTGAATATTATAGAATTGAAATATCTTCTTGATTTCTGGGAGGGGACTGTCAAGGTCAAAAGGAAATTGAACTCTGTCTTCCTAGCCACCTCTAGCTTTTGACATAACAGAGACTGGGGAGGTGAAAAATAATTCTTATTAAGTAAAATTCTTTTTGACACAGTAGATGAAATAATAACGGGAAAAGTTCTGAGATGCTGTTTTTCTCAAATTACTACTTTTAACCTCCAAATTATACCAACCAAGACAATGTTTTTGTTGTCCTTTGAATTCTGATACAGATTGGGTGAGACCTTATAGGGAATGAGAAAAAAAAAACAAACACATTTCTCTAGGTTAGTAGGAATTGGTCTATTTTGAATCTTATTCCAGCCGGTAAAAAATGTTGTTATCTTTGAAAATTCTGTCTGGATCTAAATGAAATACTTTAATATCCAAGTATTTAATCTTTTAAAAAATCTTTCAGCTTTAAGTCTAACAAGTTTTATATTTAGCACTGAAAGAAGTTGAAGTTCCTGAATGGCAGCTATGAGATGTGATCAAAAAATACAGTGAATGTTTAAATTAAAAAATATATTACAGTAAAACACTCTATACCATTAATCCCCCTCAAAATATTCCCTTCGCTTCAAACACGCTTATTACATTGTTCTTGCCACTTTCTGAAACAGTTCTGGAAGTCCACTTTTCTGAGTGTCTTTAGTTACTCTGTCATGGCTGCTTCCATGTCCTGAATCATTTTGACTTTGGGAAGAGCCAGAAGTCACACGGTGCCATATCCAGTGAATAAGGTGGATGAGCACACACTGTAATGTTTCCATTTGACAGAAATTGCTGTAAGCAATGTGTGACACGGAGCCTTTCCATTGTGATGACAAAATACGGTGAATGATGCTGCCAAGTGCCATCCAACAGAAAGGCAGGGATCTTTAATATGGGAATCAGAGTGTCAAACCTTAGTAACAGTACGTGACAAGTTTCAACTTGTTTGGTGCAGTCAGTTGGGTATGAGCTACTGTTGAGAGAAGGTGTATTTTAAAGTGTGCTGTAAATCATCCTTCATCATGAAAACACTCCGTGTCACACATCGCTTCTGGTATATGGCAATTCCTGTCAAATAAAAGCATTACGGTGTGTCCTCATCCACCTTATTCACTGGATCTGGCACCACACGACTTCTGGCTCTTCTCCAGCATCAAAATGATTCAGGACATCAAGGCAGTGACGATAACAGAACTAAAGATACTCACAAAAGAGGACTTCCAGAACTGCTTCAGAAAGTGGCAGGAATGATGGCATAAGTGTGTTGGAAACGAGGAGGAAGGAGTATTTTGAAGGGTATTAATGGCAATGTGTCATTTACTGTAATATTTTGTTTATTTAAACATCCATCATATCTTTTGATCACACCTCATATAATTAATTAATAATAACTTTGAGGATATATTCTCTTCATATATATATGCACATATATATATATATATATATATATATATATGCATGTACCTATATATACACACACATATATATTTTTAAAATGTTACTGATGTTATAGATAACAGTCATTTCCAAGTTTGGCCAACATAAATTAAACTAAAGTCAGGTTAAAAATGTAAAATATTTTATATTTGAACTGTTTTTATCCGTATTTCATTAATTAAATTGTAGGAGAAAGGCAACAAGTAAATAAAAAAAATAAGCAAGAAACCAGATTACAAAATGTGATAAATGCTCTGGAGGAGATAAGCTGATGACAAAGTATATACACTACCCAAAGGAACCAAAAAGACTTCTATTCAAAAGGGCATCTTCAGTGCAATTTGAAATTGATGTGCAGTAATTTAATTAAATATTGTACAACGAGAAATTAAATACTGCTCAGCAAGTTTATTTTTCTATTAGAGCTGTAGCTTTTTTGGCTGTGGAGGGATTAAAGTTTGATGGTATTTAATATAATACCCCAGTTTTTAAATTCCATTGTATTTTTGCTACTAAGTTGTGAATCTTTTAAGAGGTGAAAATGAACTATTTTAAGGGATTTTTTTAGACAAGACTAACCAATTGTGGTGGAAAAAAATGTTTTCATTAAATGTAGTCAGCTCAATAAACAATACACTAAATTGTCACCATTATATATGTTGGTTGGATATTATTCCCTCTCTTCTCCCCAATAATTCTGGTTCTACCCAAAATGAGAAATTGCTTTAAAGAAAAACAAAAAAAAAAACTTTCTGTGGGAAGTCTCCATTAGGATTTTTTATGGAAATGAGCTCTGGAAACAGTTAGAAATGTAAACACCACAGGAAAATCTAAAGAAATAACTCTCTCCAAAAGGGGTTGAGCTGGCTGGTAAAATGGGGGAAATAATGGCTGTCCTCTAGTATCCCTGGACCCTTTAAAGTCAGTTATATTATCCCTATTTTACAGATAATGATAATGAAACACAGAAGGGGTCTTCTAAGTCCCCTAACACAAATGGGTCTTCTAAGTCATACAACTAGTGAGTGTCAGAGTCAGGACTAAAACTCAGAGCATTTCAGCTCTGGGCTCTGAACTTTCATCTATAGTTTGGATTGTTGAGTCCTAGAAGGGGAAGATTGTTGGGTCAGGAAGTTACTCAAAACTGCCTGTGTATTCTTGCCTTCTATTTGCAAATATTCTCTTCATATTTGTATACTATCCTATCACCAACTAATGGCCATTGTTGACATTCACTGGGTAAATTGTTCCTCTCTTCACAGTTCTATTCTAAATTGAAAGTACTTCTTTGAATATATGTTTTATACCTGAATTTCCTTTTTGTATGTGGTCAGCATAGCAAACTTGCATTTTTAGAACCTGATAAAGTGATATCTTGGGGTTTTTGTTTCTCTTTAGTAATATATATATATAATTTCTCCCCGTTCTCACAGCATCCCATCTTACATACCCACCCACACATCTAATTTATGAGCCCTCTACACCAAAAGAATGGAAATTATTGGGCTTGTTCTAGTAAACTGATATACTTTTATATCTTTTCTAAATCATTTTCCTTACAGCCTTCTACTTCTAAGGCTAATCATGAGGCTCATTGAGCTAGGGAATTAAAAAAAGGAGAGAAAGGCACACGCAAGTAATATTAAGAATGGAAATGACAATATAATGATAGGTAAAATATTTGAAAAAATCAAAATAGAATATAATGGAGCCACTTTATGCCAATAAAATAAACACATAAATGAAAAGTACATATTAAGAAACTATACAATTTATCAAAATTGTCTCAAGAAATTGAAAACTTTCATAAGTCAGTATGCTTAAACGTATTGAATTGGTAATAAAAATTAGCCCTCCCTCCAAAAAGAAACTCCAGGTTCAGGTGATTAGATGATTTTCCCTAACTTTCAAGGATTAAACAGTCCAAATTACATTAACAATTTCAGAAAAAAGAAATAAAGCTCATCAACTTACTTCATGAGACTAGTATAATCTTGATCATATAACTATGAAAGGAAAGAATCAGAAAAGGATAGATGAATCTCAGTTATGAATATAGGTGAATGCCTGAAACAAGAACCATGAGATAATTATTGCTCAGGTTCAAACTCTAAGAGTTATCTGTACTTCCTCTTTTCCTCCTCATATCCCATATCTAATGAAGCAGTTGGCAAGTCCTGTTGACTCTGCCTGTTAAATATATCCCATATCTGTTTCGTTTTCTCTGTGTCTACTATCACCATCATAGGCAAAAACACCTCTGGCTGTAGTGACTTCCTTACTCGTCTTCCCACTCTTATCTTTACCACAGTATATCAGGTCATGTCATTCCTGGATCAAAACTCTCTAAAGACTTTCCATGATGCATGGAATAAAATGTAGCCCTCTCACTATGATCTATAAGTTCCTGCATGATCTGGTCTCCACCTACCTCTTCAACCCCATCTCCTACTGCTCTCCTCCTCGTTCACTCCACTGTTGACATACTGACCTTCTTGTTATTTGAAAAAACATAAGCTTGTTTCCAGCTCAGAGGTTTTACATTTTCTGTTCCCTTTACCTGAAATACTCTTCCTCCAGTTTGCACAGTAATCTTTTTCTCATCATTCAGGCCTCTGTTCAGATATCACCTCAGAGAGGTCTTCCCCATTCTACATTGTCACCATTTCTTCATTCTCCCTGTCTCCTATCTTCCCTCTATATCCCCTTAACCTTCTTCATTTGTCTTCATATCACTTACCAGTATCTAAAATTATCATTTTCAAATCTTTTAGAAGTTCATTGTCTTTCTCCCTCATTAGAATGTAAGCTCCAGGAGGACAGGGATTTTTCTTGTTCTCTGCTATATTCCTAACACCCAGGAGAGGGCTCTGTAGGCATTAAATATATACTGAATGACTAAATGTAGGCCAACATTCTTCATTTCACAGGGGAGAATACTGAAGCCCAGAAAGAGAATATGACTTGCTCAAGGTCACTTGTCCATCTGGGAATGGAACACTTTCTCTTGAGTCACAGTTCTGCGCACTTTCTACTCTACTACCTCTCTGTCTGCCTCTAGACCCATAATTATAGTTTTAAAAGACAATCCTGTCTTTTCCCTGGTGGTCTCGTACAAGTTTTAATTTGTGAAAATGTGTGTGAAGCATGATACAGGTGAATCAGTATGACAATGAGACTTACGTATAGATACTATATTAGTTGGTGGCTTTCAAATAGTGCCTACATTTCATTTCAGGATTGCCGTCCTTTTAGAAGTAGGGAAAAATTCTTATTTCCTATATGTGTGTCTATCAGCAAATATGGTGAAGCATATTAGGACCAAGCATGCTGGGCTGATGACATTAACTTATTGCAAATAAATCCTGAGTCCACTGGCTCAGATTAAACTCCATTATTTACCATCATGCAAAGCAATTTTACAGTTCAAAAAAACCAAAAAACAAAAGGTTATAGAACAAGGGTGTGTATGCATATATGTGTGTGGTACAAATTCATCAAGTCATTATGCAAGTATCATGTACCTGTGACTGTGCTAGTGGAGACGCAAAGGAAGTGGAAGGCATAATCCTTCTAATCAGACATCTTACAGTATGCACTCTTGAAAGAACTAGAAAAAAAAAATTCCGACACATTCTATAAGCACTGAGGGATAGTAAGAGTAAGACTGTATCTACTAGGGCTGGTTAGGTTCAGAATAAGAGAAAAATCAGTATGAGGTAGTTCATCTGAAAAGCAATACAGACTGATACAAGACTGTGTGTAGCCTTGCTTTCTGCTTTTTGTGGCAAGGCTCAGTGTGTTGATATATCATTAAAAATGGTTTATTTTGTTTGCATTCAGGCTGAAAGCCATCAACCACAAGAAAGAGAGTTTTCTAAGGTTTTAAAATAATTCTTGGGAGATAATAAGGTCTAGTAGTCACCTTTGATTTTCTAGGCTGAAGCACAGTGTTCAAGTGCCTTTTGTCTCCCTTCAGAAGTGGGAGCAGGGATGTTGACCTGACACTGTGGAATATTTCACAAGGTTTCATCAGAGTTTCGGAATATCTGTTTCTTTGTGGCTTATCACTTCAGGCCCCTGAACAAACTGGACGGTCTATGTACTGTTCTGTTTGCTCTGGGCAGCTTATATCTCTGGATTGTCTGTTTCCTGTCAACTGCTACTAGAAAAGCTGATTAACTGCAGTGGATTTGTGGATAGAATTTTAAGTAACATTAAGGGAGTCTCGCCGAAACTGCTTAGCCCTTTCAGGCATAATTCTACAAGCCCCAACTCTGAGTAATGCACATGAAAAGTAATGGACTGGTGAGGGCAGTTCAGTCAACTGAGCAGTCTGTGACTGTGGATAGAGAGGTTATTCAGAATTTTGCAAATACCGTTCATGTCTGGGGAAATTAGGTCTTTATATCAGCTGCAAAGTGGAGCCTTCTGTTGGCAACATGCAAAACATTAACCACGTTTCTCCTTTAAAAATGCATTAGGGATGAAATTATGTCCTAAAATATTAGGTTTGTTGTAATAAGAACTACAGGGATTTTAAAAATAGCTTTTGGCTACTGGAGTAGAAATTTGGTTCAGAGTGATAAATTTTCTGCATTTATTTATTTCAGAGCATTTCTTAGAGCAGAGTGTGAAGGTAAATGAAAAATACTATTGAATTTATTTTAAATGTGACATAAGGACCAAAGCAGTGTTTCTCAAAATAGAGACAACCTTCAATAGAATCACCTGGGGAGCTTGTTGTAAATGCAGATCCCTAGGTCCCACATCAGTCCTGCTGAATCAGACTCTGTGAAATTAGGGCCTGTGTACCTTCATTAAAAACAAACAAATACACAAGACTGACCAGGTGATTCTCATACACTCTAACGTTTAAAACTGTCACTGGAAGTTGAAGTTGGAGAGTAATTATTTAGGAGTGAGGTTTGTTAGAAAGGAATCAGCAGGACAGTGAGCACAAGAACTGCTGGTCAAATTTCTGATGGCTTTTTACCTCATTTGGATCCCGATGTTATTTATAAGAATGAAAATGATGTGTCCAATAAAAGTAGACTAGATACATTGTGGCATACCTGTGCAACACTATACAACCATTTAAAATGATTCTATAGAATGATATATGAATGCATGCAAGGATATTCATTCTATATTATTAAATGAGAAAATCAAGTCACAAAACACGCACATTGCAAGTGCTTTAGAAAATATTACATAGTTATTGGCAATCAAAAATATCTGAACAGATATATAAAAGGAATTAATGGTATAAGATTACCATGGTAATTTTTATAGTCTTCTTTTTGCTTATCTATATTTTCTCAATTTTTAATAGTAAACATTTATTACAAAAGCAATACCAAAATTTTTATTAGAAGAAAGTATCCACTTCTTACAGCATAATATAATTTTTAACATCTCAATTGAAGGAAGCTCCTCAAATCCATACTATTTAGTACTTCAGCACTTCAGATATTATTATTACTTAAATAAAAGGTGTATAACCCAATTGAAAGATTGGCAGACGACCTGAAGAGACATTTTCCAATGAGGACATACAAATGGCAAATAGACATATGAAAAAATGCTCAACATCACTAATCATCAGAGAAATGCAAATAAAAACCACAATGAGATATCACCTCACCCCAGTCAGAATGGCTGTCATCAACAAGACAAATAGTAACAAGTGTTGGAGAGGCTGTGGAGAAAAAGGAACCCGCATACACTGTTGGTGGGAATGCAGACTGGTGCAGCCTTTATGGAAGGCAGTGTGGAGGTTCCTCAAAAAATTACGAATAGAATTACCATATGAGCCAGCAATCCCTCTTCTGGGTATCTACCCAAAAAATCTGAAAACATATATACATAAGGACATGTGTGCTCCAATGTTAATTGCAGCTTTGTTTACAGTGGTCAAGACATGGAAACAAACAAAATGTCCTTCGATAGATGAATAGATAAAGAAGTTGTGGTATATATACACCATGGAATACTATTAGGCGGTAAGAAAAGATGATATAGGAACATTTGTGACAACATGAATGGGTCTTGAGAGTATAATGCTAAGCGAAGTAAGTCAGACAGAAAAAGCAGAGAACCCTATGATTTCACTGATATGTGGTATGTAAACCAAAAACAACAAAAGAACAGGACAAACAAATGAGAAACAAAAACTCATAGACACAGACAATAGTTTAGTGGTTACCAGAGGGTAAGAGGGGTTGGGGGAGGGAGATGAGGGTAAGGGGGAACAAATATATGGTGATGGAAGGAGAACTGACTCTGGGTGGTGAACACACAATGGGATTTATAGATATGTAATACGGAATTGTACACCTGAAATCTATATAATTTTACTAGCAATTGTCACCCCAATAAATAAAAAGGTGATTGTTTATTATCTAATAACATACTTTACAAGATATAAATCTAAGGGAAGAACTTTTATATTAATTGAATTTTAGTCAAAGTGTAGTCCCTGGACCAGCAGCATCAGAATGATCTGACAATTTGTTAGAGATGCACGTTATTGGACCCCATCCCAAACCTATAGAAACAAAAACTTGGGGGCAAGACCCAGCAATATGTGTTTTACATGACCCCCTATGCCCACCCCGGTAATTCTGATGCAAACGGAAGTTAGAGAAAGTGCTGATTTGAAGAATCCTGTGGTGAATCTTACTGTAAACTTGAGAATACTTGCCTCTAGTCTATCAGTTTTGAAAAAAATCTGGATTTCTATTTTTTGTTGTTTGCTTAAATAATGGCCTAGTTGCCTCAAGATAAAGATTAAAATGATGATGATGATGATTGATGATAACGACCCTTTTATGATACAATCATCTGCTTTTTAGACTTAGAAAGGAACTATGACCCTGAACCCTAAAATATGTGAATAATATCTATTCACAATAAATATGTATTAAATAAAAATAACATCTATATGTTTATTTCTTCTGAATGTAGACAAAGGGCAGAACCTGGCGAGAAAAGGATAGGAAAAAGAGGGATTAGTTTCATTCACTCAACAAATATTTACTGAGCATCAATAGAAAGACAAACCTCTTGATTTTAGTCTGGGATCCCCTTTTTCAACCTCTGCAAGGGGAATGCCACTCGGGAATTAATGGTGCTACTAAAAAGGAACCTTGAGAATTAGCTACTGCAGGCAAGAGTGACCTGAGAAAGATGAGAAAACAGCATTTCTCACAGCAAAGAAGCAGTGATTTTGAATTTCTCGTAACACTGGTGTAGATTTATTAAGACAGAAATAATTTTCAGTATCTGCTTTGTGTAATAGTCATAATAGTAACAGTTTTCTGGAACAGAAGCCTTTGTAGCTGTTTAAAAAATATCATGAATGTCTATCGTGAGTGCATTTTTCTTTTGAACCATGATGTGGCTTTTAAAAGCAAGTGGTATATTTTTATGCTTCCAACAAATGAACCTCCCAGCGTCTATTACATATACTATAGTGGATGTTTATAAGCCTTTGGGTTCCACTGTAATGTTGATATAACAATTTTCACTCCTGAGCATTTCACATAAAGTGGATCTCTTTCAGAACACATCTAAAAGGAGCTACATTTAAAAATATATATGTATATTGTTTCCCAGTTGTGCTAGATTCTAAAGTAAGGAAAAAAAGAAAAGACAGGGTTTATCTTCTAGGAGCTATTATTTAAATAAAAAGTGATTATCTGTTATCTAGTAACATGCTTTACAAAATATAATATAAATCTATGGAAGAAGTTTTATATTAATTGAACGTGTGCTTTGGCCTACCGTACCTTCACTGAAAAGTATCACTTAATTGAATTTTCCTGCTTCTAGTCAACACTAAGAATCACCTATGGAGCATTTGAAAAAATACCAAAACTCAGGCCCCTCCCAATTAAAAAATATCGTTAGGAATGGAGACTGAGTACAATTAGAGTTAATTACTGGTAGAGCTGTTAAGACTGACACTTAACTAAAACCAGAGCTAAACTAAAAACTAAGTGTAAATAAAGTGTTACAAAAATGCAACTAAATTTTTCAGGGAGAAGTCAATCTTTAGAGGTTTCACCTAGAAAGGTAGATCAGATGGGTCAATAAGGCACCAACACTAGCTACCCTGCTTTTTCTCAGATCTCTGTTTTCTCTCCTGCTTTCTAGGACCATTGCTAGTTAGTACTTCCTCTGAGTGTGGATTTTTTCTTCTGTTGAGTCCTTTCTTCCCCACCAC
Organism: Rhinolophus hipposideros; assembly: GCF_964194185.1. Lineage (NCBI taxonomy): Eukaryota > Metazoa > Chordata > Mammalia > Chiroptera > Rhinolophidae > Rhinolophus > Rhinolophus hipposideros. The sequence goes on along the minus strand of NC_138046.1, from coordinate 52,978,481 downwards.
ATGTATTTGATACTTTTGGAGCATTCTTTTCTAAGGAACCATTGGTGAACCAGACAAAAAGACCCCTTTTGTTTGTATTTCAGTGAGAATTACTTGCATTCCCAGATGTTAGTTTCTTTTGTTTTGCTGCATCCTTATACAGCCCGTTGATTTCTCTTCAGATTGCTTTGGAATTAATACATATCCTCTTGGTCATTAAGTTCATTTTTCATGCATGGGCTTTAAATTATTTCTCAGATGTATTACTTCTTCCTGTTTTGTCCAAATATCTCAGTGTGTTAGGTGGACTACCCGGTCTCACCAACACTGACCCCACTACAATATAGTCAATGAGACCCTCACCCCTTGGTTTTCGAGTGTGTGGTCTCATTATAATTCACACAATTCTCACCCTGTGCAATACCTGGCTAAAGATTAAGGGAGGGGATGAGGATGTCTCAAAAAATCCTTTTTAAAATTGCTTTTAAAATATTTTTATTGAGGTAATATTGGTTAATTACATTATACTAATTTTAGGTGTACAACATTATAATTTGATATCTGTATATTCTATTGTGTGCTCACCACCAAAGTCTAGTTTCCATCCATTACCATATATTTGATCCCCTTTACCCATCTCTTCCTCCCCTTGCCTCCTTCCCTTCTGGTAACCACCATTCTGTTGTCTGTATCTATGATGTTGTTTCTGTTTTGTTTTATGCTAGGCTTTCCACCACTCCTCTTTTCAGCCACACCACCCCATGCTCTGTCTTCAGAGGTACCTGATGTCTTCAATATCTGTGTGTATCAAGAGTTGCATGGCGGAAAATAGGCTTGTTTCCTGTTGATTTCCTGACATGGTTTAAGTTTTCAATTTCTTCAGTACACTATGTCAGTTACTATTTATTTGTTTTCCAGCTTCTAAAATTCTGTTGACATTTATTGTTTGCTGTTATCTTCTTTGCAGTTCTGTTTGTGCATGTTTATTTATTGTCAATTTAGTGGAGTTTTAGAAAGGAGATCAGGAAAAAAGTGTGTTTTTAATCTATCATGTTTATTGGGAAGTAGCTATTTGCATTGAATAAGTATGTTTCAATTTCATATCAGAAAACCACGTTTATCAATACTTTTATATAGTAATGAGCAAAACATAAATCATGTCTATCATATAAATTACACATGTATAATGGGAATCTGTGAGAAAGTGTTTACTGTTTCTCTGTTGGTCATAATGCATACTCTGGTCTAAGACTGTAACCTTGAAATCAAAATTGTCAAGTTCATGCAAATACTGAGTTTGGAGCAAGCTTTAAGAAGATTTGGGAGTGGTTAATGAATCCAAAAAATGATTTATTTGCTATACTAGGATTTGTATGCTCTTCAATTCCCTTTCCCACATCCTATAAGTTCCCCAGAAGGTAAATCAAGATGTTTATACCATCTTCAAGGAACCAACTAATAAATAAGAGGCTCAATAATAGTCATAATAGTATAGATCATACCAGCCTGGCATAGCACTTAGAGTATTTGATCTATGGTTCTCAATTAAATTGTGAAGAAAGAACCTGGCACTTTGGGAACTTGTCTTTTCTGATCTTTGACTTTTTCCTAACTCAGTGAGTGAAACAGTGTGGGTAGGGAAATACACAGTTGTAGGAGATTTCCCTGACGTTGTTTTGGGAATGCTTTATATTTAAACAAGTTGCTTTTAAGTCAAATGCTTTGAAGCCACTTAACGCAAAGGCCCTGTCAGTTAAAGAGGACTGCAAGAGAAGATATCGTCTTGTAATTGAAGAATTATCAAGAACTTGAAGATCATGAAAAGGATCTTTTGTTCTGTAACCTTTTATTATTAGGAATTACTCAGTTTTTGAAGCTCCAGAATAGAATTGGAGTAGTTAGGAAACATGTGAACAAGAAGACAAGATCCTTTTAGAAAGGAAAACCCAAAGGCTGAGAGAGGGAGGATATGATTAATACATGAAATCATGAAGGAGGTAGAGTGGAAGAACATATGTTCTTTCTCCAAGGCTATTAATCCCATTCCCAGTCCCAAATATATACTCTCAAATCTCAAAAGAGTATATTTACAACAAATGGCAAATCAAATATGGTACTACATTTAGAAAGGAGATAGCTATAAATTAACAAGAAGAATCAGTGCTATAACCAAATGTAAATCTATTCATTTAAAACATATTTATTGAGCATCTACTCTAGCTAGGCATTTAGTTAAGCTGGATTGGCAATAAAAACCTGAAAAAGATTCCTTGACCTCATGGAATGCACAAATGAATAATGTATGTAAACAGCCAATGCAATACAGTGTGATAACTGCTAGGGGAGTGTTTAAAAAATAGGTGCAGTGGTGGCACAAAGGATGTCAAATGGGTCATGAAGTCTTAATAGCAGAGTAGAAGCTTGAGGTGGATAAGCAAGTATTAGTGGAACTTGTGCAGGCAGAAAACCTAAGGAAGGGCAATTAATGTGAAAGGAACAATATCTAGTTGCTCATAGTAATTTCTTAAAATTTTTTGTATTTCTGTGGTGTCTGTTGTCACTTCTCCTCTTTCATTTCTGATTTTATTAATTTGGGTCCTCTCTTTCCTTTTTTTAATGAGTCTGGCTAAAGGTTTCTCAATTTTGTTTATGTTCTCTAAGAACCAACTCTTGGATTCATTGATCTTTTGTATTGTTTTTTTGGTTTCTATTTCATTTATTTCTGCTCTGATCCTTATTATCTCCTTCTTGTGCTCCCTTTGGGCTTATTTTGCTGTTCTTTTTCCAGATCCCTTAAGTGTGAAGATAAACTGTACATTAGTGATGTTTCTTGTTTCTTTAGGTAGGCCTGCAGTGCTATGAACTTCCCTCTTAGGACTGCTTTCGCAGCATCCCATAGATTTTGGGTCGTCGTGTTCTCATTCTCATTTGTCTCGAGATATCTTTTGATTTCTTCTTTGATCTGCTGCTTGACCCATTCATTATTTAGTAACGTGTTATTCAGCTTCCATGAATTGGTGTGTCTTCCTGGTTTTTTTTTCCCTGTAGTTCATTTCTAATTTCATAGCACTGTGGTCAGAGAAGACAATTGGTATGATTTCAATTTTCTTAAATTTATCAAGGCTTGTTTTGTGTACTAACATATGATCTATCTTGGAAAATGTTCCATGTGCACTTGAGAAGAACGTGTATTCTGCAGCATTGGGGTGAAATGCTCTGAAAATATTGATTAAATCCAAGTGGTCCAAAGTATCATTTAAGGCTGTTGTTTCCATATTGATTTTCTGTCTGGAGGACCTGTCCCTTGTTGTCAGAGGTGTGTTGAAGTCCCCTACTATGATAGTGTTGCTGTTGATCTCTGTCTTTATGTCCATCAGTACCTGTTTTATATATTTAGGTGCGCCTATGTTAGGTGCATAGATGTTTAGTAGGGTTATGTCCTCTTGTCGGATTGTTTCCTTTATTATTATATAGTGCCCATCTTTGTCTTTTAATATGTTCTTCATTTTAAAGTCTATTTTGTCAGATATAAGTATTGCAACTCCAGCTTTTTTCTCGCTTTCATTTGCATGAAATATCTTACTCCAACCTTTCACTTTCAGCCTGTGTGTGTCTTTTGATCTGAGATGAGTCTCTTGTATACAGCATATACAAGGGTCTTGCCTCCTTATCCACTCAGCCACCCTATGTCTCTTGATTGGAGCATTTAATCTGTTTACATTTAAAGTGATTATTGATAGGTACATAGTTATTGCCATTTTTAAATTTGTAGTAAATTGTTTTCATCTTTCTTCTATTTACAAAAGTCCTTTTAGTATTTCTTGCAATGCTGGCTGGCTTGGTTGTAATAAATTCTTTCAGTTTGTTCTTTTCTGGGAAGCTCTTTATCTCTCCATCAACTTTAAATGATAGCCTTGCTGGATAAAGCAATCTAGGTTGTAGGCCTTTGTGTTCCATCACTTTGAGTATCTTCTGCCACTCCCTCCTGGCCTTCAATGTTTCTGTAGAAAAGTCATTTGATAGCCTTATGGGAGTTCCCTTGTACGTAACCTTCTGCCTTTCTCTTGCTGCTTTTAAGATTCTCTCTTTGTCTTTAAGCTTTGCCATTTTAACTATAATGTGTCTCGGTGTGGGCCTGTTTGGGTTTATCCTGGTTGGAACTCTCTGCACTTCCTGGGCTTGTATGTTGGTTTCTTTCATCAGGTTAGGAAAGTTTTTGGACACTATTACCTCAAATATGTTCTCATTCCCTTGCTTCCTCTGTTCGCCTTCTGGTATTCCTATGATGCGCATGTTGTTGCGCTTGATGTTATCCCAGAGGTCTCTTAACCCATCTTCATTGTTTTTTATTCTTTTTTCTTTCTGTTGTTCAGTTTGAGTGATCTCTGCTAACTTGTCTTCTAAGTCGCTGATTCGATCCTCTGCTTCATCTAACCTGCTGGTCATTCCTTCAAGTGAGTTTTTAATTTCGGTAATTGTGTTCTTTAGTTCTAGCTGCTTGTTTGTTAAAATTTCTACATCCTTTTTTACGTCTAACTGGTTGTTCTTTATGATTTCTATATCCTTCTTTATGTCTTCTCTAAGCTCCTTAAACATTCTTATCACCAGTGTTCTGAACTCTGTCTCTGACAGGTTGGTTACCTCTGCTTCATTTGGTTCCAGTTGTGGAGGTTTCTTCTGTTGTTTTATTTCGGACATGTTTCTTTGTCTCCCCATTCTGACTGACTCTCTGTGTTTGCTTTGATGTATTAGGAAGATCCCCTAAAGCTCTTAGTTCTTGCCGGGTCATCTTATGTAGTATGTGTCTTTTATATTTGACTTGGACTACTTCGTTCTTCTCCTCTGCATGTGCTCCACAGGTGGTCCGTGTGTTTAGTATATTGTCCTGTTCAAGAAGAACTTTAATTGCTTTTTGCTTGTGAGTAGGTGGGTTTAACTCCTAGGCCGTCTAGTTATGAAACTTGGCTCTGCCCACCGCAGGGTGTTCTGCTGGGTAAGGGTTGGCCACTTAAATGAGGTTTGGCCTCTATGGGCTCTTGTGCCTTCAGAGAATTCCCTCTGGGTGTGTGTCTTGTAGGTCAAACCCGGTAGTACTCTGGTTTGGTCCAGAGTTGGCTTCTGGATATGTTGAATCTTGTGCCTCTAAAGCTGGGCCCTTCAAGTAATCCTTCCACGAGTCTCTTAGGAGTCTCTTAGCTGTTCTGCGTGATGAGCAAAGAGTTGTTTGATGGGTTATATGTCCCGTTTGTAATAAGATCCGGAGGAGAACTCAGAAAATGTGCCCCGCTGCCGCCATTCATGAAATACCAAGGGATCTTGAATAGCCAAAAATATCAATGGATCCTTGATCAAACAGTCAGGTGGAAAAACAAAGTCTTCACAGGTCCTCTCACTTGATCTTGAACAGCCCAGTCTCCAGAACAGTAGACATCTTCAAGCCAATAACCGAATTTCTCTCTCTAGGAAATGAAAGCTCCGGAGGTTAGTCATGTAGGTTAGCCACACCTAGTCGGGCAGCAAGCACTTTCAGGTCAGTCCCTGAAACAATCAATCCAGGCAGCTTCTTGGAGGAATCCTGAACAGGGCACCCTGGCCTGGTGTTGTTGAACTGCAAACAGAAAGTCTGCTCAAGACTAAATGCCATCTAAGTCTCAATTTTTGTTACTGAACAGAAAGAGTTCATCCAACCAGCACTAGCAGAGGCTAACACTAAATACCAAGAATTGCAGTGGAGAAATCAGGGTCACTTTTTTTTGCAGAGCACAAAGCAAGGAAAATAGGAAAGCTATGGCTCTCCTGGAACTCCCTGATATAGGATTCGGGGCACGCTTTTAAGGGGTTGGGGGAATAGGTATGCCAGAAACTATATCTATAAACACACAAATGTGTAAAAGAGCATATCAAAATCAGCACAACTAGTAGTTCTCATTGGCTAGTACATAGGATTTGAGGAAATAAGTGGTATATCAGTTTTATATTGCTGCATACCACAATAACACAAAGTTAGCAGCTTAAAACAACACAATTTTTTTTTTAAATTAAAGTTTATTGGGGTGACAAGTGTTACCAAAGTTACCCAGACTTCAGGTCTACAATTTTGTAATACATCATCTATATATCATGTTGTGTGTTCACTACCCAGAATCAGTTCTCTTTCCGTCACCATATATTTGACCCCCTTTACCTTCATCTACCACCCCCATAACCCTTACCCTCTGGGAACCACTAAACTCTTGTCTGTGTCTATGAGATTCTGTTTCTTTACTTGTTTGTCTTGTTCTTTTGTTGTTTCCAGTTTTATATGCCACATATGAGTGAAATCATATGGTTCTCAACTTTTTCTGTCTGATTTATTTCTCTTAGCATAATAATCTCAGGTTCCATCCTTGTCTCAAATGACACTATTTCATTCTTTATTATGTCAGAATAGTATTCCATTGTGTATGTATACCACAATTTCTTTATCCAATCATTTATCGAAGAACACTTTTGTTGTTTCCATGTCTTGGCCACTGTAAATAAAGCTGCAATGAACTTTGGATCATATATATCTTTACAGATAAATATTTTCAGATTTTTTTTGGTTGATACCCAGGAGTGGGATGCTGTCATCCGGAAATTCTATTCTTATTTTTTTTTGAAGAACCTCCACACTGCCTTCCATATCTGCTGTACCAATCTGCATTCCCACCAACAGTGTATGAGGGTTCCTTTTTCTCCACAGCTTTTCCAACACTTGTTACTATTTGTCTTGTTGATGATAGCCATTCTAACTGCGGTGACGTGATATCTCATTGTGTTTTCTTTATTTGCATTTCTCTGATGACTAATGATGTTGAGCATCTTTTCATATTTCTATTTGCGATTTGTATGTCCTCTTTGGAGAAATGTCTATTCAAGTCCTCTGCCTATTTTTTAATTGGATTATTTGTTTTGTTGTTGTTGAGATATATGAGTTCCTTGCATATTTTGGGTATGAACACCTTCTGAGAGGCGTTGTTTGCAAAAATCTTCTCCCGTTTGGTTGGTTTTCTCTTTATTTTGTCGATGGTCTCTTTTGCTGTGCAGAAGCCTTGTAGTTTGATATAATCCCATTAATTTATTTTAGCTTTTACTCACCATGCCTTTGAGGTCAAATTCATAAAACACTCTTTGAACACAAGGTCTATAAGTTTAGTACCTATGTTTTCTTCCATGCAGTTTTTTTTTTTAGGTCTTTGATCCATTTTGTGTTAATTTTAGTACACTGTGACAGATAGCATATAATTAACTTAACAAACACAACTTTAATGGAAGACAGAAAGATTTAAAGTAGATGTCCAGAAAAAATATACCACGCAAATACTGGCCAAAAGAAAGCTGGTATACTTATACTAATATCAGACCAGGACAACTCTAAGGCAAGACATATTAGTACTAAAGATAAAGGTACATCTCATAAGGATAAAAAGAAAGGTTAACCCAGTCAGAAGAACAAAGAGATAAACTTGAATTCTAATTAACCTAATAGCCTCAACAGGTACAAAACAAAAATTGGCAGAATTAAAATCACAATCATAGTTTAGACTTTGAAATACTTCTCTCAAAAAAACTAATAACTGATTAAAAAAAGAGAAAAATCAGTAAGTACATAGAACATCTGAGTGAAACAGTGTCAGCTTGAACTAATTGACACAAATAGTAAACTGTGTTCAACAATTACAGCACGCACACCCATTTTATCAAATGTCCATTAATATTTACAAAAATAAATCTTATGCTTGGACATAAGGGAAATCTGAATGAACTTCTAAGGACTGAAATCATAAGTATGTTCTTTAGCACAGTGGAATCAAACTAGAAAATCCCCAAATATTTGGAAATTAAGTGAAACATTTTAAAATGAAACAAAACTTTAAAAATAATAAACTTCAAATAAGGCTTTAAAACTTCAAATAAGGCTAAAACTTACAAATAAGGCTAACACAATAATTATAAGGAAATTTACAGCTTAAAGATGCATCTATTAGCAAAAAAGAAATAATAAAAAAATCAATGCTCTCATTATCTATCTCAAGATGTTCTAAGAAGAGTAAAAGTAAGGAAATGTATAAGCGTAAGAGTTAAAGTAAATGAAATAGAAAATAATCATAAATGAAGAAAACTAATAAAGTTAAAGTTTGATTTTCTGAAAAGATTAATAAAACTGATAAACCTTTACCAAGGCTGATCAAGAAAAAAAAGGGAAATATAAATTACCAATTAGGATAATATGTTTTATAGATAATTAAAACATTATTAAAATATTATGAAGAACTTTATGCTCAAGATTTTGAAATTTTGGATGACATGTACAAACCCTTGAAAAACATAACAAAACTTCCATAAGAAGAAATTTTTGAAATTTAATTTTTGTATACTTATCTTAAAACAGTAAGTCGTAATTTATAACCTTACTTAAAAAAAAAAAAAAAAGAGAGAGAGAGAAGGAAAGAAAGAAAGAAAAAAAAAGTAAAACAGACCTGGATGCTAAGTGGTGAATTCTTCTAAGCCTTTACGGAAAAAATAATATCACTCTTATTCAAACTCAGAAGAAAGAAAAAGAGGCATCATTTCATAATTTATTTTATGCTGTTAGTATAACCTTGGCATGAAAACAAGAACATTACTACAAGAGAATTATAACCATTTCTATCATAGGCATAAACAAAAATTTCTACACAAAATAGTAGCACATTAATTTTAGCAATATGTATATAAATGATGATACATTACAACCAATTTGGGTTTATTCCAGGAATGTAAGGTTAGTTTAGCATTCAAAAAAAAAGTAATGCAATCCATTATAATAATAGAATAAAGAGGGTAAAAAACAAAATGATTTCAGTAGATGTAGAAAAAAATTCAATATAGATTCATGATCATTCTTAGCAAATTAAGTATGGAAGAGATTCTCCTTAATCTAATAAAGGACAACTGCAATAAATTATACTAAATAATTGTTAATAATTGTTAATTGTGAAATACGGAGTATTTCCCCTGTGGTTGGGAATGAGATAAGGATGTTCACTTTTCACTTTTTCTTTCCCTATTTTATTGCTAAATTTCCTGTTAAATTTAATATTTAATTTTTATTTCACATTATTGTACAGGTCTTGGTCAGTAAAATAAGGCAAGGAAAAGAAAAAATATGAAAATAGGAAAGAAACAAATAGTATTGTGATTTTTTACAGACAACATAATTGTATACGTAGAATTTTTTAGATCTATAGATAAAATACTAGAATCAAAAAATGAATTTAACATGGTTGCTGATTATAAGGTGAAGTTATATAATGCCATTTTATTTTAACATATAGACAACAAATAATTAGAAAATGAAAATTTAAGAAACAATAACATTTATAGTAGCATCAGAAACCATGACATACTTATACTTGTAAAAAAAATAAAAATAGTTCTCTACATAGAAAACTACAAAGCATTTTGAGAGTAATAAAGATTGTAAATAATTAGAGGGGCATTACCATGTTTATTATTTGTAAGTTTCAATATTAACAGTATATATATTCTTAAAAAATTGGTTTATAGACCAAAAAATGTCACTATAAAAAACCCAGGAGGATTTTGTGGCAATATCTAATTTACTAAATGGATACATAAATGAAAAGGGCAAAGAATGGATAAGAGAAACTTAAAGAAGGAAAAGTTGGGAAAGTTTACACTACTAAATAGGAATATTTATAAAGTTACAGTGATTAAAATACTGAGGTATTAGTGCAAGGACAGACAACGAGAACAAGTGAACAGCAGACAGAGTCCCGAAACATACCTAAACACATGAGGTGTGATCAAACAATGCGGTGAATGTTTAAATAAAAATTTGTTACAGTAAAAGACACATTGCCATTAATCTCCCTCAAAGTACTCCCCTCTCACTTTGAACACACTTATCCCATCTTTCTTGCCACTTTCTGAAGTGGTTCTGTAAGTCCTCTTTCATGAGTGCCTTTAGTTGCCCTGTCATGGCTGCCTCAATGTCCTGAGTCATTTTGACTTTGGGGAAGACCCAGAAGTCACATGGAGCCAGATCCAGTGAATAAGGTGGATGAGGACACACCGTAATGTTTTCATTTGACAGAAATTGCCATACCAGAAGTGATGTGTGACACGGAGTGTTGTCATGATAGAGTATGATTTATGGCACACTTTAAAACACATCTTCTCTCAACAGTAGCTCATATCGACTGACTGCACTGAACAAGTTGAAACCTGTCACACACTGTTACTAAGGTTTGATGCGCCGCTTCCCATATTGAAGATCCCTACCTTTCCTTAGGATGGCACTTGGCAGCAGCTTTCACTGTATTTTGGGATCACAGTGGGAAAGGCCCTGTGTCATACATCACTTCTGGGATATCCCAATTTCTGTCAAATAAAAATGTTGCAGTGTGTCCTCATCCACCTTATTCACCCCATCTGACCCCGTGCGACTTCTGGCTCTTCCCCAGTCACAATGACCATGAAAGGTAAACTTTTTGGATCAATTCAGGACATCAAGGTAGCCATGAGAGAGCAACTAAAGACACTCACGAAAGAGAACTTACAGAATTGCTTCAGAAAGTTGCAAGAATGGTGAGATAAATGTGTTTGAAGCAAGGGGGAGTATTTTGAGAGGGATTAATGGCAATGTGTCTTTTACTGTAATATTTTTTTTAAATTTACACATTCACCATATCTTTTGATCATACCTCATATAAGGCCACCTGATTTATGCCAAAGATGGCACTGAAATGCTGAGGGGAAAGGGATGATCTTTTCAATAAATAGACTTGGGTTATTTGGATATACATGTTGAAAACAAATGTGCCTTGATCTCTACCTCACATCATATGCGGAAATAATTCCAAATAAGTTTCAAATTTGAATTCAAATGGCAAAACAATAAAACTCTGAAAGATAATACATTGTAAGTAAATGTCTTTATGACCTTGTGTTAGGCAAATATTGCTTAAACAGGACACAAAAAGCACTGAATCTTAAGAGAAAGTATTGGAAATTGAAGTTCATTAAATTTTTTAAATTATGTTTATCAAAAGACACTATTATGTCAGTAAAAAGGCAAGGCATTGAGTGGGAGAAGATATTTGCAATACATGTATCTGATAAAATATTTTCAGTATTATATGTAAAGAATATGTAAGGAACCCTCTCATATCAATAAGAGAAAGAGAGAATGCTCAATTTTCAAAAATTAGGTAAAAATTTGAGCAGACACTTTACAAAAGATAACTTCAAATAGCCAACAAGCATATGAAAAGATGTTCAATATTATTAGTCATTGGGGAAATGCAAATTAAAAGCACAATTAACCACTATACACACACCAGAATAGATAAAATTTAAAACATTGATAACACGAAGTATTGGGAAAATGTTGAACAGTTTGAATTCTCATACACTGCCAGGGGAAATGTAAACTGGCATAGCCACTTAGAAAAACTGGCAACATTTTTGAATGCCAGTCATACACATACTCCATGCTACAGTGGCATTACTCCTACCCAAGAGAAATGATCCCATGGCTGCATTAAAAGTCAGGGACATAAATGCCGGTAGTATCTTCATTCACAACAAGCAAAACTGGATTCAACAAATAATGAATAAATTGCAGTATATTAATCAGTGGAATACTAAACAACAATGAAAAAGAATAAGCTACTTAAACCCAAACAACATAGATAAATTGCACAGACATAAAATAGAGAGCAAAAGAAGGAAGACACAAAAGAATACATCTTGTATGATCATATTTACATGAAGTTCAAAAGAGATAAAATTAGTCTTGGTAATAGATGTCAAGATGTTAGTTCCCTTTTAGGGGTACTGACTGGAAGGGTGTACAAGGCCCAATGGAGCCCTCTTGAATGTTGGTAATGATAGGTTGGTGCAAAAGTAATTGTGTTCTTTGCAATTATTTTTAACCTTTTAAACCACAATTACTTTTGCACCCACCTAATACTATATATCTTCTTTGGGTGGTAGTACACTTATTAATATCTATATTTGTCCATCTAGCTCCTTAAGGTTTGTGGATTTTTCTGAATATATGTTCTATTTCAACAAAACATTTTACCAAGAAAAAATATCCACCCTGACTGAAACAATGGAAGAGAGAGAGAGAGAGAGAGAGAGAGAGAGAGAGAGAGAGAGAGAGAAAGAGAGAAGTGCTGACAAAGTAATGAGGAAATAGAAAAGAAATGTAAATGTTTGTCTGGATATGTGTATTCACATGGATAGAATAAATGCTTTTTTAATGAAATATTGAATCCTGCAGATTGTTACTTATAGAAATAGAATGAAAAACTTCCTTCGTGTTAACTGGAGATTTGGTGACTTTATCTATGAAAAGAATCCAGCTTCATTTTAGGGATCTAATTGAAAACACTTCATTTCCATAATGTGGGAAACCAATGCCCTTCTATGTTATTTGTAACCTTCAATGTGTGCTTATATCATCTTTGCTTCTTTTTTCAAAAGAAACTCTCTGTTTTTTTAAGATGGTAATATGAATAACTTTTTATTTTTTCCCATCTGAGCCTGTATCTCCCTATTTCTCCATTCTAATCTTTCGCTTTCCCCAGTAATCTTTCGGCTGTGTATTGGTAAACCAGATGCTGTCATCTGACATCCTGAACCTGGAGAGTGATGTAAATCCTCCCTAAATCACATGTAAAGGTTTCCTTATGCTTTATGTTGACAGTTCTGGAATTGTTAGCAAGACTGCAAAAGTCTGTGGTACATTTGAAGTAAGTCATAGAAAAAAAATGTGTCAACTTTGTTATTTAATCTAGGAGATTGAAATGATATAGGCCCTTTGGGGTATAAAATGTACTTTGTTAATATTATAACATAGGAGAGAACCAAGATGCCTGATGCAGCAAAACATGAAACTATCCCTGATAAAAACAGTGGAAATGTAATGGCTCGGGATAGTGGATGGGGGGAGGGGGGTCCACACAGTGTGAGGGATATAAATGATAAACGTCTAAGTATTACTTTGTCTTGTGCACCTGAAACTAATAAAAAATAAAAATAAATAAATAAATAAATAAATAAATAAATAAATAAATAAATAAATAAATAAAACCGGGGGATCAAATATATGGCGCGATGGAAGGAGAACTGACTCTGGGTGATGAACACACAATGGGATTTATAGATGATGTAATACAGAATTGTACACCTGAAATCTTTTTAATTTTACTAACAATTGTCACCCCAATAAATTAAAAAATAATAAAATAAAATGAAACACACATACACACACAAAAAAATAAGCAGGTGTTTCCCAGTTTATGGTAAGGAGAAAAGAGGAATGTGAAAAGGTCAAGGTCTCTCACATTCTTTAGATGTCCAGAAAAACTATTATTTTCTCATTAGATTTCTGATGTTACAATAGTCAAGAGGAGCAAGCTCATTGCAAAAGAAGACCCCTTAGGTATGGTGTGGTCCTGGTTGGAATGAAACTAGGAATTCCTCCATTTAATTAGTGCTCAGATTTTTTTTCAAAGGAAGCTCCCCAACTGGTTGTGGGTTTTAATGTGAGGATTTTGCCAAGCCAAGCCACAACAGTCAGGAGTGGGGTAACTTCAGCCAGTGGACCAGGCAAATGTGCACCTCCCCTTCCCGTTTCTAGTCCCCAGACCTGGAATACATTATCTCATTGCTCCCAGAGGAAATGCCTAATTACCCCCTGGAGCATTCCAACCCTATTTGTAAGGTAAGAATTTAAACATCAGGATTTGCAAATGTGTATGCCCAGTTGAGCACAGCCAGCAGCTAAAAATTGTTGAAAGAAAAACTGGCTTAAAATGTTGCCTAGAAAGAAAAAAGAAATCTAGGCAACATTTTAAGCCAGTTTTTCTTTCAACAATTTTTAGCTGCTGGCTGTGCTCAACTGGGCTTATCATTTGCAACAACATGGATGGATCTAGAGAACATTATGTTAAGTGAAATAAGTCAGAAAGAGAAAGACAAGTACCATATGATCTCACTTATATGCGGAATCTAAAGAAAAGCATATGTGTATGAACTAATCAGAAACAGTTTGGGGGACACAAAAAACCGAGAGTTGTTAGATGGGCGGGGGGAGGGGGTTGGGGATGGGGGGAAGGGTGAAGGGATTGGGGGGCGGCTGGTGACCACAGGATGGCCTCAGGGTTTTTTGAGAATTACTTTGGAGAACTTATTCAATAGTGTTTGGGGATTTTGTTGGGTGTCCGATGGACATGTGTCCTGTTTGGGAGACCACCTCAGGGATGCTGTGGATGCCTGGTCATGGCATTGTACACCAGAGGCTGGACATTAATGAATGCCAACTATAATTTTATGTGTATAATGTGATGGCTCGGTGTGAGGTCGGGGTGGTGGTGGATGGGGGAGGGGGGTTCACGGGGTGAGGGATGTAAAAATAAAATAAAATAAAATAAACTATTAAAAAAAAAAGAAAGCTAGACACACACACACACACAAAATGAATTATTCCTTATTGATTGTGAAATAGTCGCAGGTAACAGCATTAAAGGCTATTTTGAATTCAAAAAAAAAAAAGGTGTCTAGAAGCAATTAATGGAAACCTGGCTATTAAGAGTTTTTGACTAAATCTATACAAGATGAAGTTGTTTCTCAATTCAGAAGAATGAGAAAGACCTATGGTTGTATAGAAAGTCTCTTCTCTTTTTATGATCTATGTTGATTTCCAGTAGTGGTGACTTGATTTCACTTTACGAGATATACTAGTTATTGCCCTAATAATACCAGAGAAGATTATTTTAGAACTCCAAAAGAAAGGCTGTGTAACAATTGTCGAAAGTCCAGTAATTAGGAAATTAGCAAATTAGGCATCAACTACAGGATTTTCTATAGTCCAATTCTAACTATGTTTCTCAACTGAAAACTTCAGATTATATAACATATATGAATCTATGTCAACATTATACTTTTCATTTTTGGCTCACCACCTTGGCAGAATAGAGCATGTTCTTAATCAGGCCAGTATTCTAGGTTTGGTTTCCTACAATAGTAAGCTTGGCTCTGTTCCATGACCACAGACCACATCCCTGCCACATGTAAAGGTCCTAAGGGGAACTGAAAAGCTATGTTCTGCTCTATATAACCTCATTCATACAACAAATAATAATTAAGCACCTACCATAATCATGGCATGTTGCCTGAAAAATACAAAAAAAAATGGGGGAGGAGATTTGAAAATTTATATTCTTTATTATGGACCAATAGGGTTATATTTACATTTAATATTTAGTACATTCATTTAACATTTGGAGTGTTGCAGGGCAAAGGAGGTTTACATAGATCCCATGCCTTAGCATTTTACTTCCACAACCTATGATCATCACTTCTGTTGGCAACAACTAACTCAGATATTACTATTCAAAATACATGAAACAGAACTTGTTTGTTTATACTTTAGGGATCATAAGAGTGAGGATTATGACCAATAATTCTTAATATCCAGGAAGACAAATGAACTAAAATGAACGGAGGCAAAATCTCAGTTGAGTATCCTGTTGTGGTAGAAAACTCACCAGACCAAGGTCTGGAAACCTGGATACTATTTTTGATAATTAATTTTTCATTGTTTTTCAAACTTATTTTTTGAAGTTAAATTTGTATTAGTTTATGTTGATTTTGAGGCATCACTAGGTCATGCAGGCAGAGTTGTCCACAGTTAGAGACTAACCAAAGCTCAGGAGAAAATTTAGAGACAATGATAGAAACTTGGTGTTTGACATTGGTGAATTCTATAGGAGTGAAGAACATTGTCCTGAAAATCTGGAATGTTAGAAAAGAAAGAGGTACACGTGTTTGATTGATTGTTAAGACAATAGGATTTAGAATCAAACCAATTTGGATATAAGTCTCAGTTATAACACACTCACTGTGTGACCTTAAGCCTTGGGACATCTGACCTTATTTTCAAATATCAGACTTGAGCTATAATTCACATGCCATACAATTCACCCTTTTAAGTGTAGAATTCAGTGATTTTTCAGTATATTCATAAATGGTACAACCATCACCACTATTTAATTCTAGAACATTTTCATCACCCCAAAAAGAAAACTCATATTCGTTAGTACTCACTCCCCCTTTCCTCCCTTTCCATCACTTAGCAACCTCTAATCTACTTTATGTCTACATAGATTTTTCTGGATTTTCATATAAGTGAAATCATACAATGTGTGGCCTCTGTGTCTGGCTTCTTTCACTTAGCATAATGTTTTCAAGTTTCACCCACGTTGTAGCATTATCAGTGCTTCATTTCTTTTTATGGCCAAATACCATAGGATACTACATGAGACAACTCTCATGCTACACTTCAGATCCTCCCTGTCTCACAAGTCTCTCAGTGCTTTTAGACACCTTTTCTGCTCCAGGCAATCTTGTGGGGACTAATTCTGTTTGGGCTCACACCAAATTTACAAGGGTAGGACCTTGTTTCCTGTCAATGCTACATGACTCCTATCTCCCACCTTGAGGCCTCCACGTTGCTACTGAAGCATGAGATGCTGTGGGATTAACTCAATACCCTTGTCTACATAACCCAAAAGTGTGAAGGATACCATGCTCTGTGGGAAGCAGCTGACCATTGGCGACTATTGCTGGCCGATAATTTCTTCTTCTCCTCCCCCTCTCCCAGGTTTATTTTTCAGAGTCACTATAGTTGATACAGTCTCTTGGTTAATGGTCCTTAGAAGTCAAGCAATCAGTTGCACTTGACACTAAGCAGTGGCCAATTCAGCATTATACTCTCCTAGCTTTCTTTTTATCCCTGCTTCACTCTCCTTTTCCCTTACTTCTGCTGTACTGGATTACTCTACCAAACAGTAGCAGTAGCACATAAGATTTTGCTCAGTCTGTGCTTTCTAGGGATACCAGACTAAGACAGAGACCATTTTAAAGACAAAGTATTTATACGTATTAGAAATAAAATTATAAAAACAACATGCATAGTGCAGCTAAACAACAATGTCAGAATAGTGGGTACCTCTGGGGAAGAAGAAATAAGGGACTGCTTTATACTAGTGATGTCCTATTTATATAAAAAGAAAGAGAAAATATGAAGAAAATATAGCAAAACTTTGTTTACATTTGTAAATTCTGAGACACATTAACCTTTTATTTTCCAATGAAATGGTTTTCTCTCTCCTTTTTCTATGCCAGAATGACACTCCGGGGTGGGGGGAAACAAAGTTGATGTTTATTTAATAAATTTCAAAGCGTCCCAACTCCTAGAACTCAAGTAGCCATGGAAAGAGCCAAAAATATACTTAGACCAGGTTGGAATTGGGGACCATTTGAGGAAAGGGAACTTAAATATGTGCTATGTGATATTACTCCATAGAATTTAAAAGCTTGTGTTGAGTTGGTGTTTTGTTTTGTTTTGTTTTCCATTTTTTAAATTAGTTTCAGGTATACAAAGCAATGTAATAGTTAGACATTTAAACCCCTCAGAAAGTGATAACCCACCCCCTCAAGACACTACCCTTCTGACATCTTATATAGCTGTTACAATACCATCGACTATTTTCCCTATGTTGTACACCACATCCTGTGTATATATACACATATACATATGTACGTATATACATATATACACACACACACACACACACACACACACACACACACACACACACATATATATACACACACAAAGAGCTGAAGTATATATATAGTTATAGTTGACATTCAATATTATTCTACTTCAGCTCTTTGGGTATATAGAGCATTGGTCAGGCATCTACACAGTCTATGACGTGATCCCCCTGATAAGTCCAGTGCCCATCTGGCACCTTACATGCTCTTTACAAGATTATTGATTATATTCCCCATACTGTATTAACTACAAATTTGTATTTATTAATGCCTTCACCTTTTTCACCCTGTCCCCATCCCCATTCACAATTATCACCCTGATAGATCTAGTACCTATTTGGCACCATATCTAGTTATTACGATATTATTGAGCATATTCCTTATGCTATACCCTACATCCCAATGACTACTGTATAACAACCAATTTGTTCTTAATCCCTTCCCCTTTCACCCATCCTTAACCCCCTTCCTATCTTAAAAAAGTCCCTTAAGATTCCTTGTAATACTGGTTTGGTGGTGATGAACTCCGTCCTCTTTTTCTTTTTTCTGGGAAGCTCCTTATCTGTCTTTACATTCTAAATGACAGGCTTGCTGGGTAAAGCATTCTTGGTTGTGTGTCATTGGTTTTCATCATTTGGAATATTTCCCGCCACTCCCTTATTGCCTGCAAAGTTTCTGTTGAGAAATCTGCTGACAGCCTAATGGGGGTACCCTTGTAGGTAACTGACTGCTTTTCTTTTGCTGCTTTTAAGATTCTCTCTTTGTATTTGATCTTTGGTATTTTAATTATGATGTGTGTTTGTGCTGGCCTCTTTGGGTTCATCTTGTTTGGGACTCTGTGTACTTCCTGGGCTTGAATGTCTATTTCCTTCACCACGCTAGGGAAGTTTTCTGTCATCATTTCTTCAAATAGGTTTTCTTTTTTTTATTTTTATTTTTTTATTTTATTAGTTTCAGGTGTACAAGACAAGATAATACTTAGACGTTCATCATTTATATCCCTCACACTGTGAACCCCACTCCCTCCATCCACTATCCCTCCAACCTCGCACCGAGCCATCACATTATATATATATATATATATATATATATATATATATATATATATATATATATATATATATATATAAATTATAGTTGGCATTCATTAATCTTTAGCTTCTGGTGTACAGTGCCATGGTCAGGCATCCACAGTATCCCTGAGGTGGTCTACCTTGCTTTCTCTCTTCTCCTTCTGGTACCCCTAGAACGCAAATGTCAGTATGCTTGATATTGTCCCGGAGGCCCCTTAAATTCTCCTCAATTTTTTGGATTCTTTTTCTTTTTGCTGTTCTGGTTGGGTGTTTTCTACTACTTTACCTTTTACATCGCTGGTTGGATTCTCGGCTTCGTCTAATCTGCTGTTGATTCCCTGTAATATATTCTTCATTTCCATTATTGTATCCTTTATTTCTGACTCGTTCTTTTTATGGTTTTCATCTCCGTTTTTATGCTTCCTGTCTGTTTGTTGAAGTTCTCCCTGAGATCATTCTTATAACCAGTGTTTGGAACTCTGTATCTGATAGATTGCTTATCTCCATTTCACTTAGTTCTTTTTCTGGAGCTTTGTTCTGTTCTTTCATTTGGGACATATTGTTTGTCTCCCCATTTTGGCTGCCTCACTGTGTTTGTTTCTACGTATTAGGTAGAACTGCTATGTCTTCCAGTCTTAGTAGAATGGCTTTATTTACTAGATGTGCTGTGAGGTTCAGTGGCACAGTCTTTCTGGTCACCTGAGTCACATGCTCCAAGTGTGTCCCTTGTGTGGGTTGTGTGTGCCATTCTGTTGTAGTTGAGCCTTTGTTGATAACTGCACATCAATGTAAGGGACTGACCCTTGGGCTCACTGGGTTGTGAGCAGTGGCCTTGACTACAGTGGAAGAGTTGTTGTGCAGGGTCTGATCCTATGGCTCCAGCTCATTTTGAAGTTGGCCATTGGGGGCACCAGCCCCAGGACCACCTTGGAGGGGGTCTTCTGTAGGTCTATTTTAGCCACAGCCCATGCCCCACCTGGGGCCACCCAGTGGGAGCCAGAAAGAAATCCACAGATGGCTGCCACTTGTGCTGTGTTTAGAAGCGTCTTGAGAGGCCAAGCCATGAACCTAGGCTGGCTGGTGCTTATGCTGGCTTAGGGCTGCTCAGCCAGAGGCACGGGACATGCTAAAGCCAGATTCTGCTTGTCTGGGTTTCACATACCTTTGAGAGTCTAGGAAAGTCTGCAGCTTGAGCCAAGGCAAGCAGCCTGCATGAAAAAGCAGCTGGAAGAAGCCTGGGTGTTCCTGGAAGTTGGGGGGGGGGTCTCAAATCTCCAGGGTAGGGAAACGAACTGCATAGACTCAGATATGGTGGCCGCCTGTGTTCGTGCACCTGGAAGGGAGGACCTCAACAAAGAAACAATGGCCTACACCAGCTCTCCTGTCCAGGAGAAAGCCACCTCTCCAGCCCCTATCCCAAGCCAGACAACTCAATTCCCCACCATCTGTCCCTGCTACCTTTTTATCTGCTGCCCCAGTGCTGGAGCTCAGAGTGAGTGATTCTGTTGGTGGATAAGTCTGCACACAGTTTCTTTAAGAGGAGCACCTGTGAGTGCAGCTGTACTCAGTCTCAGTCACAATAAATCTCCACTGGTTTTCACATCCAGAAATTATTGGGAATTCTCTCCCTGGCACTGGAACCCTGGGCTGAAGTGGGGCTGGGATCT
Source organism: Rhinolophus hipposideros (assembly GCF_964194185.1). Lineage (NCBI taxonomy): Eukaryota > Metazoa > Chordata > Mammalia > Chiroptera > Rhinolophidae > Rhinolophus > Rhinolophus hipposideros. Next base: position 52,958,101 of record NC_138046.1, on the reverse strand, counting down.
CTTGCCCTTCTAGGGGATGGTGAAAGACCCCCACAGCCGAAATAGCTTTCCTGATCTTTAATGGTCACACGTGGGTGTGGGACCAGCCTGTTCCTCATCTCTGCCCTTCCTACCAGTATGGAGGTGGCTTCTTCTGCACGTCCTTATTTGAAAGGCTTCAGTTCAACTTGATTTTAGGTGATTCTCAATAATGGTTGTTCTGTAGATTAGTTGTGATTTGATGTGGTTGTGAGAGAAGGTGAACACAGCATTTGCCTACTGCACCATCTTGGTTCCTCCCCTTAAATTGGTGTTTTAAGGAATAACAGGTCTCATATTCATTCATATTTCATTTGCTCAAGAAAACAGTAACTTTTCTCACTGGGGTGTCAGGAAAGAAAGATATAATTTTCTCTTCTTGCCATTTTACTAGAAGAACAAGTGTACCATGCTTCCAAGTTGGCTTATATACAAAAGCAATATAAAAAAAAATGGTGCGTCTTCTTCCCATGACATTTTAGGCATGATAAAGGGTTTAAAACTGTTACAAATGGCTTTAACAAATGCAACATAGTTCATGGAATTTATGTCATTTTTTTGTAGTTATGGCAATATAAGCCCCATGAAAAACAAAACAAAACAAAAAAACATGTCTTTCTCCATCTGACTTATTTCACTTAGCATAATGTTCTCTAGGTCCATCCATATTGCTGCAAATGGTAAGATTTCATTCTTCTTTATGGCTGCATAATACTCCATTGTATAAATGTACCACAGTTTCTTAATCCAGTCATCGACTGATGGGCATTTGGTTGTTTCCATGTCTTGGCTATTGTGTATAGTGCTGCAGTAAACATAGGGATGCATCTATTTTTTTAAATTAGCATTTTGAATTTCTCTGGATAGATACCTAGGAGTGGTATTGCTGGATCATAAGGCATAAGAACAGAATAAATGATCAAACTTAACAGAAATAGGCTCAGTGATATAGAAAAAAAAACTGATGGTTGCTAGATGGGAGGGGTTGGGGATGAGAGAGAAAGTGAGATGGTTAGAAAGCACAAATCGGTAACCACAAGATTGTCACGGGGATATGAAAGACAATTTGGGGAATATAATCAATAATGTTTTAAAGATTCTGTTGGGTGTCAGATGGACACTTGTCTTGTTAGGGAGAACACTTCAGGGACAGTGTAGGTGCCTGACCACTGCACTGTACACCTGAAGCTGAAGCTGAATAATATTGAATGTGAACTATAATTTAATATATATATATATATATATATATATATATATATACATATGTATATTTAGTATACTAATATATTAGTATAATTTAGTATATTTTAATATACTAAATATATATATAGTATTATTTAGTATATTTAATATATTATTTAGTATATTTAGTATATAAATAATATATAAATATATTATTTATAGTATATATTTTGTATATTATTTAGTATATTTAAATAAATATACTAATACATATTAATATATTAGTATAATTTAGTGTATATATATATATAGTCACGGGATGTGGAGTACAGCATAGGGAATAGAGTCAATGGAATTGTAACAGCTATATACGATGTCAGAGGGGCAGTAGATTGGGGGACTCAATAAATGTTAACAATTATGTGACAGTGGTGACAACTATGTAAACAAGGAAACCAACATCTCTCAAGTCACATTTACAGACAAGGCCACAATCTACCTGCCTGTCAATATGGCTCTACTGGGATTCTCTGCTCACCTTCAAGTAAGCAACTCATAGTACTGACCATAAATCTTAAATTAATTCCTCAAAATTAGCAACACTATTTCTACCTCAGTATAGGTTTTCTGAAAACTGAACATCACTGATGTCTTAAGAGCTTAGCAAATGGTCATAGGATCACAGAAAGTCCAAAGTAGGAGAATTTCTGTGACAGATAGCCCCAAACTCAATAAACAGAGAGAGGAAGCATTTGCCTGAGGTAGCAGCTCAGCTCAATGTGATTAATTAAAAGGGTAATAAAAAGGTGGTAAGGTGGTTGTGGTTTATGTCAAAAAATAACACAGGAGTAAATAATGTAGGCAATAACATGGGAAGTTTACAAGCCTTAAAACAAATTCAGAAGAAGTGAAAACCTTACAAGCTGACTTAGAATTTGAGAGAGGTCATTGACAAGCTATGTTTGGATACAGACTTGAAAAGGCATCATTTCTAGAAGGCATATGGTTACACTGTAGAACATGTGAAACATTTGAACAATGTGACATTTATATGAAATATACTTTGTGGCAAAGAGCTGGATGTAGAAGGAATAAAAAAAAAAAGGAAACAGGTCTGGAATCTGAGAAATTTGTGCTGGGTATTAATGAAGATGTCAGGTGTGGATGTCAAAATGGATGAATGAATTGCTGCCCCAAACACACATGCTGGTTAACAACCTGCCAGAGATTGAGCAAAAAACTTCCTGGAGTTGAGTCAGACAAATGAAAAATGATGAAACAGTAGCAGAAATAAACACTGCAGTAAGAAAGCCTGGGCTGCACAAGTGACACTTGAGGTACGATGCTAGAATTCAGGAACTGAGAACGCATGCTGATATTGGCAAGCCAAGCTCTTGGGGCTAGTGTTGCTAGAGAGGGCCCAACTGGGCCAGTGAACACTGGTGGTATGGAACATAGATGTGAGCAGGTGGCATAGAAAGTGTCTCCCTGAAGTGTGGTTGCAGAGAGTCTTCTTGAACATAGCGCTTAGTATAAGGTTCAGTCCCTTGGGCCAAGAGAAGTTAGCTCATGAACAAATGAAAGGCTACATAACGTGTTTTCTTGTTTGTTTGTTTTGTTTCAGATGTACAAAACAACATAGGGAATAGAGTCAATGGAATCGTAACAGCTCTGTACGATGTCAGAGGGGTAGTAGATGGGGGAGGGAGGTCATCACTTTGTGAAGGGACATAAACCACAACCACCTTACCACCTTTTTATTACCCTTTTAATTAATCACATTGAGCTGAGCTGCTACCTCAGGCAAATGCTTCCTCTCTCTGTTTATTGAGTTTGGGGCTATCTGTCACAGAAATTCTCCTACTTTGGACTTTCTGTGATCCTATGACCATTTGCTAAGCTCTTAAGACATCAGTGATGTTCAGTTTTCAGAAAACCTATACTGAGGTAGAAATAGTGTTGCTAATTTTGAGGAATTAATTTAAGATTTATGGTCAGTACTATGAGTTGCTTACTTGAAGGTGAGCAGAGAATCCCAGTAGAGCCATATTGACAGGCAGGTAGATTGTGGCCTTGTCTGTAAATGTGACTTGAGAGATGTTGGTTTCCTTGTTTACATAGTTGTCACCACTGTCACATAATTGTTAACATTTATTGAGTTCTCACTATGTGATATTCAGTCTGCTAAGGGCTTTAAATGAAGTGTCTTATTTGATATTCACAGTAGCCCTTCACAGTAGGTTCAGTTATTGTCTCTGTTTTACAGATGAGGAAACAGAGACTCATAAGGGTAAGTGACTTGTTTAAGGACATACAACCACTAAGTGGTAGATCAGGTATTTGAACTTAGGCAGTACTACTTCAGAGTTCATGTTTCTCTTAACCTTCACAGTGTACAATCCTCTTATAATTATACCTAATGTTTATTGTGTACTTATGATGATCAGACACACAGTATTGTTAGCCACCATGTATTCATTAGTTTTTTGAATAATTTCATCAGCACTTCAAGAAAGTGGCATCATTTCTTTTCTTTACAGATGAAAAAACAGGCTTAGAGAAAATAAGAATTGTCTCCAAAATGATACAGCTAGTAAGTAGTAGAGACAGGATTTTAACTCAGCTCTATAAACACTGTGCTATATTCTACCAATAAAGGATTAAAAACCAACCAACAAAAAAGCTAATCTATAGGTTCCTACAACATGAAGAAAAAATCATACCTTTAATCCAGCTGCTTGAAGGACCTATTAAAAGAAAGGTATTGGATGTATAATCAATATCAATAATTTATGTGCAATTATTCCTGATATCAAAAGTAATGAGATTTGCCAAGGAACATGGAATCAGCGCCTTGTTTCATTAAGAGATGTGGCTTACCAAAGACTCTCAGAACCATCTTATCAGAAGTAGCACTAAGGAGAGGTGGAGTAGAATGTGGCATGTACCCTTAGGAAAAGTGAATATTTATAAATATGTATTACAGTGGACACAGCAACATAGCAAAAGAAAGTGTGAATCAAGGGATTGCACTCTTATAATACATCCTCACCCCCAAAAAGAAAACTTGTCAATGAACTGCTAAGATCTATATGTAACTATTTGGAATGAGAGATTAGAACATTTACAAAATAGGATATTTGACTGGAGAAGGTAGGCAAGGTGATTTTGGAATATGAGTTGCTACCCACGGAAAGCAGGCCAGGATGGATTTCCATACTGGGAGGCATGAGAGCCCAGGTGAATGTGTGGCATTAATTGTAAGAAGCCCACTAAAATGATAGGGAAAATACTCAGGTTTTATCCACTTCAGAACTGTGATCATGGCTAACCTTAATTTTAGGTAGTATTTATTCCTACTTCTGAGAATCTTAAAATTATCTGAGAGAAATTAAAAGGCTTTTGTTTTGATTCTAGAATTTAGGCTGGGAGATTTCTGCTTCCTAACATATTGTTATTAGAAGCGATTTAGAATTTGCTGCCAGGCTTCTCTTGGAATCTTCTTCCCCTGGCATAGCCCTAGAAATGCTAACTTTGAAAAACGGCATCTAGCTGGCAGCCCTTAGCACAGCTACTCTTGAATTTCTAAAGTGCAAATGAAGATATGGAAAATGATGAGAACTCACAAAAAGGCTGATAATTTGGACTGACAGTCAAATTATTGCCAGAACTAGGAAGAAATATTCACCACAAAAAAATCAGAAAGAAATGGATTTAAAAGTTCAATCAGTGGACCACTCATACTGTGTTGCTAGAAATTTGGTAAGCTAGTGCATTGAGACTTGGTAGAAAAAACTCTACTCCACTCCTGTATGATCTAAATACTGGTTCTAAAACAAATTCTATGCCCAGAAAAATGGGGTAGTTGTTTTATTGCATGGAAGGTGCTATTTTAGAGGGCTAGAAAGCTGATCACCACCCCCCCACACACCAAATAAAAAGTTGCCATTCTTTCTGTATGTACTTAGGAACTGAAACTACCAGAAAATAATTAGAAAAGAAGGCAAATAATGGTGATGGTTTGTGGACTTTAATATTAATTGGTGGTTAATGACATCCTTAAGGATCAGTCCCTACAAACAATTTGCTGTGAGTTGGAACAGAGAAATGAATCTTATTAGGAGTGTATTCCTGGGATTATAGTTTTCCATGTCATCCTTCAGTTCAGATTATCAACAAGGCAGTCACTTGGGTCAGAAGAAGATCCAATCTTAGTTAAAAGGCGATACATTAAATAAAATCAAGTTAGACATGTAGAACAGACAGTCGAGGTTAGGAAATATATGCATCAACCTATCATCCAGCTACATATCTGAGAAAGGGGTTTATCTAACACCCAGTTTGAGTACAGCCTAAGGAACATTATTATCTCCTAAATATTAGCAAACATAGGGTCAAGATAGATTGTAACTTATTTGAGAACAAGCAATAAGAGAAATAAACAACATGGAACATATGAGAAAAATTGCAAACACGTTAAGGCAAAATTATTCTGCATACTCAAAGAAGGAGCAAATTTCAGAAAATGAGTTTTTAAAGGAGTCATAAAATGTAAAATATTTTGTTATTTTAACTAAAATGCACGATAACATAGCTTCTACAAAGCAAGATGTAAAATAGCAGGGGTTCAAACCTTTTGTAGTCTCATGGACCACTTTGAAAATTTGATGACTATTCTGGACATTTTTTTTCATATAAAACAAATTTATAAATCAGACTTTTTTTTTGGATTCAGTTTCTGGGGCTTCACAAATCCTCTGAAGTCTGTTTATGAACCTTAGTTTAAGAACCCTGGCCATGATCAAAGAACAAATGAAGATAATAACATAATATGTCTATTAAAATCAGAGATTTTAAGATTAAGAAAGATTACAAGTGATTAAAATTCAGACATAGATTTATATTGTCAGTGAAGGCTAGGAGAGAGCAAAATTGACAATATTGACAATCAAATCAGTGGGAGTGTCGCACATACTTGAAAAAACATTTTCAAAAATCAATGAAAAAGACAAACATGAGACCCATTAGGGAGAAGATGATAAACTGAAAAAATGGCTTTCCAGTCTAATAATTTAAAGTGTTCCTAAGGCAAAAACAACAATAACAACAGCATCAACAACAACAAAATCTAAAGTAATGAAACATATGTAAAGAAAAATAAAACTTTTCTGAGTTGAAAAAAGACTTGAGTAGGTTTGTCACATTCTAGGCAAAATTAGTGAAAAGGGAAGAGAACCACACTTTCTAAAGGTTTTTTTCTTTATCTAAATCATTGATTGTTTGGCATACAAATATAGATAGCCAAGAGAGGCTATAAATAATAAGGAATAAAAGCAGAAAAAATTATAGTGTAGTGCTTAGGACCTCGTGCTGTGGAGCAAGGCCAGTTATAGCACTTAGCTTTTGTGTGGAATTGGACAAAGTCTGTAATTCTTCTAAATCAGTTTTCATAATTCTGTAACGGGACTCTTCATATTTACCTCACAGGACTATTGTGAAAATTAAATGAGATAATTTATGTAAAAGTCTTTTTTAAAAGTTCTGTTACTTAGGATTCACTGTCAGTTTGTGACTAATAATAGTGCTGCTGTCATCATCATCATCATCATCATCATCAACATCATGGGTGGTAGGATTCTAAATGTTTTTTAAATTTTTTATCGTTTTCAATATTTTTCAAATTTTCTACAATAAGCATGTATTACTTTTATAATCACAAAATTTTTATTTAAAAAAAAACCATATACAAGTTTATATATAGAGTGCAGGGCCAACATAGAGGAATGACAGGGCCACAGAAAGTGTAGTGATATATTTTTTTAACAAATTTTCTCAATTATGGTAACGACAATGTATTAATCGTATAATAAAAAACAACTTTATTTTATTTAAAAGGTATATGAGCTACACATATTCACAATAGAGGGTTGGGATCTTGCAGAAGAGTATAAGAAGGTGTTTTCAGTGTCCCAACTACCAAAAAATGACCACTGGTGATTATTGTGTGCGCATTTAGGGTGTTTATTTCCATCAATGTTTATTTCATTCTCGTGGTCATACCAAACCTAAAATTCCACATCCTGATTTTTCTTTTCTTTTAAAGTTTATTGGGGTGACCATTGTTAGTAAAATTACATAGATTTCAAGTGTACAATTGAGAATAACATCATCTATAAATCCCACTGTGTGTTCACCACCCAGAGTCAGATCTCCATCCATCAGAATACATATGATCCCCCTTACCTCATCTCCCACCCATAAATAATTAACCCTACTCTCCTGTAACACTAAGCTATTGTCTGTCTATGAGCTTTTTTTCTCATTTGTTGTCTTGTTCTTTTGTTGTTGTATCTTTATATACCACATATCAGTGAAATCATATGGTTCTCTGCTTTTTCTGTCTGACTTATTTTGCTTAGCACTGTATACTCAAGATCCATCCATGTTGTCACAAATGTTCCTATCTCATCTTTTCTTACCGCCAAATAGTATTCCATTGTGTATATATACCACAACTTCTTTACCCATTAATGTATCGAAGGATATTTTGGTTGTTTCTATGTCTTGGCCACCTGAAACAAAGTTACAATGAACATTGGAGCACACGTGTCTTTATGGAAAAATATTTTCAGATGTTTTGGTTAGATACCCAGGAGAGGGATTGCTGGGTCACATGGTAAGTCTATTCTTATTTTTTGAGGAACCTCCAAACTGCCTTCCAAGCGGCTGACCAATCTGCATTCCTACCAGCAGTGTATGAGGGTTCCTTTTTCTCCACAAACTCTCCAACACTTGTTACTATTTGTCTTGTTGATGATAGCCATTCTGACTGGCTTAAGGTGATATCTCACTGTGGTTAATATTTGCATTTGTCTGATGATTAGTGATGTGGAGCATTTTTTCATATGTCCACTTGCCATTTGTATGTCCTCTTTGGAGAAATGTCTCTTCAGGTCCTCTGCCCATTTTTCAATTGGGTTGTTTGTTTTTTTGTTGTTGAGTTGTTGAGTTTCATGAGTAATATTTTGGATATTAGCCGCTTATCGGAGGCAATGTTTGCAAAAATCTTCTCCCATTCAGTTGGTTGCCTCTTTATTTTATCGAAGGTTTCCTTTGCTGTGCAGAAGCTTTAAGTTTCATATAGTCCCATTTGTTTATTTCAGCTTTTACTTCCATTCCCTTTGGAGTCAAATTCATAAAATGCTCTTTGAACCCAAGGTCCGTAAGTTTAGTACCTGTGTTTTCTTCTATGCAATTTATTGTGGCAGGTCTTATGCTTAACTCTTTGATCCAATTTGAATTAATTTTGGTACATGGAGACAGATAGCAGTACAGTTTCATTGTTTTGCACGTGACTATCCAATTCTCCCAGCACCATTTATTGAAGAGGCTGTCTTTCCGCCATTGTATGTTTTTAGCTTCTTTGCCAAAAATTATCTGTCCATATTTATGTCGTTTTATTTCTGGGGTCTCAGTTCTATTCCATTGGTCTACATGTCTGTTTTCCTACCAATACCATGCTGTTTTGATTATTATAGCCCTGTAGTACAAGATAAATTCAGGGACTGTATTACCTCCAGTATTGTTCTTTTTTCTTAAGATTGCATTGGCTATTCGGGGTCTTTTGTGGTTTCCAAAAAAATCTAATGATTTTTTGTTCTATTTCTTTAAAAAATGCCATTGAGATTTTGATGGGGATTGCATTAAATCGGCATATTGCTTTGGTTAATATGGCCATTTTAACTATGTTGATTCTTCCAATCCATGGTCACAGAATGTCTTTCCATTTCTTTGTGTCTTCTTCAATTTTTTTCAAGAATGTGTTATAGTTTTCAGCATATAGGTCCTTCACATCCTTCATTAAGTTTATTCCTAGGTATTTATTATTTTTGCTGAAATTGCAAAAGGAATTATTTTTGTATTTCTTTTTCTGAGATTTTATTGTTAGTATATAGGAATGCAATGGACTTTTGTACGTTGATTTGTAGCCAGCAACTTTACTGTATTCGTTGATTGTTTCTAACAGCCTTTTGGTGGAGTCTTTAGGGTTTTCTATATATAGAATCATTTCATCTGCAAAGAGTGATAATTTAACTTCTTCATTCCCAATTTGGAAGCCTTTTAATTATTTCTCCTGCCTGATTGCTCTGGCAAGGACAACCAATACTATGTTGAAAAGCAGAGTTGGTAGAGGACAGCCGTGTCGTGTTCCTGAACATAGAGCAAAGGGCTTCAGTTTTTCAGCATTAATTATGGGATTAGCTGAGGGCTTGTCATAGATGGCCTTTATTATGTTAAGGTATTTTTCTTCTATACCCATTTTATTAAGTGTTTTAATCATAAATGGATGTTGTATCTTGTCAAATGCTTTTTCTGTATCAATTGATATAAGCACATGATTTTTGTCCTTTATTTTGTTTATGTGATGTATCACTTTGATGTATTTTGCATGTTGAACCATCCTTGTGCCCTGGGGATGAACCCCACTTGGTCGTGGTGAATAATCTTTTTAATGCATTGTTGTATTCGATTTGCTAGAATTTTCTGTAGGATTTTTGCATCTGTATTCATCAGAGATATTGGTCTACAGTTTTCTTTTTTTTTGTGTTGTCCTTACTAGGTTTTGGTATCAGGGTAATGTTGGCCTCATAAAAGGAGTTAGGGAGTACTGGCTCTTCTTCAATGTTTTGGAAGAGTTTGAGCAGGATTGGTATTAGATCCTGTTTGAAGGTTTGGTAGAATTCACTAGTGAGCCATCTATTTCAGGACTTTTGCTTTTGGGAAGGTTTTGGATGACTGAGTCAATTTCTTTACTGGTGGTCGGTCTGATTAGATTTTCCAGTTCTTCATGGTTCAGCCTTGGAAGGCTATATGTTTCTAAGAACTTGTCCATTTCTTCTAGGTTATTGAATTTGGTGGCATATAGTCCTTCATAGTATTCTTGAATGATCCTTTGAATTTCTGTGGAGTCCGTGATAACTTCCCCTTTTTCATTTCTGATTTTGTTAATTCGTGTCTTCTTTCTTCTTAGTGAGTCTCGCCAAGGGTTTGACAAATTTGTTAACCTTTTCAAAGAACCAGCTCTTTGTCATATTAATTTTTTCCATTGTCTTTTTGTTCTCTATTTCATTTAGTTCTGTTCTGATTTTTGTTATTTCCTTTCTTCTGCTGACCTGGGTTTCACTTGTTCTTCTTTTTCTGGTTCTTTAAGGTGTAACATGAGGTTATTTGTTTGGGATTTTTCTTGTTTCTTGAGATAGGCCTGTAATGATATAAATTTCCCTCTTAAAACTGCTTTCTCTGCATCCCCCAAAATTTGTTAAGATGCATTTTCATTGTCATTTGTTTCTATGTATCTTTTGTTCTCTCCTCTAATTTTTTCTTTGACACAGTTGTTGTTAAAAGTATGTTGTTTAATCTCCATGTATTTGTGTTTTTTTCCTGCTTTCTTTTTGCTGTTGATATCCAATTTCAAAGCCTTGTGATCAGAGAATATGCTTGGTGTGATTTCAATCTTCTTAAATTTGCTGAAGCTGATTTTATATCCCAATATATGGTCTATCCTTGAGAATGTTCCGTGTACACTCGAAAAGAATGTATCGTCTGACGTTTTAGGATGAAGTGCTCTATATATGTCAATTATGTCCATTTCATCTAATGTGTTATTTAGGGCTGCTATTTCATTATTTATTTTCTGTTTGGATAATCTATCCATAGCTGTCAATGATGTATTTAAGTCCCCTAGTAAAATTGTGTTTTGGTCAATTTCTCCTTTTAGTTCTGTTAGTAGTTGCTTGGTATATTTCGGTGCTTCCTGATTGGGGGCATAAATATTGATGACTGTTATGTCTTCTTGTGGTATAGTCCCCTTTACCATTATGATATGTCCATCTTTGTCTCTTTTCATATTTTTCACCCTTCAGTCTGTTTCATCTGATATCATTATGGCTACACCTGATTTTCTCTGGGTACCATTTGCATGTAGTATCAATTTCCACCCTTTCACTTTGAGTCCATGCTTGTCCTTGTAGCTGAGATGTGTCTCTTGGAGACAGCATATGCTTGGGTTTAGTTTTTTGATCCAATCTGCTACTCTGTGCCTTTTTATTGGTGAGTTCAGTCCATTCACATTTAGGGTGATTATTGATATGTGCGGATTTCCTTTCATTCTGTCTTTTGTTTACTGGTAGGGCGGTGTCTCCATTGTTTCTTTGCCTTTTTGTTGTTGTCTGTCATATCTTTGTGGTGGTATTCTATGATGTTTCCCTCTGTTTCTTCTTTAATTACCGGATGTATTTCACTTTTGGATTTTTTTTTTTGAGTTGTTACACTTAAGTTATGTAAAAGAAAGTTTAATATTTAGAGTATTCCATTTTCTTCAGTACGACTACTTTCTCCATTCCCATATTCCCGTTCAGGCCTTTACTCTCCCCCTTTTTATGTTTTGGTTGCCACAAATTGTCCCTGTTGATCTTGGTCTTATAAGCTCCTTTAGTATTTTTTGTAGTGCAGGTCGTGTATTAGAAAATTCCCTCACTTCCATATGTCTGGAAAGGTCTTTATTCATCCTTCATACCTAAAGGATATCTTTGCTGGATATATTATTCTTGGCTCATAATTTCTCTCTTTCAATAGTTTGAATATTTGGTTCCACTCCCTCCTGGCTTTTAGAGTTTGCTGAAAAATCTGATGATAATCAAATGGGCTTTCCTTTGTAGGTTACCGTCTTCTTTACCCTGGCTGCCTTGAGGATTCTTTCTTTCTCATTGATTTTAGACAGCTTCAATACAATGTGCCTTGGAGAAGCCCTGTTTGGATTGAGATAATTAGGTGTTCTATTTGCTTCTTGGATTCGAGGATCCAGTTCCGTCCTCAAGTTTGGGAAATTCTTATCAACAATATGTTTGAATATATTCTGTGTTCCCTTTCTCTTTCTTCCCCCTCTGGTATGACCATTATTCTTATTGCTCTTTTTGATGGTGTCAGAAAGTTCTTGTAGAGTTCTTTCGTTTCTTTTAAGTCTCAAGTCTCTTTCTTCCATCCGTTTCATTTCCAGGTTTCTATCTTTGATGCCACTGATTCTTTCCTCCATCTGGTCTTCTCTACCACCTAAGCTGGTTATGTCCTTCTTAATTTCTTCTATTGAGCTTTTAATATCCACAAATTCTATTTGGTTCTTTTTCAAAATTTCAATCCCTTCTTAAATTGCTCATGTTGTTCTTTGATTTTATTTCTGAGTTCATTAAACTGCCTTTCTGTGTTTTCTTGCATCTCGTTGAGTTTTTTCAGAACTGCAATCTTGAATTCTCTGTCATTTAAGTGTCATCTTTCCATATCTTTAAGTTCCTTATCTGGAGACTTTTTACTTTCTTTCTGAGCTGTCTTGTTGCCTTGATTATTCATGGCAATTACTGATTTTTTGTTTCTCTTCCTAAAAATCTACAGGGGTGCTTTCTGCAACAGGTTGATAAGAAGTTGTCTTTCTCTTGTTTTCCAGTACATTTTGGTAGAATGTTTTATTTTATCTCTGTTCGCAGTCTTTTTTTTTTTCGCCCTCACACTGTGTTTTCTCTGCACTATTCCAGCTTCTCACCCAATTGAGGGGTTCCCTGGGAGATTGGTTTCTCCTCTGTTAATAGTTCGCCTGGATCACAGGGCACAGTGTCCGTGTGGGTACGTGGAGATCTCTTGAAGTTCCAAAGCTCTTCCTGCGCCAGATTCAGAGCCATTGTGTTTCAGCAGTTTTGTTTACTCCTGCAAGGATCCACCCAGATAGATGGGGCCAGGAGCAGGGTGAGTTGTGAGAGGTGGCCCAGAGCAATAGCAGCGACCACCACCACAGCAGGTCCTGTCTCCACAGCTCCCTCCCCTTTGCCAGAACTAGCTTGGCTGCGAATCTGTGTCTGAGGACCACAGTTCTCAGAACAGCAAATATTCTGGTCCTTTGATCCGACATCGCTACTGTTTCGCTTCTAGCACTAGGCAGGTTGGGTGGGCAAGCTCTGGGAGTGTAGGGAGGGGGCTTTTAGTCTCAGTGCCTATGGCTTTAGTTCTCTGTTCGGCAGTGAGAATTTAAACCACTGTTTTCAGCCTTCTTCCCTCAGTCTTTTCTCCGAGGTCTCTGCCGTGAGCGCTTGTTTCAGCCGTGTTATATGCTGTCCTCTCAGCCCTTGGGTCATAAACAGAGCTCTAACAGTCCAAGTTCTTCCTTCTCCATTTCTTCCCTCTCCCACAGCTGTGGTAGTTCCGGGATGCAGTGAGTTCGGAGCACTGAGCTAGTTCTGTTCCTGCGCCTCTGGGCTCCGTCTCGTGCTTCTCCCTTCCTTCCTCCCCTGCTCACGCAATTCGCCCACCTTTAGATAAATTCAGTAATGGATCTCTTCGTCTTGCCTGTTTGCTGTGCAGGGAGTCCTTTGTGGAGTTATGGTTGTTAGATTTGTTGTAAATTCCAGGGGAGATTCACAGAGGCTCACCTCACGCAGCTATTTTGATTATGTCTCCTTCCTAGTTTGATTTTTCCAACATAATATTTTATTGAGAAAATTTTCCATGAAATTGAAATCTCCATAAACATCATTTTTTAATAGTTGCTCAGATGATTCAGCTCTTCTGTGATTGATTGTGGTATATCTAGATAGCTCATGATTTTTTATTGTTATAATTGATACTCTGACAAACATACATGTGAATAACACTTATTCTGAATTGCTGATCATTTCTTTAAAAAGATTCCTAGAAACAGAGGTACTAGGCGAAAAAGGGATACATATTTTTAGACTCTTCATGAATCTTAATGTTTTCCAGAAACGTTGTAACAATTTATACTCCTCTTCCAACAACTCTCTTAATACTCAAAAAAAAAAAAAATCAGTGGGACAGAATAGAGAGCCCAGAAATAGACTCACATAAATATAATCAACTGACAGAGGAGCAATGACAATACAATATAGTAAAGATAGTCTTTTCTACGAATGGTGCTGAAACTACAGGATATCCACATGCCAAAAAAATAAAAAATAAATCTAGGCACATACACACTTCAAGAAAAATTAACTCAAACTGGGTTTAAATTATTTAATAAATAATTTATTTATTAAAATTAACTCAAACTGCCAGATCTAACATTAAACTATAAAACTCCCAGGACATAACATAGGAGAAAACTTAGATGGCCTTGTTTATGGTGATACGTTTTTAGATACTACACCAAAGATGTGATGTATGAAAGAAATAATTGATACGCTGGTAGTTTAAAATTATAAGCTTCTCTAAGAAAGACAACGTCAAGACAATGAGAAGACAAGCCACAGACTGGGAGAAATTATTTGCATGAGACACATCTGATAAAGGACTGTTATCCTAAATATACAAAGAACTCTTGAACCTCAATGATAAGAAAACAAATAATCCAATTTTAAAATGGCCAAAGACCATAATAGACACCTCACCCAAAAAAAAAAGATATAGAGATGGGAAATAAGCATATGAAAGGATGCTCCTTATATGACATCAGGGAAATGAAAATTAAAACAATAGTGAGATACCACTATACACCCATTAGAATGGCAAAAATCTAGAAAAAAACACTGACAGCACCAAATGCTGAAGATGTGGAGCAACAGGAACTCCCACTCATTTCTGGTGGGATGCAAAATGGTTCAGCCACTTTCAAAGACTGGTGGTTTGTTATAAAGCAAAACACACTCTTACCATATAATCCAGCAATTCGGCTCCTAGGTATGTACCCAAATCAGTAGAAAACTTATGTCTGCATACAAACCTAAACACAGATGTCTATAGCATCTTTGTTCATTATTTCTAAAACTTGGAAACAACCAAGATGTTCCTAACATGGTGAATGGATAAATAAACTGCGGTCCATCCAGACAATAAAATATTACTCATCACAAAAAGAAATGAGCTATCAAGTCATGGAAAGACATGGGAGAAACTTAAGTGCATATTACTAAGTGAAAGAAGCCAATCTGACAAAGCCATATACTGTATGATTCCAACTATGTAACATTCTGGAAAAGGCAAAACTATAGAGGTGGTAAAAGATCAATCATTGCCAGAGGTTGTGGAGAAGGAAGAGAGATGAATAGGTACAGCACACAAAATTTTTAATGCAGTGAGAATATTCTGTATCGTACCATAATAATGGATGCATGTCATTTTACATGTGTCCAAACCCAGAGAATGTAAAACACCAAGATTAAACCATAATGTAAACCCTGGGCAATCATAATGTGTCAGTGTAGGTTCATCAGTTGTAAGAAATGTACCACTCTGGTGGGGATGCTGATAATGGGGGAGGTTGTGCATGTTGTGAGAATAGGGGATATCTGGGAAATCTTTGGGCCTTCCACTCAATTTTGCTGTGAACCTAAAGCTGCTCTAAAAATAAACTTAATTAAAAAAATAAAACTGTGTTATGAAGTATGTAAAAGTTTACAGTATTTTTGATCAGTGTGACCAGAGAACATATTTTTTTTAAAAATTAAAGTTTATTGGGGTGATAATTGTTAGTAAAGTTACAAGATTTCAGGTGTACAATTCTGTAATACATCATGTATACCTCAAATTGTGGGTTCACCACACAGTCAGTTCTTTTTCCATCACCTTATATCAGACCCCCTTTATCCTCTTCTGGAGCCCCGCTCCCCCCTTACCCTCTGGTAACCCCTAAACTATTGTCTATGTCTATGAGTTTTTATTCCTTCATTTGTTTGTCTTGTTCTTATGTTGTCTAATTTTTATGGCAAAAAGAAAAACAGAAAGCTTCATTGAACAATGTATAAGTGTTTCTTTGTAGAGACTATATGATTTCTAGCCAAGGCTTTCCTTCTAAGCATGTGAAAATTAACGTATCGTTTGTTTTAATCCATAAATATACTCTTCAGCAATCATTTTCACTTGAAGAATGTGCCATACTTACAGAGCCAAAATGTTCGTTCTTTTTTCATTCGTTCTGTTCTCCTGTCTTAGAAGACTCAAAATGGACTGGATACTTTCCAAGGTTGGAATTAAATATGATCTTACAGCATCTCAGTTCTTGGAAATTTTGTGAATGTGTATGTAACTATTGTGACAGGGCAAGACTATAGTATAGTAAAAGCATAAAATTCTCAATTAGGATGTCCATGACTCTCTTTCCTCAAGGGTTTTCAACAGCTTTCTGTATACACTCAGAACGGAAACCTCTGGCAGTACTCTTATCTGAAAAATATGATTCCGCTCTTACCCGGGCAAAATGTGTCCGTTTTTCCAGAGTTGGATTTCCTCAGATGCTGTGTCTCATACTGTAAACAGAGCCCAAACTTTCTCATTGAGAATATATTCTACACTAGCATAGTGTTCTACATTCCTTAATACTACGTTTTCTTTTCTTCCCTTTTCACAAGTGCCATTATTTCTTCCTCTCTTTCCCCCCACCATTAACCATTTTATCATAAATTTCTTCCTCCATTTCATTCCCTGTTTAAATTCATTCCCTTTTCTGATTCCAAAAGATAAAAACAAATACCAGTCAGAAGTTTCCATCCAAGAGTGTTTTCCAAACTGAGTGTTATGACCCATTAGTGTATGTGATATTAATTTAGTGGGTTGTAACCAGCACTTTAAAAATAAAAAAGAAAATGTCAGAATATATCACGCATAGTAAGGCAATTAATTTTTCATAAAACAAACTTAGGAGGGTACTGGGTCCAATGTAAAATGTATTTTGTACTGTGGGTCAAGGTCAAAATGTTTGAGAAACACTTCTATAAAGTACACTTCAGGATGCAAGACATAGATTTAGAGCCAGATTAAGTGGTCTGCCAGCTGGGCAAGTGCCCTGTGTGTCAATATATACGTGCAAAAACATTTCACAGATACTCTAAGTAGATGGAGAAAATTGCATTTACCAGAACTCTTTGATAGGAGAGTAGTATTAATATGAGTAAGGTAGATGAATTTGCAGATAAAATTGTACTGCTTAGAGCAGCATGCAGAGACTGGGTCCTTCTTTGTTCCATGTTCTTCCCCCATCTCCACACAGCTCAGCCTGCCATTTCAATAGATGTTGAACAAATATTTAAATATATTTGATTTGAAAGGACACCACATTATTAGCTTGTGGAATTTGCCTGTATGTCTTGACTTAAATCTGTGTAGACCTTAAACTCAGATAAAAAAATGCTGTTGAAAAACAATGTTTTAATTAGGATAGTAACAGCTTCTGTAACAAGTAAAACTCAAAATTTCAGTGAGTTAGCATAATAGATTTCTTCTTATTCATGTAATTCACATTGCAGGTGTAGGCAAGTAAGTGGGTACTTTGCTCCAAATGGTGACTCAGGAATTCAGATACCTTCCATGTTGTGACTCTCCCACAGGGCTTTCAGAGACTTCTGCATCCAGCTCAAAGAATGGGAAAGAGATAGTGGAAAAGAGACACCCACTTACTAAAAACTTCCACCTGGAAGTGATATCCCTAACTCTGTTCACTTTTCATTGACAAGAATTGGTAACATGGCCACACTTGAATCTAAGCATGGGCTGGAAAATGCAGTTCCTGAGTAGGGAGCTGCCGCCCAGCCACACCACTACACAATGAAGAGGGGCATACATTTTTGGTGAACAGCTAGCTCTTTCAGTCACAAGTTCCAGTACTCATCAAGGTGTCTCTGGAAATTGCCAACACAGATTTTTGGAACACATGGTTCTTCTCCTTACCATGCTTTTTGCAGTGTGACAGCGTTGTGTTGATCATTGGCACTAATATATTTTGGTTTTAATAAGGCCATTTCATTTCTATCTTACTAAAGTAGTGATTTTGGCATCTTCACATCTACATATTACTTTTAGTTTAAATGAATGTAGTTAGCAAGCATGAAGTGTATAACGGTAAATCCTAAATTGTAGGCAACCACCTCATTTGTTTAGCTACTGATTTTCATTCAGTGGACCAGACAGAGGACTTTGAATTCTATGATTTTTGATATTTGGATGCAGTTGAATAGCTTTAAATTTTTATTAAACAGAAGCTTGAAAAGGTTTAAATGGTAAGCCAATAATATTGAAAACATTACAATCATCTGAATGAATTAGATATAAACATTTATTTTGGACAGAAATGAATTATATATAAACATTTATTTTGGGCAGAAATGAAGTAGATATAAACATTTATTTTGGGCAGTTATTTAGAAATTACTCTTATGATATGGTTTTTATTTAGGCTATTGAATATGAAACTAGTTCACAATTATGGGTAACAATTGTAGGCAAATGCATTATTGCTTTATTAGAATTCTTACACAATGTCTGTATGGTACTCTAATTTGGTTATCACTTCATTTTTTGTTCTCTGATAATAAGAACAAAATATGAAAATTTGAAATCTTCTAATAGCAACTAGAGTTTTTTTTCAAAGATATTTGTCAGTGGTGTGACTATGGGAAATTGTGTTGCCTACGTCTGAAATGCAATGTGCATGTATCTTCCAAATAATGAATGTAATAGATTTGTGGAATTACCACTGATAAAATAATTTTTGCCTTCACTGAAATGAATTGTTCTTTCTTCTTTCCTTTTTGTTTACTACTCTAGTTTAGAATGAGCAGGTTAATTAAGTACTAATGTTAAATATGCTGGATTATAACAACAACAAAAAAGGAATAGTGTCTGTACTATTGATTAAATGGCAAGGTAGAAGACTGGCCATGACATTTAAGGAGAAACACTGGAGCTATTGGTTTCTTTGTGTAATATGGCTATGTGAATATTGGTTCTTTTCTAACAAATAATCAAGGAAAAGAGAAAAATGGTGACATAGGCAAAATAGCATTTTCTCATTTAAAAATAATTGATAAATAACCATGTGAACTTACTAATTACATTAGTATTTTGCAATATGTGTTCCATTGAAATACAAGTCCTATGAAACACTCCACAAAAAGGGCTCTGGAAGCAAGTAAGTTAGGGAAACACTGATTCCTTTCTCACCGACAATCACAATGCATGTTAGCATTTTAAGACCTTTGAGAAATCCTTTAGTTAGGAAGCCTATCTGACTTTTTTTTTTTTAACGTGGAGACCTCAATTTATTTTATTTTATTTTTTTTTAATTAATTTTATTGGGGTGACAATTGTTAGTAAATTTACATAGATTTCAGGTGTACAATTCTGTATTACATCGTCTATAAATCCCATTGTGTGTTCACCACCCAGAGTCAGTTCTCCTTCCATCACCATATATTTGATCCCCTTTACCCTCATCACCCACCCCCCACCCCCTTACCCTCTGGTAACCACTAAATTATTGTCTGTGTCTATGAGTTTTTGTTTCTCATTTGTTTGTCTTGTTCTTTTTGGTTTATATACCACATATCAGTGAAATCATAGGGTTCTCTGCTTTTTCTGTCTGACTTGTTTCACTTAGCATTATTCTCTCGAGATCCATCCATGTTGTCACAAATGTTCCTATATCATCTTTCCTTAACGCCGAATAGTATTCCATTGTGTATATGTACCACAACTTCTTTATCCATTCATCTATCGAAGGACATTTTGGTTGTTTCCATGTCTTGGCCACCGTAAACAAAGCTGCAATGAACATTGGAGTACACGTGTCTCTATAGAGAAATGCTTTTATATTTTTGGGGTAGATACCCAGGAGAGCGATTGCTGGGTCATATGGTAATTCTATTCGTAATTTCTTGAGGAACCTCCACACTGCCTTCCATAGCGACTGCACCAGTCTGCATTCCCACCAACAGTGTATGAGAGTTCCTTTTTCTCCACAGCCTCTCCAACACTTGTTACTATTTGTTTTGTTGATGAAAGCCATTCTGACTGGGGTGAGGTGATATCTCATTGTGGTTTTCATATGCATTTCTCTGATGATTAGCCATGTTGAGCATTTTTTCATATGTCTATTTGCCATTTGTATATCCTCTTTGGAGAAATGTCTCCTCAGGTCCTCTGTCCATTTTTCAATTGGGTTGTTTGTTTTTTTGTTGTTGAGTTTCATGAGTTCCTTGTATATTTTGGATATTAGCCCCTTATCAGAGGAACTGTTTGCGAAAATCTTCTCCCATTCAGTTGGTTGCCTCATTATTTTGTCAATAGTTTCTTTTGCTGTGCAGAAGCTTTTCAGTTTCATATAATCCCATTTGTTTATTTTAGTTTTTACTTCCATTGCCTTTGGAGTCAAATTCATAAAATGCTCTTTGAACCCAAGGTCCATAAGTTTAGTACCTATGTTTTCTTCAATGCAGTTTATTGTGTCAGGTCTTATGCTTAAGTCTTTGATCCATTTTGAATTCATTTTGGTACATGGTGACAGATAGCAGTCCAGTTTCATTCTTTTGCACATAGCTATCCAATTCTGCCAGCACCATTTATTGAATCGGCTGTCTTTCGTCCATTGTATGTTTTTAGCTTCTTTGTCAAAAATTATCTGTCCATATTTATGTGGTTTTATTTCTGGGTTCTCAATTCTATTCCATTGGTCTATGTGTCTGTTTTTCTGCCAATACCAAGCTGTTTTGATTATTGTAGCCCTGTAGTACAAGGAAAAATCAGGGAGTGTGATACCTCCAGTATTGTTCTTTTTTTTTAATATTGCTTTGGCTATTCGGGGTCTTTTGTGGTTCCAAACAAATCTGATGATTTTTTGTTCTATTTCTTTAAAAAATGCCATTGGGATTTTAATGGGGATTGCATTAAATCTGTATATGGCTTTGGGTAATATGGCCATTTTAACTATGTTGATTCTTCCAATCCATGAGCACGGAATGTCTTTCCATTTCTTTGTGTCTTCTTCAATTTCTTTCAAAAATGTCTTATAGTTTTCAGCATATAAATCCTTCACATCCTTGGTTAAGTTTATTCCTAGGTATTTTATTCTTTTTGAGATACAACATCCATTTATGATTAAAACACTTACTAAAATTGGTATAGAAGGAAAATACCTCAACATAATAAAGGCCATATACGACAAGCCCTCAGCTAACCTCATAATTAATGGTGAAAAGCTGAAGCCCTTTGCTCTACGTTCAGGAACACGACAAGGTTGTCCCCTATCACCTCTGCTTTTCAACATAGTGTTGGAAGTCCTCGCCAGAGCTATCAGGCAAGAGAAAGAAATAAAAGGCATCCAAATTGGGAATGAAGAAGTTAAATTGTCACTCTTTGCAGATGACATGATGCTATACATAGAAAACCCTAAAGACTCCACCAAACAGCTATTAGAAACAATCAATGAATATAGTGAAGTTGCTGGCTACAAAATCAACGTACAAAAGTCCATTGCTTTCCTATATACCAACAATGAAATCTCAGAAAAAGAGATAGAAAAGACCTCAATTTATTTTAAGCCATTATTTTTGTTAAGTATTAACTGTAATCCATGCATCTCTTCCCAACCCATTTTTCATAGAAGAAAAACATAAAAAAAATATATTGTTTATAGGTTTTTTTAATTAAAGTTTATTGGGGTGACAGTTGTTAGTAAAGTTACATAGATTTCAGGTGTACAATTCTGTATTACATCATCTATAAATCCCATTGTGTATTCAGCACCCAGAGTCAGTTCTCCTTCCATCACCATATATTTGATCCCCTTACCCTCATCTCCCACTCCCTTCTCCCGTTTACCCTCTGGTAACCACTAAACTATTGTCTGTGTCTATGAGTTTTTGTTTCTCATTTGTTTGTCTTCTTCTTTTGTTGTTTTTGGTTTATATGCCACATGTCAGTGAAATCATATGGTTCTCTGCTTTTTCTGTCTGACTTATTTCGCTTAACATTATACTCTCTAGATCCATCTATGTTGTCACAAATGTTACTATATCATCTTTTCTTACCGCCGAATAGTATTCCGTTGTGTATATATACCACAACTTCTTTATACATTCATCTATTGAAGGATATTTTGGTTGTTTCTATGTCTTGGCCACCGTAAACAAAGCTGCAATGAACATTGGAGCAAACGTGTCTTTATGGATAAATGTTTTCAGGTTTTTTGGGTACATACCCAGGAGAGGGATTGCTGGGTCATATGGTAATTTTATTCTTATTTTTTTGAGGAACCTCCACACTGCCTTCCATAGAGGCTGCACCAGTATTCATTCCCACCAACAGTGTATGAGGGTTCCTTTTTCTCCACAGCCTCTCCAACACTTGTTACTATTTGTCTTGTTGATGATAGCCATTTTGACTGGGGTGAGGTGACATCTCATTGTGGTTTGTATTTGCATGTCTCTAATGATTTGTGATGTTGACCATTTTTTCATGTGTCTATTTGCCATTTGTATGTACTCTTTGGAGAAATGTCTCTTCAGGTCCTCTGCCCATTTTTCAATTGGGTTGTTTATTTTGTTGTTGTTGAGTTTCATGAGTTCCTTGTATATTTTGGACATTAGCCCGAGGCACTGTTTGCAAAAATCTTCTCCCGTTCAGTTGGTTGCATTCTTATTTTGTCAATGGTTTCTATTCCTGTGCAGAAGAAGGTTTTTAGTTTGATATTGTCGCATTCATTTATTTTAGCTTTTACTTTCATTGCCTTTGGAGTCAAATTCATAAAATGCTCTTTGAACCCAAGGTCCTTAAGTTTAGTACCTATGTTTTCTTCTATGCAGTTTATTGTTTCAGGTCTTATTCTTAAGTCTTTGATCCATTTTGAATTAATTTTGGTACATGGTGACAGATAGCAGTCCAGTTTCATTCTTTTGCACGTAGCTATCCAGTTCTCCCAGCACCATTTATTGAAGAGGCTGTCTTTTCTCCATTGTATGTTTTTTGCTTCTTTGTCATAAATTATCTGTCCATATTTATGGGGTTTTATTTCTGAGCTCTCAATTCTATTCCATTGGTCTATTTGTCTGTTTTTCTGCCAATACCATGCTGTTTTCATTATTGTTGCTCTGTAATACAAGCTAAAGTCAGGGAATGTGATACCTCCAGCATTGTTCTTTTTTCTTAAGATCACTTTGGCTATTTGGGGTCTTTTGTGGTTCCACACAAATCTGATGATTTTTTGTTCTATTTCTTTAAAAAATGCCATTGGGATTTTGATGGGTATTGCATTAAATCTGTATATTGCTTTGGGTAATATGGCCATTTTAACTATGTTGATTCTTTCAATCCATGAGCACAGAATGTCTTTCCATTTCTTTGTGTCTTCTACAATTTCTTTTAAAAATGTCTTGTAGTTTTCAGCATATAGATCTTTCACATCCTTTGTTAAGTTATTCCTAGGTATTTTATTCTCTTTGCTGCATTGCAAAATGATTTTTTTAAATTTATTTTTCTGAGATTTTGTTGTTAGTATATAGGAATGCAATGGACTATTGTATGTTGATTTTGTAGCCGGAAACTTTACTGTATTCGTTGATTGTTTCTAACAGCCTTTTGGTGGAGTCTTTAGGGTTTTCTATATATATCATCCTGTCATCTGCAAAGAGTGATAATTTTACTTCTTCATTCCCAATTTGGATGCCTTTTATTCTTTCTCTTGCCTGATTGCTCAGGCGAGCACTTCCAACACTATGTTGAAAAGCAGAGGTGATAGGAGACAGCCCTGTCGTGTTCCTGAACCTAGACCAAAGGGCTTCAGATTTTCACCGTTAATTATTAGATTAGCTGAGGGTTTGTCATATAAGGCCTTTATTATGTTAAGGTATTTTCCTTTTATACCTATTTTATTAAGTGTTTTAATCATAAATAGATGTATCTCGTCAAATGCTTTTTCTGCATCAATTGACATAATCACATGATTTTTGTCCTTTTTTTTTTATGTGATGTATCACATTGATGGATTTGCGGATGTTGAACCATCCTTGTGCCCCAGGGATGAACCCCACTTGGTCATGATGAATAATCTTTTTAATTCATTGTTGTATTCGATTTGGTAGAATTTAGTTTAGGATTTTTTTAAGAAGGCAGACATATTTTTTTTTTTCAAAACCAAGGTATGGTATATACACAAAATAACTGAAAACAGATTTTGAAACAAAATATTGTACATGAATATTCACAGCAGAACTATTCACAATACCTAAAAAGTGGAAGCAACTAAAATGTCCATCAATAGATGAATAAAGAAAGGAATGTGGCATATGCATATAATGGAATATTATTTGGCCATAAACAGGAATGAAGTACTGATACCTGCTACAACATGGATGAACTTTGAAAACCCGCTAAGTGAAAGAATCCAGACACATAAGGCAACATATTAAATGATTTCATTTCTATGAAATATCCAGAATAGGCAAATCTTTAGAGACAGAAAATAGATAAGCAAGTATTTGCTTAGGGATGGGGAAGTAGTGTTTAGCGGGATGCCAGGAATAGGTTATAAGGTATCTCTTTGTGGTGCTGAAAATGTAAAATTCACCATGGTGATAGTTGCACATGTGTGTGCATATACTAAAAAAAGCATTGAGTTGCATACTTACACTGAATTAATTGTATGGTATGTGAATTCTCTCTCAATAAAGCTGTTATAAAAATTGATAGTCATCATTTTGTAAATATTTAAATGCCCATAGCTCTTCTTCTTAAATATAAGGGACGATTTTTAAAAGGTGAGACTATCTTGGGAAAGTTGCTCATCATTTTATGAATTTTTATTTAAATCAGTAGCAATATTATATATCTCAAAACTTGTATATCATATAATAATGATATAGGCTATATATTTATTCGTGTGTAGATAGTTTTTTTTTTTTTCCAAATAATCTATTTTGGAGTAATATGTATAGGTATTCTATTATCAGTATACTTTCAAAAAGGTCTAGTCGATATTGTAATAACTATGTAGAGTGTTGCCCCTCAGCAGCTTACCCATCTACCCCCTTGTACCTGCTCTTAAAGAAAGGAGAGTCTGTGAGATGGATCCTTTCATGGACTTTGCTTCACCTTTGTGCTTGCACCTTATGTCTCCCTGTTTGGCCTCAAATGATGCCTGTTTAGTCAATGATGTGTAAGATTCCTCAAGGAAGGAACAACCTAAGCCAGGCACAGTCACATGGGGGCCATGTGGAGAACTCACCGGGTTGATAGAGGTGGGCACAAACCCCCACCTTCCCCCGGCTAAGATGAGCTTCTGCCTCTGTGGCTACATTCCTTCCCACATCCTGCTTGGGAAGAGATGCAATGATGTGATAACATCAGCTCTCCATCTATTCATATGCATAAAAGTTTTGTCCCTTGGGGAGGTACATATGTCCTGAGAATTACGGTTCTGTCGGTCTGCAGGCAAGGGTGATTGATTCGAATCAGTTTCCTAGTATAATGTGTGAGATTCACAGATCTTTACATTAACAAGCTTTACTTCCTCATTTGTTAATCAATAAAAGCTGTGCATTGACCTGATTCGGGGCTCAGTCCTTTGAGGCTCGAGTCCCTTGGCCCCGCTTGCACTCTATTCTTGACTACTGTATTTCTCAACCCTGCTCTGCCCTCCTTGCTTCCCACAACTTTTGTCGAGCAGGACACAACAGTATAGTGCCAAGTGGGTACTAGACTAATCAAGGGTATCACTTCATAAATTATATAAATATCTATCCACTGTGCTGTACACCTGAAATTAATACAAAATAATATTGGATGTCAACTGTAATTGAAAAATTAAAAAAGGTCTAGTAGCAATGTAAAGTAATATAAACATTACATGATGATTTGTGGCAGTTTCAAAAATATGAACAACCCAAGAGAACACATTTGGGAGATTTCAGGCATCAAGATTTTATTGTGAATGTTAAAAAAGGCAGACCAATTCAACATTTTAGGGTCTATCTATTCTGATTTTGATCTCACTGTCTCTTTTATTCTCAGTTTATTTTACTGATTCCTCTTCTTTTCTTGGATATCTTAACATCAGATTGTCCCAGAGCTCAGTTCTGAGACCCATTCTTTTCTCTATCTACATTGATTCCCTTGGTGATCTCATGCAGTTTCCTGACTTTAAATATCTTTACGTTAATTACTCCATAATTTCTCCAGACCAGACTTCTCCCTTGACCTCCAGACTTGTGTAGCCAACTTGACTACTTATCTTCTCCATTTGAATGTCTAATAGATATCTCACATTCAAATGTCACCAACTAAACTGATCTTTTTCCTAAATCCTGCTCTATCCAACCTTCATTTCTCAGTTATGGCTAATCCATCTTTCTTTTTTCTCAGGTTAAAACCTTTGAGTCACCTTGAATCATCTCCTTCACTCATTTTTCACTCATACTGCCCCTACTCCTTATGGTCTTGCATTGGCTGTTGTCTTTTCCTGGAATGTTTTTCCCCTGGTATCCATATGCTTGGGTTTCCTTCTTCCTTCAATCCTTTGTTCATATGTCACCTTCCTTTTGCAGTGAGGGCCACAACAACCACACCACTTAAAATTGCAAACCCTCAGAACTGTTGACACCCTACCTACTCTACTTTTTTCCATAATACCACCATCTAACATATGATAACATTTTCTTACTTATCATGTTCATGTTTAACCTTTCTCACCTTACTAGAATGTAAACTCCATAAGGACAGAGGTTTTTCTCTTTTGATTCAAGTATGTAACTACAGTGCCAGAAACTGACCAGCACATTATTAGCACTTTATAAATATTTGTTTAATGAACGAATGATACTATGTCAGCATACAAGCGTGGACAATTAAGATTGGGAACCCATCCTAGAAAAAATGCTACATACCCCATTGCTAAATATCTCTATTGTCACCTTCAAAGTACTCCCCTTGGGAAGCTATGCACCTATGGCAGCGCCTAGTCCACCCTTCAAAGCAATTTTGGAACTCTTTTTCTGGAATAGTCATCAGAGCTGTCATCATACTACCATTTATGTACTGAATGTCATCAAAATGTCTTCCTTTCAATATTTCCTTTATCTTTAGGTAAAGAAAGAAGTCATTGGGGGCCAGATCAGGTGAGTAGGGAGGGTGTTCCAATACAGTTATTTGTTTACTGGCTAAAAACCCCCTCACAGATAGTGCCGTGTGAGTGGGTGCGTTGTCATGATGCAAGAGCCATGAAATGTTGAAAAAAAAGTTCAGGTCATCCAACTTTTTCATGCATCCTTTTCAGCACTCCCGAATAGTAAACTCGGTTAACTATTTGTCCAGGTGGTACAAATTCATAATGAATAATCCCTCTGGCATCAAAAAAGGTTAGCAACATCATTGCAACAAGTTATCAAACTTAATTGTCAGACCTCCTATAGTCTCCATTATTTTTAACGACCCTAAAATGGTTACTTGTATTTGGAAGTGACTGCTGTTGGTTTTCCAAAACAAACAGACAAACAAACATTTTCTTTCATGGGATAAGTGACGTGTTTGCTGACTGGACAAACATGTACAAGTTATAACAATCATCAAGCAGCTTTTCCCCCGCCTTTTTTTTTATTGCATAGGAATCATTTTTATTAAATTTATTGTCGGTGACATTGTTTAGTAAAAATATGTAGGTTTCAAGTGTCCATTTATATAAAGCACCATCTGTATATTGCATTGTGTGTTCACCAGTCAGTTTTCCTTCCATTGCCATGCCTTTTACCCCTTTTTCTATCTTCTACCATCCCCTTCCTCCTTACCCTCTGGTAACAACTAAACTGTTGTCTGTGTCTATGAGTTCTTGTTTCTTTGTTTGTCTTGTTCCTTCATTACTTTCAGTTTTATATCCCACATATGAGTGAAGTCATATGGTTTTTGACTTTTTCTGTCTGACTTATTTTGCTTAGCATAATGATCTGACGAACAATCCATGTTGTCCCAAATGGCAGTATTTCATTTTTTTTGGTCGAGTAATATTCCACTGTATATAAGTACCACATATTCTTTATCCAGTCATCTATCAAAGAACACTTTGGTTGTTTCCATGTCTTGGCCACTGTAAATAATGTTTTATGATTTTTGGGATAGTTACCCAGGAGAAGCATTGCTGGGTCATATGGTAATTCTATACTTTTTTTGAGGAAAGTCCATACAGTTTTCCATAGTAGCTGTACCAATTTACATTCCCACTAGCAATGTGTGAAAGTTCCTTTTTCTCCACAGCTTCTCCAACACTTGCAATTATGTATTTGTCTTGTTGATGATAGCCATTCTAACAGGTGCGAGGTGATATCTTATTGTGGTTTTGATTTGCATTTCCCTAACGTCTAGTGAAGTTGAACTTATTTTTTTTCATGTATTTGTTCGCCATTTGTATATCTTCTTGGGAGAAGTGTTTGTTCAGGTACTCTGCCCCTTTTATAATTGGATTGTTTGTTTTTTTATTTTTGATTTATATGAGTTCTTCATATATTTTAGATATTAGCCCCTTATCAAAGGCATTGTTTGCAAATATCTTCTCCCATTCGGTTGGTTGCCTCTTTGTTTTGTTGATGGTTTCTTTTGCTGTGCAGAAGCTTTCTAATTTGATATAGCCCCATTCATTTATTTTAGCTTTTATTTGTTAAGTTTTTTCCTAGGTATTTTATTATTTTTGTTACAATTGCAAAGGAATCTTCATTTCTTTTTCTGAAATTTCATTGTGGTATATATGAATGCAATGGATTTTTGTACATTGATTTTGTAGCCAGTAACTTTATTTGTTTATTGTTTCTAATAGCCTTTTGGTGAAGTATTTAGGGTTTTCTATTTAAACAATCATGTCATCTGCAAAAAGTGACAATTTAACTATTTCATTCCTAATTTGTGCGTCTTTTACTTCTTTCTTTTGCCTGATATCTCTTTCTAGGACTTCCAATACTATGTTCAATAACAGTGGTGGCAGGGCGCAACCATGATCATAGACCTGATTATAGAGCAAAAACCTCAGTTTTTCACCATTAAGTATGATGTTAGGTGAAGTTTTGTCATATACGGCCTTTATTATGTTAAGGTATTTTCCTTCTATACCTATTTTATTAAGTGTTTTAATCATAAATGGATGTTGTATCTTGTCAAATGCTTTTTCTGCATCAATTGATATAATCATATGATTTTTGTCCTTTATTTTGTTTATGTGATGTATCACTTTGATCGATTTGCGTATGTTGAACCATCCTTGTGCCCCTGGGATGAACCCCACTTGGTCGTGATGTATAATCTTTTTAATGTATTGTTTTATTTGATTTGCTAGAATTTTGTTTAGGTTTTTTGCATCTGTATTCATCAGCGATACTGGTCTGTAGTTTTCTGTTTTTGTTTTATCCTTCCCAGGTTTTGGTATCAGGGTAATGTGTCCTCATAAAATCAGTTAGGAAATAATGCTTCTTCTTCAGTATTTTGGAAGAGTTTCAGTAGGACAGGTATTAGATCCTCTTTGAATGTTTGGTACAATTCACTAGTGAAGCCATCTGGTCCCGGACTTTTGTTTAAGATTTATTTATTTTTATTTTTCATATTAGTTTCAGGTGTACAAAGAACATAATGATTAGACATTTACACCCCTCACAAAGTGATAACCCACCTCCAAGTCTACTACCCCTCTGACATCGTATATAGCTATTACTATACCATTGAGTATATTCCCTATGCTGTACTTTACATCCCATAAATATATATGTATATATGTATGTATATATGCATATATATACATATATGTACACACATATATACATATATACACACATATATATATTTGGCATTCAATATTATTCTATATCAGCTTCAGGTGTACAGCACAGTGGTCAGGCATGTACACAATCTGTGAAGTGTGATACATTTATACAGTGGAGTGTTACTCTGCCATAAAAAATATGTCTTACCATTTGCAACAATATGGATGGACCTAGAGAACATTATGCTAAGTGAAATAATCAGTCTGAGAAAGGCAAATATATGATCTCACTTCTATGTGGAATCTAAAGAACAGAGTGAACAAACAAACAAAACAGACTCATAGATATGATAAAAAACTGATAGTTGCTAGATGGGAAGGGTGTTGGGGAATGGGGGAGAAAATGAAATGATTAGAAAGTACAAAATTGGTAGTCACAAAATAGTCATGGGGATGCCAAATACAGTATGAGGAATATAATCAATAATGCTGTGCAGATTATGTAGGATGCCAGATGGATATTGGTCCTAGACTTTTGCTTTTGGGAAGGATTTGGATGATTGTTTCAATTTCTTTAGTGTTGATCGATCTATTTAGATTTTCCAGTTCTTCATGGTTCAGCCTAGGAAGGCTATATGTTTCTAAGAACATGTCCATTTCTTCCAGGTTATGGCATTTGGTGGCATATAGTCCTTCATAGTATTCTTGGGTGATCCTTTGTATTTCTGTGGCATCCGTGGTAACTTCTCTTTCATTTCTGATTATGTGTATTTGTGTCTTTTCTCTGTTTACCTTAGTGAGTCTAGCTAAGGGGTTGTCAACTTTATTAATCTTTTCAAAGAACCAGCTCTTTGTTGCATGAGTTTTTTATTGCCTTTTTTCCCTCTATTTCATTTGGTTCAAGCAGCTATTTTTTAACTACATGCCCTCTCCACCCACAGCCATCTCCAACTGAAATGTGTCAAATTATATTATAACTTTATCAGTTATGGAAAATATTTCCAATTTTTATACTTTCTCTACTGGAAAGTCAGCAAGGGCCTTATTTTCTGAATTTTCTCTTCTTTCTTTTCTAAGTGCTTCCTCTATACAGCTTCAAAAGTCAAATCAATGATATTTTGTATGAAAGTTTGTATTATAACATTTAGTGATCACATATATTTCATACTGAGTGTATTTTTTGAAAGTTCTCAAGGCTTTAGTCTCTTATGAACATTAACTTGTCTCTAAAAGCAGGGAGCTTACAGCCCAGCAAAGAAAGCAAAATAATATTGGTATATGTGTACAATTAGCAAAAATTAATCTTGCTGTGAGGACTTTAATTTTAAATTTTGGGATTTAAATGACTTATACTTAAGTAATCAACCTCAGAGTCTCATTAGTCTAAAATTTACATGTAATAGATTAGTTCTCTGCTGTCTCCTTACAACTGGCACATACAGTCTATAAGTTACACGATGTCCAGTGGGAAACACTGCTTAAAGATTCCTTTTCCTAGGCCTTAGTTCCAGACATTTCATTAACTTTTTATGTGCTGTCAGGCTAATTATTTAATCTCTTTGTGTGTCAGTGTGTTTAATGTAAGAATGTGAAGAAGTATTATTCTGCTGTATACATTTTAAGAGAAGAAGACATTAATGTGTGCTCAACAGAGCACAGCTTTTGGAGTCATAAAGAACTATATTCAAATCCTGCTTCAGTGATTAAATAGCTTTGTGGCTTTAGGAAAGTCAGTATCACTGAGTCTTACAGCTGTCTACTCCAAAATGATGATACCATGTTTCCCCCCAAATAAGACTGGGTCTTATATTAATTTTTGCTACAAAAGATGCATTTGCGCTTATGTTTAGGGGATGTCATCCTGAAAAATCATGCTAGGGCTTATTTTCTGGTTAGGTCTTATTTTGAGGGAAACACAGTAAGACCTACTTTGCAAGGTTGTGAGGACTATGTGAATAATTTGACAAGTGCCTAGCATGATGGCCAAAACAAATCTCAGTTCTCTTACTCTTCTTGCTCCTCTATCTGCTTCTTTCCTGGCTGTAAAGTGAGGTTGTGAGCATTAAATTATATGTAAGTGATTATCATGTAGTAGGTGCTTAATAAATGTTAGGTTTTTTGGATGTGCTATAAGGTAATTAAGGTTACTAAATAAGGAAGGGTGAATATTATAGTAGTGGGAAAAGAAAAATGAGGAACATAAAATAAAATTTTAAAGAAAATATGAAAACTTATACTATATGTTTATATACACGATAGTGAAATCTATCATGTATATGCATACTAAAGATGAATGTTTCTTTATGTCTTAAGAGGACAGGCCATTAGCAAGTTCATTGATTATAATCCTGTTGCAATGAGTATTTGTTTGCAACACGTCTTACCTTGATTTAACTCACTATTAGTTATATGGCAGTGGTAGTGTGCTCCAATATATATATATATATATATATATATATATATATATATATATATATATATACCATTTTAATCTTTATACAATTAACTATCTCCCTTTTTAGCTTATTTTAGATTCAAATGGGTAAATACCTTTTTCTTTCTATTTTAAGATCATAAGATTAGTCCTATTCTTCTGAGCTTTTTAAAAGATGTATAAATATGACTTAATAGTAAGGTGCAGTCTGATTTTTTTAACTAAATGAAAATGTATTATACATAATTACATATCCTTTGATACAATTCCAGGTCTGGATGTCAGGAGATACTTATTTGTGAAGATAAAATAGCATGAAAAATATTTTAAAAACTCATTACCAAAAATGAAATAAGTAGGTGTTAACTAAACCAAATGGTCAGGGATTGTAAGACCTAAAGTTTTGAGGTGCTATTTTTTATCCTTGTTTTATTTTTTTAAAAAAAGAAAAACACAACAAGAGAACAACTCATTTAAAGTGAACATAGAGTCATTAATATTCAACTGTTTGAGTTGATGTTACCGAAAAAGAATGAAAGTAACATATTCTTGCATCTTGTTGGAAAATTCTGAAATAAAATCTAATTCATGAAAATGACTAAATTTTTTTTATTCAGCTTAAAAGTTCACTTCAACAAACATTTATCCTGAGCAGTCTGCCATGATGTTTAATAGCATGGGCTTTGCAATCAAATGCCCTGGGTTTAGTTTCCCATATTACTATTCACTGTCTGACTTTGAATGAGTTGTTCAACCATAATTGTCTTAGATTGTTTTTCATGTATACAGTTGGGCTCTTATACCTACTATGCAAGGATATAGTAAGGATTCAACAAGAAAGTATGTGTATGTACCTGGTAATAGTAAACACTCAATAAATGGTAACTGCTAATACAAACTATGTGCCAGGCTCTATACCAGGGGTGCCAAAAAATGTATACACATTTTAAGTGATATTATCTATGTGTTACTTTTTGAAGTTGAATTGAATTACAGTAGCAATGTGTAGTATGCTGTTCACTCAAAAGATGGTGTTAATCAAATGAAGGCTAGCGTCACCATATGACAGGCAGGACAGTCAAAGAAAATGGCGGAAGCACGGTTGTTGTTTGAGGAGTGCAAGAACATTTTGAAGTGGTATTTGAAATTCGAGAACGTTGTGGAAGTATGACAATGGAGGTGTTAGTATGGAACAGAACCTCCAATACACCTAACAATTGCACGCATTAATGATAAGTTTGAGACAAATGGTACTGTGTGTGATGTGCACAAGGGAAGATCTGGGAGGCCTCGCACAGCAACAAGTCCTGCTTCTTCTGCTGTGGTGTTGGAACAGTTAACACGCTCACCACAGAAGTCTATCAATGTGCATGTGAAACAGGACTTAGCAGAAGAAGCATATGACACATTCTTAAAACAGCAAAAGGGAACGTTTTCATGAATGAAGATGACCCTGATCAAAGGGTGCAGTATTGTGAGTGGTTCCAAAATGAGAGGACGAGGAGTTTGTGTGGAAAATGGTTTGGTCTGATGAAACACAACTTAAATTGAATGGAACAGTGAACAAGCATAATTATGTGTATTGGGCTTCAGAAAATCCACATATTCCTGTGGAAAAATAAGTCAATTTACTGGGCCTCAAGGTCTGGTGTGGACTGTCATTAAGGAGACTAATTGAAACATTCTTTTTTGAAAGTACCATTACTGGTCAAGTGTACCTACATGCTACACACATCCATTTTACCTGCAATTCATTCTTTTTGGGAATGATCAATTTTACTTCCAACAAGATGGCGCCCCACCACACTTCCACTGAGATGTGAGAACTTACCTTAATGAGAATTTGCTAGGACAAAGAGGTGCGGTTGAGTTTCCCCCATGTTCTCCTGACTTAACACCTTTTGACTTCTACCTATGGGGGATCTTAAAGGATGTGGTGTACCATAGAAAACCAGCTATACTGGCAGTACTTCAAGAAGAAATTGAAATGGCATGTGCAGCAATACGAGTGACACTTTGGTCAACGTTGCTCAAGCAGTAGTTCTCCGTAATCAGAAGTGTCTGGACGCTGATGGTAGCCACTTTGAGCACCTCTTGTAATTGTAGAAGTGAAATGTGATTTGTATTCATTTTTTGTTTTTGGTATATATTGAGTATTACAATTTTAATACAGTTTTTTTTTCCATTCTTTAAATGTGTATACATTATTTTGGCTCCCTCTGTATGTTGGTTATTGAAAGATAAATAAGATATCATCTGGTATTGAGCTTAGAATAAACTATGAGCAGAGTATATATTGAGACATGACTATAATGCAGCTGACTTTACAAATATCCTGTACCAATCAGTCACATGACTTAGTTGTCCAAATAGCACATATTATAGGAATATATATATACTATTCAAGTAATGCTAAATGAGCTCTCTGTGGGTAATTGTTGAAGAATGTATGAGTTCTCAAACCCTGATAGGAAATCCTTATAGAGGATAAACTGTGGTTTTACAGTACAAAATATACTAATTTTAAAATGTGTTTAGGAAAGTTCGGTATATCTTTAGCATCTTGAGAGTGAGATTAACATTGAAGAAAAGCAAAGTCTGCTTTACTCTAAAGTGACTCATTTGAAAATAAAATTGATGTTTTGGAAAATAGTAAGTGTTTTTTTGTTGTTGTTGAGAAGCTTCACATGAAAAACTTCTATGAGACCAAAGAAGCATGCCTCAATGTACAGGTTTATTGGTCAATTTCTGTAGATGGCTTTACAGTTAAAAGAGAGACCCCTTTCAAAATGCAGTGAAATATATAATAAGCCAAAGAACACAGCAGGATTTATTTTCATGCAAACACTACCGTTACTTTAATGAGGAAAACATCAAAACACAAAATAATTTTGTAATTATTTCACTGATAATTATGTATTAATTTCTCTGAAGGGAAGAACTTTTGGGGTATGCCACAGGCCCTGATCATTCGTGAGTTAAAAGTAATCTATATAGTAGATTATGTGGTAGATGAGTAAAAGAGAGATGTTTTCTATACCATCTCCTCTTGTCTTGTATCCACCAGCTGATAATGCTACAAGAGTATCATTAGAATTATGCCAAATACTTTTTATGACCAATTTACAAAATTCAGTTTTCCAATTCATTTAGCATTTTATTCAGAAAGAGCTCTCTGTCAACTAGCAATCTATACTTGCCAAATTCTGATCAGAGCTCTCAATGTTGACTCCCGAGACTCAGCAAGGTTCTTTTGAATAATACAAACAGATTCATTTATGTCCACTGTAATATTTAAGTATGGACTAAATGTTCTATCCTTTAGCAATTCATCACCCCTGGATAGTATATTAGGTGTGATTATAAGTAACGTGGCCACTCCTCTTGGGTTGCTTGTAAATGGATTCTGAAGGCAATTGCAAAAGAAGCGTTCAAAAAAAAATATTCAACAACTCCATTATAATAGTAATATGTGCTTATTTCCCACAGCTATCACACTGAAAGGTCACTTTTATTATTTACACTGCATGTCTGAAAGGTTACACAGATGAGGAAGACTTAGCCCTGTCCTTAAGGATGTTATTTTCTAGTTGAGGAGATTAACAAGTCAACAGATATTTATAGTACAACGTGAAAAGTTCTCTTATAGAAGAAAACACAGATCCTGTGGGAGCCCAGAGGAGGTACAGATAATCAACTTAGAGAAACCTTTATAGATTGGTATGAAAACACACATTTGGATAGGTAAGTTCTGACATATTCATGTCACATATCATACTACAATATGTATGTTTATATGTCATATTTTGACATCATCTTTAGTGACAAAATCCTTAGCAGAACATTGTCCCGACCTGCAGGATCGACAACGGAAGACCTGGGGGAGAAATAGGGGCTCGGGGGGACAGGGGTACGCGAGAAATGGAGACAAGACAGGAGTCTGATCAAGTCTCTCTTTATTGAAGGTAACAGCTTGTATATATAGATTTAGGCACATCAAAGAAACTCCTGGTCTCCCAATATGGGGACCGACCAATCAGAGGGTGCTTCGTCATGGCGGGCTGTTTGAGAAATCGAAAGTTAAACTTAAACAATAGAATCGAAACTTTAAGCTTGGCCCAGGGGCAACCAGGTGCAAACAAGTCCGGGCATGTCTGGGCGGGTCCGGGCAGGCCGGCCCCGGACAGAACATTCCAGATGAAAAAGAGTTACATAGTTATTTTCTCATTGAAGGAATTCATGTACCCAGTCTCAGAAACAAGGTTGAAAAACTTTATTTGGCCTCTCTGTTTTGATACCCTGAAGCCAAGCAATAATAACTAGCTTAGTATAAGATGAACAAGGGATAAAGAAAACAGGGTTAAGTTTCTACATGGAACAGAGGTACTCATCATTATGAGTATAAATGTTTATTTTTCTCCCATAAACTGCAGCCATAGTATCTGTTCTAATGTGTTTCTGATTCTCCTGGTGATGTGAACCACAGATTCAGTCACTGCAATCAACAGCCAACCATGTCAACCTGGACACTAGTGCATCTAGTATATGTTTTCTTAGCATAACCCATGGTCTCCTCCCCCCTCCCCCATTTCTCTTCTTTGCACTTTATGGATTGTGGCTGTTCTTGTTGGACAGTGAATTGAACAAGGGTGAGGGGGATGGAAGTTAGGACATATTTCAAACTGACAAAATTAGGCTGTGGAAATCAAAATGTGTCTAGGGACGACTGAAGACAGAATTGAGGGGATATTGTTCCTCTCTGCCCTGAGCCAATAGGTTCAACTGAATTAATTCAGCTGACAAGCTATTTTAAAAATGTTGTTTGCATAAATTTCATTCATTCAAAGGAAAATAGTGTTATCTCCGAAACACTCCATAGATAAGCATATGTTTCACAAAGTAGACATTGACTCGAAGGAAGAGGATAGGCACAGTGATTTTTAGTCATTAATAGCAATAAATCATCAAATCATAAATAAATAGCTTGGAGAAGTAATTTTCCCCTTCTTGCCATCATGACCTACAAAACCATGGATGTTTCAAAGTGTAGAATCAATTCAATTCAATACATATTTCTTGAAGGTCTGCTATGTGCTATGTGCTGGGAATTTAGTGATACTCGAGGAAGACAGAGTTCCTGTCCTCACGGAGTTTCCAGTCTGGCAAGCAAGACAGATATTACACAAGGAGTTACAGGTATTGTGACTGTTATAAAAGAAAAGTTGATGAGGTTATGGGAGTCTAAGAGAAGGCCTAATCTAGCTTTGGAGGCTGTAGATATGATCAGAGGTCCACCTACACTGTAGCTTGGAGATAGGAGGGGCAGAGGAGAGAATAGTCCACCTGTATTATTTGCCTTTGATTCTCACTATTGCTGAAATATGCCTCAAAGTTACCAGGACATTTTCTTCAGGGGATTTGTGTGAGGGGCAGTCTCTCACTGGTTCACATGCTTTTTATTACCTATTTGTTCTCTAAGCTGGAATGCTTGTTATTCTTTATATCCTCCCTAACCCCCACCATGATAATGGAGTTCAATTTAGTGCTAAGCTCCATGATCTGTAATTCTTCCAAAAGGGTTAACACTTACTCGTTACTTGGGA
The DNA here is from genome assembly GCF_964194185.1 of Rhinolophus hipposideros. NCBI lineage: Eukaryota > Metazoa > Chordata > Mammalia > Chiroptera > Rhinolophidae > Rhinolophus > Rhinolophus hipposideros. The sequence goes on along the minus strand of NC_138046.1, from coordinate 52,920,312 downwards.
ACTCTTTTAGGTATGTTCTCCAAGAATTCTATGGCATTCTCAGGCCTATCACAATGACTTTTTCCTTTTTCCATTTGAATTCAGAAGCTTGTCTCCCAGCAGGAAATGTAAGGAGTTAGATTTGGTTTCAGTCACTTCTATAGTTCATTCATACAGTGGTCTTTTGTTCCAAGCAGTGCATTGTCAGTAGGAGTCAGTTTTCTATTAGTGAAAAACTACTAGAGAGCAAGAAAATAATCTAAAAAAAGGGATGGGTGACTGTGAAATACAAGAGTATTTGTTCTGAAACTTATTTAAAGTGATTCGAAGTTGTTCTCTGGGGTGAAAAGAAGTGTATACAAAAGAGTTGGAGATCAGTACTTTGCTCCACTAGTATTCTGCAGAAAGCATGTTAAATTGTCTTTTTGAAGGTCTGTCCTGTTGTGGCCCAAGTAAAGGACACAGAGGAGAGAGAGCTGCTTTTCCTTCATACCCAGCTCTAGCTGACTCGGCAGGTATAAGACATTCTGGGAATATGTTGAATTGTAGAGGGAGATCTGGGTTCTAATAGTCTCAGCAGTACTACTGATGGACACTAAACTTGGACAATTAATTTCCCTTCTCTGGGACTCAGTTTCACCATCTGTAAGAATGAGAAGTTTCAACTGTTGTTCTGTGGCTTTCATCATAGCAATAGGCATTCCATGGAGACACCATGAGGAGGAATTCTGGTGGCCAAGTATTTCTAACTCGCACACACCTCTAGCCCCTTGTTTTCAATAAGAACACCTCAGCTTTTATCTGCTTTCGTGTTTTCATTTCCAAAAATGATTTCATTTGAACAAAGAGGTCCATATCTTAAAAAACAAATTTGTAAGCCACTGTGCCAGATAATTTCTAAGGATTATGATTCTTTTGATGGCTCTAGGTATTCTGCTCTAAAGGGCCCTCACACTGCTGGATAATTTATAAAGCCAGCTGATGTAGGAGGATGTGGCTTCGCCAGAAGGAGCTTAAAATCCCTGAAACTCTAAAGGGAAATCATATTTTCTTCTTGTATGCATATTTTCTGCTGCTGAGTTAAGATATGACAGATGTGAAGGTAGACTGTTCCTGTAGGTGTAGCCAGAGGGGTTCCCCTTGAATGAAGTTGATGGAGCTAACAGTCCAAACCCAGAAAGGTGTAGGTTAAAGAGCAGATGCTCCAAAGGTGTCAATTACCAGTGCCCTGTAGTTCTGCAGTGAGTTAGAAAGAGCCTCGGGTCAGGAATTGCTTCTGAGTACAATATCCCTAAGACTAAGGGATGAGCAATCCTTAAGAAGCTTTGAGTTTGCAGAATTGCCCCGTGTCCTGGGATGGGATCAAGTAGACAGGGAGACCAGTTCTGAAGAACTGTCTAGGCAGGATGACAGGAGTGGCCTAGGATTGAGGGGTGAGCTGGGATATGGAGGGAGGGAAGCAGACATTTCTTCTATGAACCCAACCTACCTAATCAGAATGTGATCATTGCTATGGACTGAATATGTCCCCAAAATGCATATGTCGAAATCCTAAATCCTAAGGTGATGATATTAGGAGATGGGGCCTTCGGGAGGAGGTCGGGTCCTGAGGGCATAACCCTCATGAATGGGGTTAATGCTCTTATAAAGGAGAGCCCAGAGGGATCCCTGACCCCTTCTAGCATGTGAAGATACAACGAGAAGCCAGTGGCCTGAAAGAGGGCCCTTGTTTGACCACACCAGCACCCTAACCTTGGACTTACAGCTTTCAGAACTATAAGAAATACATTTCTGTTTTTTATAAGTCATGCAGTTTATGGTACTACTTTGTTATAGTGGCCCTAATGGACTAAGACAATCATCTTGAGGGACTTTGAAGGGCTTTGAGATCCAAGGAAACACTCAAGTTGCTTTTATTTGGGATTTTTATAGTCAGAAACTAGGATTTTGGAAATTTGACTTTAAAATCTTTTTTATTATAACTATTTCATTTAGTTTCCTCTTCATTTTGCTAAAGTTGCTTTTGAAAATGTCATGCCTTAATTTTGTTCCAAAGGAAATGTATTTTGTTAGGGACCTCCTTGGCAGGACTGGCGTCATGGATGTGTGACCCATGCAGTTGCTTTGTTTGCTGCTGCGCTGTTGTTTTCTTGAAATTCTTAATAACCATTGAACAAGAGATCCTGCGTTTTCATCTTTAATCCACAAATTATGTCTCCAATCTTGGTTCTTGGTATGTATTTTATTTGACTTTTACTAGGGTACATGATCCACAGGTGGTGGTGGGGAGGAAAGTGGACAGAAAGGGAACATTTTTCTTTTTGTTGTTGTTCTAGGCCCCAGATATCCAGAACTTGTCATCAAGCCTGATCACCAGGTTGAACTAGCTGGAAATTGAGATGGCCTTGGTTCTTGAGATTGGGAGGTGAAACGTGAAATTCCCTGAGACCTACGTATTTCTGTATTGTGGCTTAGGTAATTCATGTCAGTCACATTTGAATTATTTTTAAGGTGCCTCATGTAAACTCTTCTGTAAACTTGGCTGCAGAGCCAAGGCAGATAGAGTGCTGTTTTAGGAGGACTTATTGCTGCCACCAGGTGAGAAAGGAGAACCCTGCTAACAGCTTCCTACCACTCTGGAATGCTGTATACATCACAGATTAATAAGTGAATGCCTTGGGCTCCCCCTTAGGAGAAATGTTGAGGCGTTATTGAGATTGTTTATTGTCACTGCTTATAGCATTCTCACAGATGAGGCCTAATACAGTGGTTAACACTGCAGAGCTGTAGGCATCAGACAGAAATAGATCTCAGGTTTAGCAACGTGGAGGTAGCTGCAAGCTAACATGCACAAGAGATTAAAAGCCCGTTTCAACTGGATATAATGGTATCAGCAGAGCTGTTACTTACTGACCTCCCTTCACTATGATGTATATTCTGAGGGATTCTCCATGAGAAGCACTGGGTCTCCTTTTCTTCTCACAGGATTTTCTTGGAATGACATCCTGGGTATATGGCGGGGGGTCAGTCTGTGTCTGTAGAAAGTTTTAAGACATTAATTTCTTGTCAATAACCAGGGTTTTACTGTTGCCTCTTCTAACCAGGTAAAAAGTCATCTCTCATTTTTGGTCTATTAAAAAAAAAATCCCAAGAAAGCATGTATACCCTAACTTCTCTCATGCTAGGGAAAGAGCTTTAAGTAGAGTACATCAGACTAGTGAAGCTGTTTTGTATTACTCTGTGTTATTGGCAGCTTACATTGCCCCCATCTGGAAATGGTGTATCATGTGTCTTCTCATTTCTAAGCTAGTACTTACATTTATTACAAACAGAGTCGGTATGTGGGTCTTCCACCAGCCCATACATACCCTTGGTGCTTAGGGACTTACCACAGTCCCTTGCAGTTTCTGAAATCAATCTTGCTCTGAAATGAGGCCACCCAGGTTGCAACTTCTCCCTCCTATAGTCGTTTAGAGTTATTGATTTGCATTGAAAGCAATGAAAGTCTGAGCATATTTTTTAATAGATTCTTTTCTAAAAGGGATGCTAAGAAAATTGGCTCCTTTGCCGGTATGATGTAGGCTTGTTTGACTTAGTGCCACAATCTTGAGGGATTTTTTTTTCCAGGTATTTGCAGGTACCAACTGGGGATCATGCCCCAGAGCACAGCTGATTACATATGTGGATACAGCCGGAAACCATCTACATCAAAGGGCCCCAATCCTCTACCTTAAGATTTAATTCTCTCTGACCTGCTGGAATGTTGGGAAAGCCCATATTATTCCTTTTATTTGCTTCTATCACTCTTTCTGACTGGAATACCTTCCTTTATTCTTTCTCCCTGCCAAAAACCCATCCTTCTTGACTCCCTCATGTGCCACAATCTTCATGAAGCCTCCTCTGAGTACTGTGTTTTGCTGTGTATAATGCACACTTTTTTGCCCAAAACTTGTGAGGGAAAAATGAGGATACACATCATACGAAGTCTGGCAATTAAGTTTGCGAATTTGTTGCAATGATGTTGCTAACATTTTTTGATATCAGAGGGATTATTCATTATGGATTTCTACCAACTAGACAAACAGTTAATTAAGTTTAGTATTTGGAAGTACTGAAAAGGCTGCATGGAAAAGTTAGACGAACTGAACTTTACACCAACAATTCATGGCTCTTGCATCACGGCAATGCACCAGCTGACATGGCACTGTCTGTGAGGAAGTTTTTAGCAAGTAAACAAATAATTGTATTTGAACACCCTCCCCACTCACCTGATCTGGCCCCCAATGACTTCCTCCTCTACCCAAAGATAAAGGAAATGTTGAAAGGAAGACATTTTGATGACATTCAGGACATCAAGGGTAATACAACAACAACTCTGATGGCCATTCCAGAAAGAGTTCCAAAATTGCTTTGAAGGGTAGACTAGGTGCTGGCATCAGTGCATAGCTTCCAAAGGGGGGTACTTCAAAGATGACCATAGTGATATTCAGCAATGAGTTATGTAGCACTTTTTCTAGGATGAGTTTACAAACTTAATTGTCAGATTTTGTACATGAGTAGTTCTAATTCTGTGTTTATATAAATGTTTTATTTTTTTATCTATGCTTATGAGTTAAAAGTGTAACACTAGAAATCAATGATGGGGTCGGTATGCAAAATAATACCTTGGGATATGAGAATCAGTTTTGTTGAATTTACGATGAACTTGAAATGATGAAGAGTTCTTGGCCTTCTATAATGCTTGAATATCATAAATTTGTTACAGGTACATAACATTTCCTGTACCATAATATGTTAAAAATAATCCTAAATTCCTTTATAATACAAAAAACAAGTACCTAAATGTAAGCAAATAAAAACTGGAATTAAAAAATTAAAAAGAAAGATTTTATCCTCTAGAAAGTTAGGGCCAAAAATGTGGTGCACATCATACACAGCAAATATGGTACTTCAAACTCATAATGCTGTCCTTGAAATTCAGCTGGAACTTAAGCTCTGTACAATAGTATTTTACGTTTTGCTATCCTGTGCCATCAGTTTCCTTTTCCTGTTACTGTTGTAGGTTTATTTATCCATCTAGCTCATACATGGTATGTATGTATGTATGTATGTATGTATGTATGTATGTATGCATTATCCTGCAGAGCACCTGCACCACTTAATAAATACATGATTGATTACTAAGTCAGGTTAAAGGGTTAAAGCCTTGATAGCTTGGTTAAGAACACAACTATTATTGGAAAAGTGCAGCCCATTTAAAATTTCACACAAACTAACTTGTCAGGTTAACCTAGGATACAAGGCTGAGGTAGTCTGCTGGAGGAAAAGGGAAAGGAAGAGTACATACGGTGTTATTAGAATAATTATAATCATCAAAAACAAAGGTAATCGCGATTTTTATATTATTTTTTATTTTTTTTAAATTTATTGGGTGACAATTATTAGAAAATTACATAGATTTCAGGTGTACAATTGTGTATTATATCATTTATAACTCCCATTGTGTGTTCACCACCCAGAGCCAGTTCTACTTCCATCACCATATATTTGATCCACTTTACCCTAATGTCCCTCCCCGCAGCTCCCTTACCCTTTGGTAACCACTAAACTATTGTCTGTGTGGATGACTATTTGTTTTTCATTTCTTTGTCTTGTTCTTTTGTTGTTTTTGGTTTATATAACACATATCAGTGAAATCATATGGTTATCTGCTTTTTCTTTTTTTTCTTTCTTTTTTTTGGGGGTAACAATTGTTAGTGAAATTATATAGATATCAGGTGTACAATGCTGTATTACATAATCTATAAATCCCATTGTGTGTTCACCACCCAGAGTCAGTTCTCCTTCCATCACCATATATTTGATCCCCTTTCCCAATCTCCCTCCCACCACCCCCCTTACCCTCCGGTAACCACTGAACTATTCTCTGTGTCTATGAGTTTTTGTTTCTCATTTGTTTGTCTTGTTCTTTTGTTGTTTTGGTTTATATACTACATATCAGTGAAATCATAGGGTTCTCTGCTTTTTCTGTCTAACTTATTTCGCTTAGAATTATATCCCAAGATCCACCCACGTTGTCACAAATGTTCCTATATCATCTTGTCTTACTGCCGAATAGAATTCCATTGTGTATATATACCTCAGCTTCTTTATCCATTCATCTCTAGAAGGATATTTTGGTTGTTTCCATGTCTTGGCCACTGTAAACAAAGCTGCAATGAATATTGGAACAAACGTGTCTTATGTATAAATGTTTTCAGATATTTATGGTAGATACCCAGGAGAGGGATTGCTGGGTCATATGGTAATTCTATTCGTAATTTTTTGAGGAACCTCCACACTGCCTTCCATAGTGGCTGCACCAGACTGCATTCCCACCAACAGTGTATGAGGGTTCCTTTTTCTCCACAGCCTCTCCAACACTTGTTACTATTTGTCTTGTTAATGATAGCCATTCTGAATGGGGTGAGGTCATATCACATTGTGGTTTCATTTACATTTCTCTGATGATTAGTGATGTTGAGCATTTTTTCATATGTCTATTTGCCATTTGTATGTCCTCTTTGGGGAAATGTCTCTTCAGGTCCTCTGCCCATTTTTCAATTGGGTTGCTTTTTGTTGTTGTTGTTGAGCTTCATGAGTTCCTTGTATATTTTTGATACTAGCCTCTTATCGAAGACACGGTTTGCAAAAAACTTCTCCCATTCAGTTGGTAGCTTCTTTATTTTGTCGATGGTTTCTTTTGCTGTGCAGAAGCTTTTAACTTCCATATAGTCCCATTTGTTTATTTTAGCTTTTACTTCCCTTGCCTTTGGAGTCAAATTCATAAAATGATCTTTGAACCCAACATACATAAGTATAGTACCTATCTTTTCTTCTATGCAGTTTATTGTGTCAGGTCTTATGCTTAAGTCTTTGATCCATTTTGAATTAATTTTGGTACATGGTGACAGACAGCAGTCCAGTTTCATTCTTTTGCACGTTGCTAACTATCCAATTCTGCCAGGACGACTCATTGAAGAGGCTGTCTTTTCTCCATTATATGTTTTTTGCTTCTTTGTCAAAAATAATCTGTCCATATTTATGTGGTTTTATTTCTGGCTTCTCAATTCTATCCCATTGGTCTATGTGTCTGTTTTTCTGCCAATACCATTCTGATTATTGTAGCCCTGTAGTACAAGCTAAACTCAGGGAGTGTGATACCTCCAGTATTGTTCTTTTTTCTTAAGATTGCTTTAGCTATTCGGGGTCTTTTGTGGTTCCAAAGAAATCTGATGATTGTTTGTTACATTTCTTTAAAAAAATGCCATTGGGATTTTGATGAGGATTGCATTAAACCTGTATATTGCTTAGGGTAGTATGACCATTTTAATTATGTTCATTCTTCCAATCCATGAGCACAAAATGTTTTCCATTTCTTTGTGTCTTCTCAATTTCTTTCAAAAAATGTCTTATAGTTTTCTGCATATAGGTCCTTTACATCCTTAGTTAAGTTTACTCCCAGGAATTTTATTCTTTTTGCTGCAATTGCAAAAGGAATTGTTTTTGTATTTCTTTTTCTGAGATTTAATTGTTAGCATATAGGAATGCAATGGACTTTTGTAGGTTGATTTTGTAGCCGGCCACTTTACTGTATTCATTGATTGTTTGTAATAGCTTTTTGGTGGAGTCTTTAGGGTTTTCTATACATAGCATCATGTCATCTGCAAAGAGTGATACTTTAACTTCTTCATTCCCAATTTGGATGCCTTTTGTTTCTTTCTCTTGCATGATTGCTCTGGCAAGGACTTCCAACACTATCTTGTAAAGCAGACGTGATAGGGGGCAGCCCTGTCGTGTTCTTGAACGTAGAGCAAAGGGCTTCAGTTTTTCACCATTAATTATGAGATTAGCTATGGGCTTGTCATATATGGCCTTTATTGTGTTAAGGTATTTTCCTTCTATACCTCTTTTATTAAGTGTTTTAATCATAACTGGATGTTGTATCTTTTCAAACGCTTGTTCTGCATCAATTGATATAATCATACGACTTCTGTCCTTTATTTTGTTTATGTGATGTGTCACATTGATGGATTTGTGGATGTTGAACCATCCTTGTGCCCCAGGGATGAACCCCACTTAGTCGGGGTGAATAATCTTTTTAATTCATTGTTGTATTGGATTTGCTAGAATTTTGTTTACGATTTTTGCATCTGTATTCATCAGAGATATTTGTCTGTAGTTTTCTTTTTTGGTGTTGTCCTTAACATGTATTTGTATCAGGGTAATGTTGGCCTCATAAAACGAGTTAGGGAGTACTGTTTCTTCCTCAATTTTTTGGAAGAGTTTGAGCAGGTGGGCATTAGATCCTCTTTGAAGGTTTGTTAGAATTCACTAGTTAAGCCATCTGGTCCCGGACTTATGCTTTGGGGAAGGTTTTGGATGACTGAATCAATTTCTGAACTGGTGATGTGTCTGTTTAAATTTTCCAGTTCTTTATGGTTCAGCCTTGGAAGGCTACAAATTTTTAAGAACTTGTCCATTTCTTCTAGGTTATTGAATTTGGTGGCATATAGTCCTTCATAGTATTCTTGCATGATTCTTTGTATTTCTGTGGTGTCCGTGATAACTTCTCCTTTTTCATTTCTGAATTTGTTAATTAGTGTCTTCTCTCTTCTTATCTTAGTCAGTTTAGCCAAGGGTTTGTCAATTTTGTTAATCTTTTCAAAGAACCAGCTCTTTTTCACATTAATTTTTTCTATTGTCTTTTTTGTTCTCTATTTTATTTAGTTCTGTTCTGATTTTTGTTATTTCCTTTCTTCTGCTGACCTTGGTTTTCTCTTGTTCTTCTTTTTCTACTTCTTTAAGGTGTAACATGAGGTTTTTTATTTTGGATGATTCTTGTTTCTTGAGATAGGCCTGTAATGATATAAATTTTCCTCTTAAAACTGCTTTCGCTGCATCCCAAAAATTTTGGTAGGATGTATTTTCATTGTCATTTCTTTCTATGTATCTTATGATCTCTAATTTCTTCTTTGACCCAGTCATTTTTTTAAAAGTATATTGTTTTCTCTTCATGTATTTTTGTTTTTCCTGCTTTCTTTTTGTAGTTGATATCCAGTTTCAAAGCCTTGTGATAAGATAATATGTTTGGTATGGTTTCAATCTTCTTAAGTTTTCTGAGGCTGATTTTATGTCCCAATATTTGGTCTATCCTTGAGAATGTTCCGTGTACACTCGAAAAGAACGTATAGTCTGATGTTTTAGGATGAAGTGCTCTATATATGTCAATTATGTCCATTTCATCTACTGTGTCATTTTGGGCTGCTATTTCATTATTTATTTTCTGTTTGGATGATCTATCCATAGCTGTCAATGATGTATTGAAGTCCCCTATTATAATTGTGGTTTGGTCAATTTCTCCCTTTAGTTCTGTTAGTCGTTGCTTGGTGTATTATGGTACTCCCTGATTGGGGGCATAAATATTGATGACTGTTATGTCTTCTTGTTGTATAGTCCCCTGTGCCATTATGAAATATCCTTCTTTGTCTCTTGTTATCTTTTTCACCTGAAGTCTGTTTCATCTGATATCATTATGGTTACACATGATTTTCTCTGGGTACCATTTGCTTGGAGTGTCCATTTCCATTTTTTCAATTTGAGTCTATGCTTGTGCGTGTAGCTGAAATGTGTGTCTTGGAGACAGCATATGGTTAGGTTTAGTTTTTTGATCCAATCTGCTTATCTGTGCCTTTTGATTGGTGACTTCAGTCCATTTACATTTAGGGTGATTATTGATATGTGAGAATTTCCTGTCATTCTATCTTTAGTTTTCTGGTAAGGCTGTGGCTCCATTGTTTCTTTGCCTTTTTGTTGTTGTCTTTTATTTTTGTGTGGTGGTATTCTATGATGTTTCCCTGAGTTTCTTCTTTTGTTACAGTATATATTTCAGTTCTGGATTTTTTTTCAGTGGTTACCTTTAAGTTTATGTAAAAGAAAGTTTGATATTTATAGTATTTCATTTTCTTCAGTACGCTTACTTTCTTCATTCCCATACTCCGGTTCAGGCCTTTTCTCTCCCCCTTTTTATGTTGCCACAAATTGTCCCTGTTGATGGTGGTCAAATAGCCTCTTTTAGTATTTCTTGTAGTGCAGGTCATGTATTAGAAAATTCCCTCAGCTTCTGTATGTCTGCAAAAGTCTTTATTCCTCCTTCATATCTAAAGGATATCTTTGCTCGATATATTATTGTTGGCTCATAATTTCTCTCTTTCAATAGTTTGAATATTTGGTTCCACTCCCTCCTGATTTGTAGACCTTCTGTTGAAAAATATGATGATAATCTAATGGGCTTTCCTTTCTAGGTTACCGTCTTTTCCCTGGCTACCTTGAGAATTCTTTCTTTCTTGTTTATTTTAGACAGCTTCAATACAGTGTGCCTTGGAGAAGGACTGTTGGGATTGAGGTAATTAGGTGTTTTATTTGCTTCTTGGATTGGAGGATCCAGTTCTGTCCACAAGTTTGGGAAGTTCTCATCAACAATTTGTTTGAATATATTCTCTGTTTCCTCCTCTCTTTCTTCTCCTTCTGGTATGCCCATTATTCTTATATTGCTCTTTCTACTGGAGTCAGAAAGCTCTCGTAGAGTTCTTTCATTTTTTTTTTTTAAGTCTCAAGTCTCTTTCTTCTTCCATCTGTGTAATTTCCTTGTTTGTATCTTCGATGTCACTGATTCTTTCCTCCATCTTGCCAACTCTATTACCTAAGATGGCTATTTCATTCTTAATTTTTTCTATTGAGTTCTTAATCTCCAGAAATTCTATTTGGTTCTTTTTTAAAATTTTAATCTCTTTCGTAAAATGCTCATGTTGTCCTTTGATTGTGTTTCTGAGTTCATTAAACTGTCTTTCTGTGTTTTCTTGCATCTCGTTGTGTTTTTTGGAACTTCTGTCTTGAATTCTCTTTCAGTTAAGTCACATATTTCCATGTCTAAGTTCCTTTTTTGGAGACTTTTCACTTTCTTTGTGAGCTATCTTGTTGCCTTGTTTATTTATCGCAATTACTGATTTATTATTTCTCTTCCTAGACATCTACAGTAGTGGCTTCTGCAACATGATGATAGGAAGAGGTCTGTCTTTTATTTTCCAGTACTTGTTGGTAGAATGTTTTATTTTCTCTCCGACTGCAGACATTTTTTTCTCTCTCACACGGTAGAGCTATGTTTTCTCTGCACTATTATAGCTTCTCACACAATGGGGGCGGGGGTTCCCTGGGGACGGGCTTCTCTGTTAGTAGTTCACCTGGGTCACAGGGCGCAGTGTTCGTGTTGGTTTGGGAAGAGCTTTTGAAGTTCCAAAGCTTTTCTTGCACCAGATTCAGAGCCCGTATATTTCAGTAGTTCTGTTTACTCCTTCAGGGATCTGCTCAGATACTTGGGGGCAGGGGCGGGGTGAGTTGTGAGAGGTGGCCCAGAACAATGGCGCTGACCACCACCACAGCCAGTCCTTCTTCCATGGCTCCCTCCCCTTTGACGGAACTAGTTGGGCTATAAACTGTGTCTGCAGTCCACAGTTCTCGGAACAGCAAATATTCTGTTATTTTGATGTGACACTGCTACTGTTCTGCTTCTAGCACCGGGCAGGTGTGGACAGGGTGAACTCTGGGAGTGTAGGGCGGGTGCATCTCGTCTCAGTGCCTGAAGCTTCCATTCTCTGCTTGGCAGTGAGTGTTTAAAGCACTGTTTTCAGCCTTCTTCCCTCAGTCTTTGCTGAGAGGTCTCTGCCGTGAGTGTTGGGTTCAGCTGTGTTATATGCTGTCCCCTCATCCCTGTGGGCCATAAACGGAGCCCTAGCAGTCTGAGTTCTTCCCTCTCCCACAGCTGTGGTAGTTCTGGGATGCAGTGAGCTCTGAGCACTGAGCTATGTCTGCGTCCTACGTCTACGCTCTGTCTCCACACTTCTCCCTTCCCTCTTTCTCTGCTCGCGTGATCCGCCCACCTTTAGGTGATTTCAGTTGTGGGCCTCTTCTGCTGTGCAGGGAGTCCTTTGTGGAGTTATTCTTGTTCGATTAGTTGTAAATTCCAGAGGAGATTTACAGAGGCTCACCTCACACCACCATTTTTATGACGCCTCAATTTTGATCTTTTTTAACGGTCATCTATTACTTGCTTGGCTTTCTTCATCCTGAAGAGGTGCTGATGGAAACCATTTCTTCTCATTACATGTGTTTCCCTATCAGAATCAGAGTACTCACAGTCTTTGGAGCATCAGCAATCAGATATTAAATACTTTGCTGAATCCGGTAGTATTTTGTTAGTGGTATCCATGGTATTTTAGAAAGAATATCTGCAATAAACTGAACTATGACAGAGTTTCCCAGGTTTTAATATGTGTATATTAGGATTTCTTTTTTAAAAGTTATAAAAATGTATTGTTATGCACAATATGTTGAGTAAGAAAAGTTTTTTAATATTCTTAAGGCAGTAGTTACCACATTTGCTCTTCCTACCAGAAGATTACACTATAAATTTAATTATTCATATGTAATCTCTCACAGTAATGTGATTTGCATGACAAGAAATTGTTTCCTTCAGGATCTCTCAGCATGCCCTGCACACATCAGTATGGCTTTATGGAAAACATTCTGACTTCTAGTTGTTTTTCATGGACATCAATGTGATCAATGCCTTCACCTGCCTTTCTAAATTCAAATCACCCCTGGATCTTTTTTGTGTCTTTAGGGCTAGTGAATAGATTCCATGCCCTTACACCCAAATAACATGTCAATCAGCAGTATCCATTACTTTCCTTGGGCCAGTCTGCATAAGTCCTGAAATGGTTGAAGATTTTATATTTGGAGTTTAAATTGGGTCAGAAGAGAAGCAAAATGCCTTCTTGGTTGACTCCTCTATTCTTCCTCCACGTCCATTCTAATGTTTTTCATACCAAGTTTCTCTCAATTCTGCTTTAAGAGGCTGTTTCCATAAATTAAAAAAAAAAATAAATGATACATTTGCAAATAACAAAACATAAAGATAAGTATCATTTAAATATATAGAGTTAATTTCCCACATATGCCATAACTTAATGATAGGATGTATGTGTGTGTGTACAATTATGCAATCAGATACTATTTATGGATCTGTGATAGGTTCACAAGTACTTTTGATATCTGTAAAATATGATGGTGAGCCCGTGTTACTCAAAATTCACTGACCAATCCAGGTTGGGTTTTGAAATTGCCCAGTAACTACTTTACAGAACTAATATCATTTCTTTCAATCAATTGCTAAATAGAAGCTTCAGAGAGAGAAAAACAAGTTTTCCTTTGGCTTTGTCTGACAAATATGCATAATAGTTGATTTTTCATTTTGTATTTTATTATTTACCTTTATTATCTGACTCCTTTTGCCAAGAAATTATTTTATTGTGTATCTAAGGGGGAAAAGAAAAAACCTCTCTATCCATCTCTCTACCTAAATCAACATCAAAGATATGCATATATGATTTATGAATATTAGTTAGTTTGGAAAATATGCCAGACTACATTTTCTTGGAATCAAGTGTAGTGCTTTAAAGAAAAAACCTCACACATGGATCCCAACCTAGGGATTCTATGTAAATGGTAGGTTATGTGACTCCAGCATGAGTCTTTTTTTAAGCACTCCGCATGAATCCAATGCTCAGCAAGGTGGAAAACCATTGCTCTAGGCAAGGGTTGGCAAACATTTTCTGTAAAGGGCCACATAGAAAATAGTTTAGGTTTTGAAGGCTTATTACAATGTCTATTGCAACTATTCAACTCTTCCATAGACAATATATAAATGAATGGGTGTGGCTGTGTTTCAATAAAAATTTATTTATAAAAACAGAGAGCATAAACAGATTTGGTCCAATGGATTTAATTGCTGACTCCTGCACTAGGTCATTGGTTCTCCAATTTTAGCATGCATCAGATCACCTGGAGGTCTTATTAAAATACAGATTCCTGGGCTCCTCCCCAAAAGTTTCTGATCCAGTAGACAAGGAAGGAGGGCAAGAATTTGTATTTCTAACTAATTTTCAGATGATGCTAATGCTGCTGGTCTGGAAACAATGCTTTCAGAACCAGTGATCTAGACACTTTGAGCTCTAGTCCATTTTGTGTAATGCTTCAGGGCTAGTCTACTACAGTCCGTTTTTAGAAATCCAGATAAAATTAGTGGAAAAGCAGAATTATTCCTGGGTAAAATGATAAATATATTAATTAAATATCAGTACAAAAATTAGCATCATTGCTAATTATGAAAATGTAAGAAAATTCTCATTCAATTTGTGAACTAGGCAATGTCACCACTATTATTTTACTTACCGTGTTTCCCCGAAAATAAGGCCAGATCTTATATTAATTTTTGTTCCAAAACACGCATTAGAGCTTATGCTCAAGGGATGTCATCCTGAAAAATGCTAGGGCTTATTTTCCAGTTAGGTCTTATTTTCGGAGAAACACGGTAGTTCTGGATGTACAACCTAATGCAATTAGATGAAAGAAAGAAGTAAAATATTTAAAAATTGAAAAGAAGAGATATGATCATAATTTGCAAATTACATGATTGTTATATTTGGAAAATCCAAGAGTACTAACTGAAAATATTATAATTGTATAATACATCAATACATATATAGAGAGAAATATAGAAAATATATAATGGATTCCCTGTGCAAAAACCAAAACATAGAATTAATATCTTCTGATCATTAAAAAATTTATAGAACCAATAAGAAGGTAAAATTTAAAACTTTATTGAGGGACATGAATAGATGGAAAGAGATACCTTGTTCTTGGATAGGAAGGTAATATTGAAAAGATGTTAAAATTGAATGTCATCCCACCTGAAACACCAAGGGAACATTGGAGTAGGCATAATAATTCCAAAATACACAAAAATTGAAAATAATCATGTAGGATACCTAGGAAAATTATGAAATAGGAGTAGTAAACATTAACTTTATAATATACCAGGGGTGTCAAAACTATATACATATGACTTGTATTCATCTTTTGTTATCAGTATATACTGAGCATTACAATTTTAATTCGTTTATTTTTTCCCGTCTTAAAATGTGTATACATTTTTTGGCACCCTCTGTACATTACAACTTGCAATAGTTAAGGTACAGGAATAGGAAGACATGGCAAATAAATAGATTTTTTATCCCAGAAATAGACCCAAACACTGACATATACCATGTTTCCCCCAAAAAATAAGACCAGGTTTTATATTAATTTTTGCTCCAAAAGACACGTTAGAGTTGATTGTCCTGCTAGGTCTTATTTTCAGGGAAACAAGGTAATTAAAGAGCTATATTAAAATGGGGAGAAATTATATTGAAACAATATTCATTTAGGGAGAAAAAAGTAAATAAAGATAACTCCCTACCTCATTCTTTATATAAAATTAATTCCAGGAAGATCATAGGTTTAAAAATAAAATAAGAGAAATTATGAAAATATTAGAAGTAAACACTGGCCATTAAAAGAGGGAGGGGTCTTGAAATATTAAAAGGACTAAGACACAAAATACAGTCGGCCCTCTGTATCCACGGGTTCCACACCCACATATTCAACGAACAATGGGTTGAAAATATACATATATTTTAAAAAGGTCCATCATTACTGATGTGTACCATGTACTAGTTAGGCCTATGATGGTTGGGTCTGTACTGAACATCTACAGTTTTTTTTTTTCCTTGTCATTATTCTGTAAACAATGCAGTATAACAATTATTTACGTAGCATTGAACTGTATTAGGTATTGTAAGTAATCTAGATATGATTTAAAGTATACGGGAGAATGTGCATAGGTTATATGCAAATACTATGCCATTTCATATAAAGGACTTGAGCATATGTGAATTTTGGTATCCACTGGCATCCTGGAAACAATCCCCCATAGATATCAAGGGCTGAGTGTATAGAAACTCTAGTGGGAGCTATTAGTAAATGTCACTATACAAATTTTAAAATTCTGCACAGAAAAAATATAATGATCAAAGGCAAAAGCTGGAAAATGTTTTGCAACACATTTCACAGATAAAAGGCTAATTATTTGCATTCTTGTGAATCAATACCAAATCACCATTCAATACAAAAAAAGAGAGAGATAACACGCAATTCAGTTGAAGAGAAATACAAATAGCTTATGAACATAGGAAACAATCTTCAGTTTCACTCATGAGTAAATGCAGATTAAAATAAGTGGTAAATATTGAATTTTGATAATATACAGTGTTGGCAAGTGAACAGATAACATAGAAACAAATCCATTATTAGAAATTTGTCTTACAGATTGTTGGTTCTCAACCTGGGGCAATTTGCCCTTAGGGGGAATTTTGGCAATGTCTGGAGATATTTTTGATTGTAAATATCAAAATTTTGTGGTGGGGGGGTGCTACTAAAATCTAGTGGGTAGAAGCCAGGGACATTGCTAAACATCTTGTGGTGTCTAGAACAACACCCTACATCAAAGAATGATCTGACCCAAAATTGTCATTTGTGCTGAGGTTGAGAAATCCTGCTATAGATATTCACATATGCACAGACGTATGTTCAAGGGTGTTCACTGCAGCATCATTTGTAAAAACAAAAAACTGGAAGCAACCTAAATATCCATCAATAGGAGTCTGATCAAATAATATATGACACGTCCACAGAGTGCTATTATAGTCTATAAAAAGAATAAGGTAGACATATATGCTGACGTGAAAATATTTATGATATGTTAAGTAAGTAAAAAAATCAGGATACACAACAGTGTATACAGTATGTCCCCATTTGTGAAATAGAAAAGGCTATACATGAATTTATATATATATATATATATATATATATATATATATATATATATATATATATATATATACATGTATGTGTATATATGCATATACATGTGAAAATCTGTAAGGATGCCCAAGAAATGCCTGAAAATAGTTACTCTTGGGTAAAAAGTCTTGGGTGAGAGAATCACATTTTATTGTTTTCTCTTTTGTGCTATTTGAAATTTTACTTTATGAAAGTGTTATTTTTATAACTTTTTCAAAACCCACTCTGATATTCTAGTTTACCTTCCCAAGACTTCTCTCCCATTTTCTCCCTAAACAGAACCTACTCTCCAGGGAGAATGAACCAAAGTATGATGTACGTATGTATGCTTAGTCATATATATATTGCCCCGTGCGCTCTGTTTCCTTCTCCTAATTCTCTCTCTCTCTCTCTCTCTCTCTCTCTCTCTCTCTCTCTCTCTCTCTCTCTTTCTCTCTCTCTATTTTTTTTTTTTTTTGTCTATCAAAATCCCTCAAAAAAAGTCCCGTCTCAAAGACTTCTTTTTATACCTAGTCTTTCCTGGTCCCCTCAATCACATGTGATCGATCACCCTTTCATTTACTCACACTTAATAATTTTCATATTTTTAAGGTGACCAACCCTATGATGTATTGATTTATAAAACGTTATGATTGTCTTCTTGCCTCCACCTCAAGCACTCAGAGTAGATTGTGAGTTTTTCAACAGACAAACCATATCATATTTATCTTTGGAGCAAGTATAGTGTGCCACAGTGCCTGAGGCATAGTCGTTGGTCAAGTAATTTCAGGTTTAATTGAATTAAATGAGGGTTTATAATATATAGGGAAATATGAACAAGTAAACATAAAACCAAAAGCAAATAGAAAAAAATAACAATAATTTTCTTCAGTCTGTTTGCAGCCTAAACTTGTGTTGTTTAGTAACTTTTGACCTTAACACTTAAGTATATATCACATTTTCTAAACAGAAACCGACCATGTATATTGTAACATACCTAGATAATGTTTTTGTGTTCTATTTACTTTAATAAAATCTTTTCCCCCAAAGACTCCACCAAAAAGCAGTTAGAAACAATCAACGAATACAGTAAAGTTGCTGGCTACAAAATCAACGTACAAAAGTCCATTGCATTCCTATATACTAAAAATTAAATCACAGAAAAAGAAATAAAAAAAACAATTCCTTTTGCAATTGCAGCAAAAAGAATAAAATACCTAGAAATAAACTTAACAAAGGATGTGAAAGACCTATATGCTGAAAATTACAAGACATTTTTAAAATAAATTGAAGAAGACACAAAGAAATGGAAAGACATTCCGTGCTCATGGATTGGAACAATCAACATAGTTAAAATGGACATATTACCCAAAGCAATATACAAATTTAATGCAATCCCCATCAAAATCCCAATGGAATTTTTTAAAGAAATAGAACAAAATATCATCAGATTTGTTTGGAACCACAAAAGACCCCGAAGAGCCAAAGCAATCTTAAGAAAAAAGAACAATACTGGAGGTATCACACTCTCTGACTTTGCTTATACGACAGGCCTACAATAATAAAATAGCATGGTACTGGCAGAAAAACAGACACATAGACCAATGGAATAGAATTGAGAACCCAGAAATAAAACCACATAAATATGGACAGATAATTTTTGACAAAGAAGCAAAAAACACACAATGGAGAAAAGACAGCTTCTTCAATAATGGTGCTGGGAGAACTGGAAAGCCATGTGGAAAAGAATGAAACTAGACTGCTATCTGTCACCATGTACCAACATTAGTTCAAAATGGATCAAAGACTTAAGCATAAGACATGGCACAATAAACTGCATAGAAGTAAACATAGGTACTAAACTTATGGACCTTGGGTTCAAAGAGCATTTTATTAATTTGACTCCAAAGGCAAGGGAAGTAAAAGCTAAAATAAATGAATGGGAGTATATGAAAATTAAAAGCGTCTGCACAGCAAAAGAAACCTTCAACAAAATAAAGAGGCAACCAACTAAATGGGAGAAGATTTTTGCAAACAGTGGCTCCGATAAGGGGCTAATATCCAAAATGTACAAGGAACTCATGCAACTCAACAACGAAAAAACAAACAACCCAATTGAAAAATGGGCAGAGGGCCTGAAGAGACATTTCTCCAAAGAGGACATAGAAATGGCAAATAGACATGTGAAAAAATGCTCAACATCACTAATCATCAGAGAAATGCAAATAAAAACCACAATGAGATATAACCTCACCTCAGTCAGAATGACTATCATCAACAAGAAAAATAATAACAAGTGTTGGAGAGGCTGTGGAGAAAAAGGAACCCTCATACACTACTGGTGGGAATGCAGACCGGTGCAGCCACTGTGGAAGGCAGTGTGGAAGTTCCTCAAAAAGTTATTAATAGAATTACCGTATGATCCAGCAATCCCTCTCCTGGGTATCTACCCAAATAATCTGAAAACATTTATCCATAAAGACACGTGTGCTCAAATGTTCATTGCAACTTTATTTACAGTGGCCAAGACATGGAAACAACCAAAATGTCCTTCGATAGATGAATGGATAAAGAAGTTGTGGTATATATACACCACAGAATACTATTCTGTGGTAAGAAAAGATGAAATAGAAGCATTTTTGACAACATGGATGGATCTTGAGAGTATAATTCTAAGCGAAATAAGTCAGACAGAAAAAGCAGAGAACCCTATGATTTCACTGATATGTGGTATATAAACCAAAAACAGCAAAATAACAAGAAAAACAAATGAGAGACAAAAACTCATAGACACAGAGAATAATTTAGTGGTTACCAGAGGGTAAGTGGGAAGGGGTTGGTAGATGAGGATAAGGGGGATCAAATATGTTGTGATGGAAGGAGAGGTGACTCTGGGTGATGAACACACAATGGGATGTATAGATGATGTAATACAGAATTGCCCGCCTGAAATCTATGTAACTTTACTAACAGTTGTCACCTCAATAAACTTTAATCAAAGAAAAGAATGAGATAAAAATAAAAAAAGTCTTTTTCATTTTATATCAGTTCCACTGAAATTATAATTGCTACTTTTAAGCATCAATCATTTTTCATATATCTCACTTTGGGAAGGACCATTTGTTTTTATTTTACGTGTGATGCATGAATTGTACAAGTAAATGAGACACTTCTTTTAACATCTCTAGCCTCTGATTCCTGACTGTTATAGAATTCTGCTGAAAACCGGCATTTCAGATATTCATGTAGCTGAAACATGTCCATCATAATCACACCCCGTTTTCTTTAGGAACAACATGCTGTATGGTAGAGAAACTCATTAACTTGTTTTTTGAGGCATGCTTCATCATCTGTTTTATGTGCATCCCATCATAATATCAAATTCTGGTGACCATTTTATTATGAAATTAGGAGTTCTTGATCTTTTGAACCATTATGCATTCTCCAAAATCTTGTTTATCAAGTCTGGGCTTGGTTGGAGGTGTGACAGTATTGAGTGTTGACATGGTCCTTCTTGTTAGCTTAATAGACTCTCCATACACAAACATATTTCATAAGTATTTCCAAGTCAGAATTTGATATATTTGTCACTATAGCTCTGATTTCTTTACTAGAGGAGAAAGGTATTTTGCAGTATCTAATATCTCATGTATGCAGCATTCTCCATTCCTGACACAATTCTAGCATCTAATACAAATGGGACACCATTTGTGTCTCCCTGTGAAGCAGTATTACGGCCTTTGACCACTAACTTAACGATTGTTTCTGTACTTCTGTGCATATGCCAATGCTTTAATGTAACCTCATTCCTCTGGAGAACCTCATCCCCATGAGTACAATGTTAGTGAGCTCACTTTCTATTGGCAGTGTTCTAGCTATACGGCAATGTCACTTGTTTTCAAAGGTAAAATCAAATCAGATTAGCAAGAGTAGATGTAGAATTTTAGGAACCACTTATCTTTCTTCTACAGGAATTTTCCTTGGCAAGTGTTCAATTGAACTAGCTATTTAGTAACCTACGTTTTGGGGCACATTAATAAAAGGTACACAAGCATCTAGAACTAACTTTTAGCTTCTCAGATCAGAGGCCCAATACAAGAACCAGGTGTTGCTGTTATTACCTCTATTACTTTAGGCAGTTATAATGTGTATTTCATTTCAACCTTGGATAAATTTAAGGAAGCAAAGGAGAAATAATTAGTTTATAGTATAAAGCCAGTATAAGAAAATCTGCTATGGCTATAGTGTCCACACTAAGAACTTTCTTTACTAAAATTTTTATTAAATTTATTGGGGGGACATTGACTAGTAAAATTATATAGGTTTCAAGTGTACATTTCTATAATATATCATCTATATAGTGCATTGGAAAAGGGGTCAAATACATGGTGAAGGAAGGAGAACTGACCGCGTGGTGAGTACACTAAGAGCTTTCAGTCTCTTCCAGAATAATTCATGAGCACAGTGTTAATCACACATGTGGGATTTGCAAAACAATTAAGAAAAAAATATATAAAAAGCACTTTTGAGAAAACATGGCCCATAACAATCCCATTACCCCCACTTCTCAGAGTTCCCCACTGGTTGCTACGTCTCTGTTCCTACTGTGACCTTGCTAGATGCAAGGTCACTAGTGGAGGGGCCACTGAAGTAGAGTAAGACCTGGTCTTTGTCTTCAAGCTTGCTCTGGAGACAGTAATTAATAGGGAAACAAGGATTGGTGATACTGGTAAGTATGATAGAAACATAGAAATTTAAATGGACTGGGGTAATCAGAGCAGGTTATATTGTGCAGGTACACCTTGAAGGATGGATACAACATTACTGTGTCAAAACTATTAGTGTAGAATAATGCTAACCATGGATTAGAGATTCCATCCTATCTTAAGGTCAAAAGAATATTCTCTGATTATAGGAAATATGTTTTAAAATAGTGCCTTAATACATTTGGAAGTGTGTTTATTGTTTTGTTATTGGAAAGCTGCAGAGAGGACAGATGAAAGGAATGTCTTACTATTTTTAACTGTGAAGGACTAAACAGAAAGAAAATGATTAAAACTAACTGCAAGTAATGGGAATAAAAATAATGAAAAAGTAGTGCAAATGGTATTTAAGATAAAATTGATGAAAATTTGTATTGATAAAAGCATGCTAAAAATCAAATCCACGTAGTTTATCATTCTTTATGTTTGCAGAAAACTGAATTCAATGACCTTTCAGCTTAAAATCTGTAAATTTATCAAAGCATTAGTGCTTATCTCTTTCTGGAAAAGATTTGAGTGTTTTCAGATAATAGTGGATCAAATGGCCGAGTCCCTGATATTGAAAATTTTTAATTACAAAAATAAACATTAAATAGACCCCGTTGATGTTTCACAGTTAAATTGAATGAGCATATGACTGGTAACTGAGAGAGACTACACATATTGGGGGTGGGTAGGTGTTTCACTGCAACCTGTAACTGTCCTCACGGATGTCAGCTTGTAGTCACTGCCTTTTGTCAGAATGATCCTACCCACATGGATTTCCCAGAAGTTAGCAAAGAGGGTCAGAATCAAGAGAGTAAAGGAGCTTTTGGCTTGGTGATAAAAAGACAGGTAATATAAAACATTCTCTTTTGCTTAAAAAAATGTTTCTCAGCATAAACGAAGTATTTAATGAATGTTGTTGGAGCTATCGAATATTTGTCTTTACTTGAGATCTAGCTACATCACGTTTACAGACCACCACTTTGTATGTGCCTATATTTCAGTGTCGGCATTTTATCTTAGAAACTCACGATATACGAAAGGAAATGAAAAGCTCCCTATGTCAGACTTATACATTCAAACCAACCCATTAATTTTATATTAGTTAGTGTCACCCATTTGCCTTTGGCATATTTGCTCACAACAGTTTCTTCCCTTCTTGCTGTGCTGCCCTTTAGAGTTCTGCTCAAAGTCCAAGCTTTTCCTGACTGTGTCTCTACTGCATATTCTTCCTCCCATTCTCTGAATGTCTCTGCACTGAGGGGTCAATAACACATGATCTTACATTGGTCTCTAGACCCTTACTTTGATGTGCTTCACCATAGTGCCTGCTTTTCCAGGACTTGGCACTTATCCAAACCTTTTCTATCTATGCTATGGGGATGATAATATAGCTCACTTAAAACTTATTTGGAGGATTAAGTGAGATAAACCATGTTAATTGTATAGAACAGAGTCTGGCACACAGTAAGTAGTTAATAAACTGTAGCTATGATTATGATGCACTATATAAATGCTTAGTAATTGATAGCTTGATTAAGCTTCAAGTTTGCTTTCTGCGAGAATACAATTATTTGTCTACTAGAAAGAGCCTTAAGCCATTCTACAGAAGAAAGGCAACTAGTTAAAAATTGGAACTACCATCAACTAGTTGCTTCTACATGCCATAAATAATTGGTTTTGATGAATTATCTGAGTGAAATAATTGGCTGTTCAGTTGTCTTGACATCAGAATATGCATAATATATAAACCTCCACAAAAATTATTGCTAAGAAAAAAAGGTGAAGAATAAAATCATGCCTATGGGGCATTTAGATAGATTTCCCACTTAACTCAGTAAAACAACCATTTGGCAGGCATTTAAAATTTCTTTTCTGACTTCAATTGATTCTCTACCTTGATTAAATTGCATAGGATTTTGTGTATAGAAACAGCTTTAATCTCTTTTTGACCTGCCTCGATTTCTTTTAAGTTCCGAGTATATAGACCAATGCTTACTCCCCTTGTTATTCTTCTGAGGTGAATTTTCTGGTTGTAACGAAGCATTAGGAATTCCCTACAATGTACATGCAGCATCTGTCCGCTTCACAGGCACTATCTTAACACGATGCATTATGCTTGGCAAAGCAGCACTACATGAATAGGGACCTTGTTACCCATATTCTCCCCCATAGTGATCTTCTCTGCATGCCCATCTCCTCATTTTGGTGGTAAGAAATACATTCCAGCAGGGGAGAGACGTCATCAAAATGGCTGAATGAGGTGAGCCTCTGTAAAGCTCCCTGGAATTTACAACTAATCAAACAACAATAACTCCACAAAGGAATCCCTGCACAGCAGACAGACAAGACTAAGAGGCCCACTACTGAATTCACCTAAAGGGGGGCGAATCGCACGGGGGTGGGGGGGAGGAAAGGGAGAAGTGCGGAATGGAGCCACACGGGCGCAGGACTGAGACCTAGCTCAATGCTCCGAGCTCGCTGCATCCCAGAGCTACCGCAGCTGCGGGAAAGGGAAGAATTCGGACTGTTAGGGCTCCACTTATGGCCCACAGGGCTGAGGGCACAACATATAACACGGCTGAATCCAACGCTCACAGCAGAGACCTTGGAGAAAAATTGAGGTAAGAAGGCTGAAAAGGGTGGTTTAAGCCCTCAGTGCCTAGCAGAGAATGGAAACTTTAGGCACTGAGACTAGCCGCCCCCTCCCTACCCTCCCAGAGCTCGCCCTGCCCCCAGCTGCCCAGTACTAGAAGCAGAACAGTCGCAGGTTCAGATCAGAACAGAATATTTGCTCTTCTGATAACTGTGGACTGCAGACACAGATTCGCAGCCCAACTAGTTCCAGGATAGGGGAGGGAGCTATGGAAGCGGGAGCAGCAGTGGGGGTGATCGCCGCCATTGCTCTGGGCCACCTGTCACAACTCACCCCACCCCTGGCCCCACCTATATGTGCGGATCCTTGCAGGAGTAAACAGAACTGCTGAAACATACAGGCTCTGAATCTGGTGCAGAAAGAGCTTTGGAACTTCAAAAGCTCTCCACATCCCCACAGGGACGTGGAACCCTATGACTCAGATGAACTATTAACATAGGAGAAGCCCGTTTCCCAG
Organism: Rhinolophus hipposideros; assembly: GCF_964194185.1. Classification (NCBI taxonomy): domain Eukaryota; kingdom Metazoa; phylum Chordata; class Mammalia; order Chiroptera; family Rhinolophidae; genus Rhinolophus; species Rhinolophus hipposideros. Next base: position 52,895,654 of record NC_138046.1, on the reverse strand, counting down.
GGAATCCCATATTGTGTGAGAACCTGGAATAGTGCAAGAAAACATAGCACTACTGTGTGAGAGAGGAAAAAAAGGCTGCAGTCGGAGAGAAAATACAACATTATACCAACAAATATTGGACATAATAATAAGACATAATAAAAAGACATAACAGTCATCAATATTTATGCCCCCAATCAGAGAGCACCAAAATATACCAAGCAACTACAAACAGAACTAAAGGGAGAAATTGACCAAAACACAATTATACTAGGGGACTTAAATACATCATTGACAGCTATGGATAGATTATCCAAACAGAAAAAAAATAATGAAATACCAGCCCTAAATAACACATTAGATGAAATGGACATAATTGACATATATGGAGCACTTCATTCTAAAACATCAGACTATACATTCTTTTCGAGTGTACGTGGAACATTCTCAAGGATAGACCATATATTGGGACATAAAATCAGCCTCAGAAAATATAAGAAGATTGAAATCATACCAAGCATATTCTTTGATCACAAGGCTTTGAAATTGGATATTAACTGCAAAAAAAAAAAAAAAGCAGGAAAATACACAAATACATGGAGATTAAACAACATACTTTTAAAGAACAAAAGAACAACCGGGTCAAAGAAGAAATTGGAGGAGAGATCAAAAGATACATAGAAAGAAATGACAATGAAAATACATCCTACCAAAATTTTTGGAATGCGGCGAAAGCAGTTTTAAGAGGGAAATTTATATCATTACAGGCCTATCTCAAGAAACAAAAAAAATCCCAAATAAGTAACCTCATGTTACGCCTTAAAGAACTAGAAAAATAAGAACAAGTGAAACCCAAGGTCAGAAGCATAACGGAAATAACAAAAATCAGAGCAGAACTAAATGAAATAGAGAACAAAAAGACAATAGAAGAAATTAATGTGACAAAGAGCTGGTTCTTTGAAAAGATTAACAAAATCGACAAAGCCTTGGCTAGACTTACTAAGATAAAAAGAGGGAAGACACTAATTAACAAAATCAGAAATGAAACCGGATAAGTTATCAGGGATACCACAGAAATACTAAGGATCATGCAAGAATACTATGATGGACTATATGCCACCAAATCGAATAACCTAGAAGAAATGGAGATGTTCTTAGAAATATATAGCCTTCCAAGGCTGAACCATGAAGAACTGGAAAATCTAAACAGAGCGATCACCAGTAAAGAAATTGAATCAGTCATCCAAAACCTTCCCAAAAGCAAAAGTTCGAGACCAGATGGCTTCACTAAGTGAATTCTACCAAACTTTCAAACAGGATCTACTACCAATCCTGCTCAAACTTTTCCACAAAATTGAAGATGAGCCAGCACTCCATGACTCATTTATGAGGCCAACATTACCCTGATACCAAAACCTGGTAAGGACAACACGCAAAAAAATACAGTCTAATATCTCTGATGAATACTGATGCAAAAATCCTAAACAAAATTCTAGCATATCGAATACAACAATGCATTAAAAAGATTATTCATCAGGACCAAGTGGGGTTCATTCCCGGGGCACAAGGATGGTTCAACATCCACACATCCATCAGTGTGATACATCACATAAACAAAATAAAAGATAAAAATCATATGATTATATCAATTGATGCAGAAAAAGCATTTTACAAGATACACTATCCATTTATGATTAAAACACTTAATAAAATAGGTATAGAAGGAAAATACCTTAACAGAATTGTACACCTGAAATCTATGTTATTTCACTAACAATTGTCATCCAAATAAATTTTAAAAAAATGAAATACATTCCACTGTGAAATGGACTTCACCGACTACCCAGAGAGTAAACACGCAATCGCACCATCCCGTGTGCAAATATCTTACCCAGCAGTCAAGACTATACAGGGGAATGACCCCTTCAGCACAGAAAATAGTGCTCCAAGGACATGAGTCAATTCAGCTTCGGGAAAGGCCATGGGATAGTACAGGCTTCTTGAGAATGTGACTCAGCATGATATATGCTTCTGGTCAATACACAGGGTAATGGCAGTAACTTATTTATTTGGAATTTGTACCCTGATTTCTTTCAAAAGTCTTTGAGGTAGCTTATAAATTGAGCATAATGCATGAAAATGGAACAACTAGGGACTGAAACAGAATAGAGACCATACTGTAAATGAGTACAGCTGTGCCACTTCCTATTATGGAAATGTACTCTTCCTTACTTAATTAGTGAGGGTTTTTTTGTTTGTTTGTTTGGTTTTTTTTGTTTTTTCTTTTTTTTTTTCTCTTTGCTCTATGCTGTATATCAAATTAGGCCCTGAATGAAAAATTTGGGGCACTTTTCATTGTTGACTTGATCACTGGTGGTCTCAGATTTTTTTGCCCCCCTTCTTTCCTACTGCTCAGAAATGCTGCTGTCTGAGATGGTCTACATTGTAGCTTCCTCAAGAGCAGGGGACTTAGGTGGCCCCACTAAATTACACAGAGCAGCCCTTAGCTGCTTTTTGACAAGTACAAATGGGTATGACTCGCGTGTGTGCTTCTCAGTGAATCATTCATTACCTGGATGTGGTGTCTCTCTCCAGGCAATGGCATGATAGCACAGCCCCATAGTAAAGCGTGTCTTATAGATTTTACAGTCTGTTAATGGAAAATTTCAGTGTTTTTCTTTCTAAATGCTTTAGTTTATCTTGCCAACCTAAGGCATAATACAAACATCTTTGCCAACCTCCATGAGGCTCAAAGACCAAACTCTGCTTTTAGACTTTTGTGGAAGTGATTTGTATTGTTTGAAGTCTTTTGTCTCCTAGAGTGAAGAGTTAGTTTCCACAGTTCTGGCTGTAATGGTTTTCCCTTGACCACTGGCCATCTGTTGTGGTGCAGAGACATTTCCTACAGGGATACATGCCTTAGCAAATTTTGGCCGTCACTGTCATATCACCTCAGCATTTTCTTGTCATCTTTCAGTTCCTATAAAATGCTTCTGAATTGACAGCTGTTACCAACATGCTTAGGTAGCAATTTAGTGGTTAGCTTAATTGTCCAAGGTTAAATTTTTTACTTGCTCACTAAACACTAAGAAATTGGGCGTGATATATATTTAGGAGCTAATGCCTGGTTATGTAAAATTTTGTAAATAAATTATAGGATGTAGTAGTTTCTGTGCACCCTCATAATAATTGCTCATACAGAACTAGATGTATTTTTGTTTCTATGTTCATCAAAGATTGAATTCACAGGAACTCTACTGTTTTTTTTTTTTTTTAATTTTAGCTTTATTTATAGAGAGGCACCGATGTATAGGCTTTGCCATCTTTTGTTAACACATGATACATAATCTCATTCTTAAATCTTGAGTGTCTGAGAAGGTGCTGTGACAATATTACTACTCGTTTTATTTTTTATTGTGCTTTTACTGAAGCTTAATTTTTTTAATTTAAAAATATGCACTCCACACATGCTAAAATGCTCTTGAGAAGCTATATTTTGAAAAATATGGGCCCAACAAATTCACTGATTAAGGAAAGCTACCCTTTGTTCTCAGTTGGGTATGAGATTTTTCAGTGAGTATGGACATGTACCTTTGTCATATACAAACTCCGTGATGATAAGGGAACTGCTGACACTATTTGTACTACACTTAAGGTAATATATAGGCTTATCCAGAGCTGATCATAAAGTGAATTATATTTTTCCCATTTTATGACTTGATAATTCTTCTTTCCTCATCCAGCAGGAGAGGCAAGTGTCACCTTATAGATACCTGGCCTTAGTCACAGTGACACAGTGTATATACAAATTATACATACCCTCCCTCACAAAATCCTGGTAACCTTCTGGAATTTCAATGTATTAACTCTTTCACTCATGCCCTTTTGGTTACATTCACTACAGACATACTGGAGTGTACATCTTCAGCCATGGTGGTAAATAAGGCATAGGGCTTAGCCTTTCTTGATGTATTTGAGTATTGAATACTCTGACATTATTACAATGTCCCCTAGAATTGACTGTCTTTCTTATAAATCTGTAGTTCTACTCTCAAAGAGGACTGGATGAGTCAGTGTGGATTGCCCAACCTACCATCAAAATTGGGAAACCAAGTTAGAATGCATAGTTTGTCCCTGCTGCTGGAAATAAGTAGTATGTGAGAGAGGGTAAATAATCATATTGGGAAGGATAATTTTCATTAAACATTTTCTCAGGTTTCTGAGTCCACTTTATGTGCAACACTGGAAGCTTTTGCTCCTTTGGACTACATCTTCTCATAGGAGAAGTATCACACCCATCATCTGTTCTTGCACAATGCCTCTTACTGTCCAATATTTGAGATATTTTAAGTTTGTGGGTGAAGTAAACTTATCTCTAATCACAGAATTTTACATGCAGCAGCAAGCTATATAGCTGCTTGGGTAGAAACTTTGTTTAAATGTACTCTTCTCTAGTATGGATTTCAAATGTAAACCCTAAAATTAATTTTGACTGTCTACAACTATTTCGTGAATCATCTCAGATGAGTTACATAATGAAACAATTTTGTTTTCTTTCATTTTTCTTTATTTATTTATTGGGGTGACAATTGTTAGTGAAATTACATACATTTCAGGTGTACAATTCTGTATTACATCATCTATAAATCACATTGTGTGTTCACTACCCAGAGTCAGTTCTCCTTCCATCACCATATATTTGATCCCCCTTATCCTCAACTCCCCCCCACCCCCTTACCGTCTGGTAACCACTAAATTATTGTCTTTGCCTATGAGTTTTGGTTTCTCATTCGTTTGTCTTGTTCTTTTGTTGTTTTTGGTTTATATAGCACATATCAGTGAAATCATAGGGTTCTCTGCTTCATCTGTCTGACATATTGTGCTTAGCATCATACTCTCAAAATCTATCCATGTTGTCAAAAATGTTTCTATATCATCTTTTCTTACTGCCGAATAGTATTCTATTGTGTATATATACCACAACTTCTTTATCCATTCATCTATCGAAAGACATTTTGGTTGTTTCCATGTCTTGGCCACCGTAAACAAAGCTGCAGTGAACATTGGAGCAAACGTGTCTTTATGTATAAATATTTTCAGATTTTTTGGGTAGATACCCATGAGAGGGATTGCTGGGTCATGTTGTAATTCTATTCGTAATTTTTTGAGGAACCTCCACACTGCCTTCCATAGTGGCTGCACCAGTCTCCATTCCCACCAACAGTGTATGAGGGTTCCTTTTTCTCCACAGCCTCTCCAACACTTGTTGCTATTTGTCTTGTTGAAGATAACCATTCTGACTGGGGTGAGGTGATATCTCATTGTGGTTTTTATATGCATTTCTCTGATGATTAGTGATGTTGAGCATTTTTTCATATGTCTATTAGCCATTTCTATGTCCTCTTTGGAGAAATGTCTCTTCAGGTACTCTGCCCATTTCTCAATTGAGTTGTTTGTTTTTTTGTTGTTGAGCTTCATGAGTTTCTTGTATATTTTGGATATTAGCCAATTATTGGAGGCATTGTTTGCAAAAATCTACTCCCATTCAGTCTGTTGCCTCTTTATTTTGTTGATGGTTTCTTTTGCTGTGCAGAAGCTTTTAAGTTTTATATAGTCCCGTTTGTTTATTTTCGGTTTTACTTCCATTGCCTTTGGAGTCAAATTGATAAAATGCTTTTTGAACCCAAAGTCCATAAGTTTAGTACCTAGGTTTTCTTCCATGCAGTTAATTGTGGCAGGTCTTATGCTTAAGTCTTTGATCCATTTTGAATTAATTTTGGTACATGGTGACAGATAGCAGTCCAGTTTCATTCTTTAGCACGTCGCTATCCAATTCTGCCAGCACCATTTATTGAAGGGGGTGTCTTTTCTCCATTGTATGTTTTTAGCTTCTTTGTCAAAAATTATCTGTCCATATTTATGTGATTTTATTTCAGTGTTCTCAATTCTATTCCATTGGTCTATGTGTCCGTTTGTCTGCCAATACCATGCTGTTTTGTATATTGTAGCCCTGTAGTACAAGCTAAAGTCAGGGAGTGTGATACCTCCAGTATTGTTCTTTTTTCTTAAGATTGCTTTGGCTATTCAGGGTCTTTTGTGGTTCCAAACAAATCTGATGATTTTTTGTTCTATTTCTTTTAAAAATGCCATTGAGATTTTGATGGGGATTGCATTAAATCTGTATATGGATTTGGGTAATATGGCCATTTTAACCATGTTGATTCTTCCAAGCCATGAGCATGGAATGCCTTTCCATTTCTTTGTGTCTTCTTCAATTTCTTTTAAAAATGTCTTATAGTTCTCAGCATATAGGTCCTTCACATCCTTGGTTAAGTTTATTCTTAGGCATTTTATTCTTTTTGCTGCAATTGCAAAGAGAATTGTTTTTTTGTATTTCTTTTTCTCAGATTTCATTGTAGTATACAGGAATGCAGTGTACTTTTGTACGTTGATTTTGTAGCCAGCAACTTTACTGTATTCGTTGATTGCTTCTAATAGCTTTTTGGTGGAGTCTTTAGGGTTTTTTTTTTTTTCCTATATATAGCATCAGGTCATCTGGAAAGAGTGATAATTTAACCTCTTCATTCCCAATTTGGATGCCTTTTATTTCTTTCTCTTGCCTTATTGCTCTAAAAATGACTTCCAACACTATGTTGAAAAGCCGAGGTGATAGGGGACAGCCCTGTCCTGTTCCTGAACGCAGAGCAAAGGACTTCAGTTTTTCACCATTAATTGTGAGATTAGCTGAGGGCTTGTCATATATGGCCTTTATTATGTTAAGGTATTTTCCTTCTATACCTATTATATTAAGTGTTTTAATCATAAGTTGATGTTGTATTTTGTCAAATACTTTTTCTGCAGGAATTGATATGGTCATATGATTTTTGTCCTTTTTTGTGTGTGTGTGATGTATCTCATCAATGGATTTGCGGATGTTGAACCATCCTTTTGTGCCGGTGTGAACCCCACTTGTTCGTGATGAATAATCTTTTTAATGCATTGTTGTATTCGATTTGCTAGAATTTTGTTTAGGATTTTATCATCAGTATTCATCAAAGATCTTGGTCTATAGTTTTCTTTTTTTGTGTTGTCTTTACCAGGTTATGGTATCAAGGTAATGTTGGCCTCATAAAATGAGTTAGGGAGTACTGTCCCTTCTTCAGTTTTTGGAAGAGTTTGAGCAGGATTGATATTAGATTCTCTTTGAAGGTTTGGTAGAATTCACTGGTGAAGCCATCTGGTCCAGGACTTTTGATTTTGGGAAGGTTTTGGATGACTGATTCAATTTCCTTACTGGTGATCGGCCTGTTAAGATTTTCCAGTTCTTCATGATTCAGCCTTGGAAGGCTATATGTTTTTAAGAACTTGTCCATTTCTTCTAAGTTATTAAATTTGGTGGCATATAGTCCTTCATAGTATTCTTGGATTATCCTTTGTATTTCTGTGGTGTCCGTGATAACTTCCCCTGTTTCATTTCTGATTTTGTTAATTAGTGTCTTCTCTCTTTTTATCTTAGTGAGTCTAGCCAAGGGTTTGTCAATTTTGTTAATCTTTTCAAAGAACCAGCTCTTTGTCACATTAATTTTTTCTATTGTCTTTTTGTTCTCTATTTCATTCAGTTCTGCTCTGATTTTTGTTACTTCCTTTTTTCTGCTGACCTTGGGTTTCACTTGTTCTTCTTTTTCTAGTTCTTAAAGGTGTAACATGAGGTTATTTATTTGAGATTTTTCTTGTTTTTTGAGATAGGCCTGTAACGATATAAATTTCCCCTTGAAACTGCTTTAGCTGCATCCCAAGTATTTTGGTAGGATGTATTTTCATTGTCATTTGTTTCTATGTATCTTTTGAGCAGTCCTCTAATTTCTTCTTTGACCCAGTACTTCTTTAAAAGTATGTTGTTTAATCTCCATGTATTTGTGTTTTTTCCTGCTTTCTTTTTGCAGTTGATATCCAATTTCAAAGCCTTGTGATCAGCGAATATGCTTGGTATGATTTCAATCTCCTTAAATTTGCTGAGGCTGAGTTTGTGTCCCAATATATGTTCTATCCTTGAGAATGTTCCATGTACACGGAAAAAGAATATATAGTCTGATGTTTTAGGTTGAAGTGCTCAATATATGTCAATTATGTCCTTTTCATCTAATGTGTCATTTAGGGCTGCTATTTCTTTATTTATTTTCTGTTTGGATGATCTATCCATAGCTGTCAATGATGTATTTAAGTCCCCTAGTATAATTGTGTTTTGGTCAATTTCTCCCTTTAGTTCTGTTAGTAGTTGCTTGGTATATTTTGGTGCTCCCTGATTGGGGGCAAAAACATTGATGACTGTTATATCTTCTTGTTGGATAGTCCCCTTTACCATAATGAAATGTCCACCTTTGTCTCTTGTTATCTTTTTCACCTGAAGTCTGTTTCATTTGATATCAGTATGGCTACACCGATGTTCTCTGTGTAGCATTTGTTTGGAGTGTCAATTTCCACCCTTTAACTTTGAATCTATGTTTGTCCTTGTAGCGGAGATGTGTCTCTAGGAGACAGCATATGATTGCATTTAGTTTTTTGATCCAATGTGCTACTCTGTGACTTTTTTTTTTTTTTTGGTGAGTTCAGTTCATGTACATTTAAGGTGATTATTGATATGTGAGGAATTCCTGTCATTCTATCTTTAGTTTTCTGGTAAGGCTGTGTCTCCATTCTTTCTTTGCGTTTTTGTTGTTGTCTATTATTTCTGTGTTGTGGTATTTTATGATGCTTCCCTCTGTTTCTTCCTTTATTACAGTATATGTTTCAGTTCTAGGGTTTTTTTCAATGGTTATCTTTAAGTTTATGTAAAAGAAAGTTTGATATTTAGAGTATTCCATTTTCTTCAGCACGCTTACTTTCTCCATTCCCATATTCCGGTTCAGGCCTTTACTCTCCCCGTTTTGATGTTTTGGTTGCCACAAATTGTCCCTGTTGATGGTGGTCGAATCGCCTCCTTTAGTATTTCTTGTAGTGCAGGTCGTGAATTAGAAAATTCCCTCAGCTTCTGTATTTCTGAAAAGGTCTTTATTACTCCTTCATATCTAAAGGATATCTTTGCTAGATATGTTATTCTTGGCTCATAATTTCTCTCTTTCAATAGTTTGAATATTTGTTTCCACTCCCTCCTGGATTGTAGAGTTTCTGCTGAAAAATCTGATGATAATCTTATGGGCTTTCCTTTTTAAATGACCGTCTTCTTTTCCCTGGCTGCCTTGAGTTTTCCTTTTTTTGTTGTTGATTTTAGAGAGCTTCACTTCAATGTGCCTTGGAGAAGGCCTATTGGGATTGAGGTAATTAGGTGTTTCTTTGCTTCTTGGATTGGAGTATCCAGTTCTGTTCACAAGTTTAGTAAGTTTTCATCGACAATTTGCTTGAATATATTGTGTGTTCTCTTCTCTCTTTCTTCTCCTCTGGTATGCCCATTATTCTTATATTGCTCTTTCTGATGGAGTCAGAAAGTTCTTGTAGAGTTCTTTCATTTAAGTCTAAAGTCTCTTTTTTCTTCCATCCATGTTATTTCCAGGTTTCTATCTTTGATGTCACTGATTCTTTCTTCCATCTGGTCAACTTTACTACCTAAGCTGGCTATTTCATTCTAATTTCTTCTATTGAGGTCTCAATCTCCAGAGATTCTGTTTCATTCTTTTTGAAAATTTTAATCTCTTTCATAAAATGCTCATGTTGTTCTCTGATTGCATTTCTTAGTTCATTAAACTGCCTTTCTGTTTTTTCTTGCATCTCGTTGAGGTTTTTTTTTCAGAACTGCAATTCTGAATTCTCTGTCAGTTAAGTCACATATTTCTATATCTTTAAGTTCTTTTTTTGGAGACTTTTCATTTTCTTTGTTAGCTGTCTCGTTGCCTTGGTTATTCATGGCAGTTACTGATTTATTATTTCTTTTCCTAGACATCTACAGGAGTGGCTTCTGCAACAGGTTGATAGAAAGAGGTCTTTCTTTTGTTTTGCAGTACTTGTGGGTAGAATGTTTTAGTTTCTGTTTGATTGTAGCCTTTTTCTCTCTCTCACACTGTAGTGCTATGTTTTCTCTGCACTATTCCAAGTCTCACACAATGGGGGGATTCCCTGGTATACGGGCTACTTCTCTGTTAATAGTTCACCTGGGTCACAGGTCGCAGTGTCTGTGTGGGTATGCGGAGAGCTTTTGAAGTTCCAAACCTCTTTCTGCACCAGCTTCAGAGCCTATGTGTTTTAGAAGCTCTGTTTACTCCTGCAGGGATCTGCACGGATGCTTGGGCCAGGGGCAGCGTGAGTTGTGAGAGATGACCCAGAACAATGGTGGTGACTACCACCACAGCTGGTCCTGCTTCCACAGCTCTCTTACCTTTGCTGGAAGTAGTTGGGCTGTGAATCTGTGTCAGCGGTCCACAGTACTCAGAACAGCAAATATTCTGTTCTTTTGATCTGACACTGCTATCGTTCTGCTTCTCGCACAGGGCAGCTGGGGCAGGGCAAGCTCTGGGAGAATAGGTAGTCTCAGTGCCTAAGGCTTCCGTTCTCTTCTCCGCAGTGAGGGCTTAAACCACCGTTTTCAGCCTTCTTCCCTCAGTGTTTGCTCTGAGGTCTCTGCCATAAACGTTGGGTTCACCTGTGTTATATGCTCTCCCCTCAGCCCTGTGGGCCATAAACAGAGTCCTAGCAGTCCGACAGTCCGAGTTATTCCCTCTCCTGCAGCTGAGGTATTTCCTGGGTGTAGCGAGCTCGGAGCTCGGAGCTGTCTACGTCCTAGGCCTGTGTGTCTCTGTCTCTGCACTTCTCCCTTCCTACCTCTCCTGCTCGCGGGATTTGACTACCTTTAGGTATATTCAGTAGTGGGCCTCCATGTCTTGCCTGTCTGCAGGGAGTTCTTTGTGGAGTTGTATTTGTTCAATTAGTTGTAAATTCCAGGGCATATTTACAGAGGCTCACCTCATGCCGCCATTTTGATGAGCTTACCATACTTTTCTATTTTCTGGTGTCCTTTTGACTTTTAAAGGAGATATAAGCATTGCTTAAGTTCCCCTATTCTGGTTTATGTTTCACGTTAATTCACCACTTTTTTTCTTTTCTTTTTTTTTCTTTTTCTTTTTTATTAGTTTCAGTTTTACAAGACAAAGTAATACTTAGACGTTCATCATTTATATCCCTTACACTGTGGAGGGAAGTAAGAGAAAAAAATAAACACGTGGGATTACATCAAATTAAAAAGTTTTTTCACAGCAAAGGAAACCATCAATAAAACAAAAAGGGATCCTACTGAATGGGAAAGGTTATTTTCCAATGATATATCTGATAAAGGATTAATATCACAAATCTATAAAAAAATCACTCAACTCAACTCCAAAAAAACAAACCACTCAATTAAAAAATTCATCACTTTTTGTTTTCTGTGTAGAAGTTAGAAACAATTTGGCTTTTGAGAGATATATGCTATGTCTCAGTCCCAATTTATTTCTGTGCTACTCAGCTACGTGTTCTTGCCAAGTCAAGGATAAACTCTATTAAATACTACCTTTTTCATTACCAAAATATATGTGATTGTTTGAGAAACTAAAGCCAATACATATTTATTCACCCATGATTAGAAGTTTGATGTTTTCTTCGTGTATAAGGACTTCTTAGCAAACACTATAGAAAGCTGCAGTCATGTCTTTCCTTGTGTGATTTTAAAGTCACAGGAAAGTATTACCATTTTACTTCTCTGATGAGAGACTTACAAGTGTCTTCCTCATTTGTATTATACAAATAGAAGTCTATGACATTTTTCAAATGACTTCCCCATGTCCACCCTTCACAGAACACAATTGGAGGGATATATTTTAAAAATTATAAGATTTTTCACAATACTTAATGACAGACTTCAAAATGACACTGAAACAGTCCTGAATCTATACTTCTTTTTCTTACAAGGCATCTGAAAGGAAACGTGTCAGTAAAGTGCTTATCTCCACAGCAAATCATGAGATACAGTGGATCTTGCAAAATAATATAAGGTGACTTGAGGGTTATAAAAATATAACAGACATTGAATATGCTTCAAGAACTTGAAACCATCAGTGACCCAAGAGAGAGAAGACGTTTAAAGCATATATCAAATTATTATTCAATAAGGCAAATGTATTATTTTATACCTTCTTTGGGGTCAGTAGCTGTTGAAAGACTTGTGTTACAAAATTATAGTTAAAGGTCAACAGCTGTTTTATTTCAGATGCATACTACTCTCGAAGCTGTTTAAACATACTTTTTTTTTCCTTTGTGGAATTATGATTACTGTAGGAATGCTGGCTTATCTTTACAGGGTGTTTAGGGCTTATTACAGCAAAAATACTTCAGTAAAATGTTTGGTCTTATTAATCCCAGTAAATCCTGGTGAAAACAAACAAACAAACAAACAAACAAACAACAACAACAACAAAAAAAACCAAAGAACATCATAAGGTAACTGAGGGAATTGGGAATTGACACGAAATTCAGTTTACCAGTAGGGAACATTTGGACAGAACTTTCCCCTATTGATTTAACGAAATGTGTTCACTGGGGATCAATGAGTAGCTTACTACTCGTAAGCTTTCATATCTCCTTTTCCTAAGACAATGCACACTTTGTAACTCCAGACATATTACTTTTAGCTCTATTCAATGTCTTGCTTTTTTTTTCTTACAAAATGTTAATATATTAGTAAATTTAAGATATTAAGCAACCTTGACAAAGGAAAAGTTCATGCTATACCTGCCTGGGAGTTATTGATAAGGGGACCATACAAGTTGTTTAAGTTGGTCAAAGGGAGATTCTGAGGAGAGGTCCACACAGTGGCCAGAGGAAGGACAGGAGTCTTTGAATCAGTCCCCGATCAGAAATTGGGATGGTAATCAGAACATGGACCAGAGGCCAGAATGCCTTTCAGAGAAGTAACAGAATGCCGGAGAACTGCCTTCCAACAGGCAGGAGATCAACAGGGCTGTCCAGCGGGTCACAGATAATAACAAATTGGGCCTACAGTGTTACACTGTGTTCACATTGAAGGTTTATAGGTCAAGGCTATGTCTATTAAGAACTTGAAAAATGAGTGAATCAAGTAAAATTTCAAGCCTTTTTTTCTTCCCTTTGTTTCATTGTTTAAACCAACATTTACTGAACACCCATTTTGAGTCAGGCACAGAGAAAGGATCTAAGGAATACAGAAATTTATAAAATAGTGTCCCTACCTAGCACAAACTCACAGTATATTGGGGGGAAGACTACTTAGAAAATCCACAATTATGAAAGCATTAAGTGTTATGTTAATATTATTCAGTAGAAGCCAGAGGAAAGCAATGAAGGCCACCTGCATTTTATGCAGGATTGAGTTGTTGGCAATATATGAGCAAAACCAAAGATGATCTTAGAAGAAAATATCACTGGACTCACAAGTGAATGGGCAGGAATGAAAAAAGTATTGAAATTAGCAGGAAAAAATATGTGTTAAGGCATTCAGGGAAGCAAACGTGGCTTCTTGGAAGAGTTGTAGGTAGGTCAGTTTTACTGAAACTAGGAATGGAAGGGAAGAGTTGACAGCAGACAATGCTAGAAAGATTAATAAAGGCCAGATCATGGAGCACCTCTGTGGGCCAAAGTAGAGTCTGGATGTTACCTTGGAAACAACAAGAAACCACTGAAGTATACTAACCAGAGAGTGACATAATCGGCTTTGCATTTAAAAAAAAATCAAACTGGTAGCTGTGTGATAAGTACTACAATAGAGGTGAGTAAAGAATTGAAGGAGGACAGGGGAGGTATGTAGAAGGACATTTGCCAGGATGTGATGGTTGAAGGAAGTAGTGGTTTCCAACACATCCATAGATTACAGCTGCATAATGTACTTAGATTACAGCTGCTTAATGTACCAAGATGCACAGGACAATTTTCCTACCCTTTTGAGTATGACATCAAGTAAGACATCAGCCTCCAAGATGGCCATCATGGCTTTGTTAGAGGCAGAATCCCGACTTCTCACATCACCAGCAATATCATAGGGGAAACTGGGAATTTGATGTTTCTCTTTGGGCCTTCTCTACTCAATATGACTGTTTGAGATTTGGTTCTTTCCATCCACAGAATGAAAAAGGTCAAAGAATCCAAACAACCTTTCAATTTCCCTTTAAAATCAATTTAAGGTTATATCAATATAAGGCCACCCCAGCTCAAGCAATATTGTTAAGTGATTTAACGTGAGGAAAAACAAGAAAAACTTATGTTTAGAATTTAGATTTTTCAGTTTCTCTTAATTTAGAGTCCACAGCTACATTACTGATTACAGTTTCCTTTGGAAGTAAAATCAAAGGTCATCATTACTTGTTTTGAATTGTGGTCCTGGCATTTGCCAAAGTTATGAAATTAAACAGCTTGGGTACATTAACATTGCAAACTTATCAGAATCACTTGAAAGGAAAGGAAAGTCCCCCTGATATTTGCACATTTGTTTTTTCATTGCCTAATGCTAGCTGACCAAAACTATATTCAGCAGTTGGGAAATGGATTTTATTGGAATTGTTAAGTGAAACATATATAAATTAGTAATTGCCAACTCATAAAATGTTTCATATAGTTTAGGCATCTTTATGCATGAGTCTGACATTAATTGTCTCTGATGATGTTGGCAAATTGATCTACCTATTAATATTTTGCAAGTTCAGCTGTTATTATTGGCACCTCCTGTGAATGTCAACAATCTATTCATAAGGAAGTGAAACCATGTTAGGCTTGTGTATATAAGCCAATGTTTTTTAACAAAGCAATGTAATGTTGCTGAAGACAAAATTTGTCTAAAGAGTAAAGTGAATGACTGATCAATATTTAGTTGTCATTATTATTTAAGGTACATCATTTAATTACATTTTTATTTCCTATTAAGCTCAGTTTGGTCTTTCATTGTGATTTAATTGTATACCTTTTGGTGTATGGTTGCCTTTCGTTTCGATGTTGCATTCGCTGAAGCACTCAAGGAGGTTCAGATAAGACTTAAGTTCCCCCAGTCCCCAAGTCAACATTTATTGAAACTTTATCAAGTGTACAGGCACTATACTAATTACTTTTATAAAGAATATGTTCTTGAATTCCCACTACACAACCATATGATACAAGTGTATTTTAAATGTAAGGAATCCAAGGTCCAGGGTCATTATATATTATGCCCAAGGCCTCAGAACTTTTAAGTAATGGAACCAAGATATCAGCATAGGCAGTCTGAGTCTAGAAATCTTATTCATAGCTACTATGCTATACTATCTATTTTTTTTTAAGTTAAAATTTATTGGGGTGACAATTGTTAGTAAAGTTACATAGATTTCAGGTGTATATTTTTGTAATACATCCTCTATAAATTACATTGTGTGTTCACCACCCAGAGTCAGTTCTCTTTCCATCACCATATATTTGATCCCTTTTACCCTCATCTACCACGCCCCCCTTACCCTCTGGTAACCACTAAGCTATTGTCTGTGTCTATGAGTTTTTGTTTCTTCATTTGTTTGTCTTGTTCTTTTGTTGTTTTCAGTTTTATATACCACATATCAGTGAAATCTTATGGTTCTCTACTTTTTCTGACTTATGTCACTTGGCAAAATAATCTCAAGATCCATCCATGTTGTCGCAAATGGTACTATATCTTCTTTTCTTATGGCAAAATAGTATTCCATTGTGTATATATACCACCACTTCTTTATCCAATCATCTATCGAAGAACATTTTGGTTGTTTCCTTGTCTTGGCCACCGTAAATAAAACTTCAATGAACGTCAGAGCACATATATCTTTATGCATAATTTTTTTTTCCTATTTTTTGTGTAGATTCCCAGGAGAGGGATTGCTGGGTCATATGGTAATTCTGTTCTTAATTTTTTGAGGAAACTCCACGCTGCCTTCCATAGCAGCTGTACCAATTTACATTCCCACCAACAGTGTATGAATGTTCCTATTTCTCCAAAGGGGACATAAACATGGCCAATAGACATATAAAAAACTGTTCAATGTCAGTAATCATCAGTGAAATGCAAATCGAAACCACAATGATATATCACCTTACAGCCGTTAGAATGGCTATCATCAACAAGAAAAATAATAACAAGTGTTGTAGAGGCTGTGGAGTAAAAGGAACCTTCATGCGCTATACTACCTTAATACAGTGTCTTCAGCCAGAGTCAACACCCCAAAAAAAGTTCATTCCATTACCAATAGGTAGTCTGGCTACAGAGCCAATATTTCATATACATTAAAATTCTTAATCCCTTTATATCCTATGGTCCAACTTCCACTCCTATATCATTACCCCAGAAAAATGAAAATATATATCCACAGAAATACTTTTTCAAAAGTGTTTGTAGCTGCTTTATTCACAATAGCCCGAAATTGCAAACAATGAAATTTCTATCAATAGGTGAATGGATTTTCATATATTCATACAATAGAATGCCACTAAACAATTAAAAGAGATAAATTGCTAATGAACACATCATGGATGA
Source organism: Rhinolophus hipposideros (assembly GCF_964194185.1). Classification (NCBI taxonomy): domain Eukaryota; kingdom Metazoa; phylum Chordata; class Mammalia; order Chiroptera; family Rhinolophidae; genus Rhinolophus; species Rhinolophus hipposideros. Next base: position 52,879,159 of record NC_138046.1, on the reverse strand, counting down.
ATTTCACAGACATAATGATGACTGAAAGAAGCCAGGCACAAAAGGATACATACTGTATGATTTCATTTGAATAAAGTTCAATAACAGGCAAAACTAAGCTGTGGTGAAAAAATCAGAACAGTGATTGCCTCTGGAGAGAGTTTGAATGAAAAAGGTACAAAGGAATTTTCTGGGATAATGGAAATAGCATCTAACTTGATTGGGATGTGGAACACAATACAGGCTTATGCATTTGGAAAAACTCATTGAACTGTATACGTAAGATCTTCCATTTCACTCCTTAGAAATTATACCCCAATAAAAATGTAAAAAAAGCAAACAACCAGTGCAAAATTTATCTTTGTATAAATACCCATGCGTGGAATTGCTGGGTCATAAGGTAGTTATATTTTTAATTGTTTGAGGAAACTCCATACTGTTTTCCATAGTGGCTGCACCAATTTGCAATACCACCAACAGTGCACAAGGGTTCCCTTTTCTCCACATCCTCACCAAGACTTATTGTCTGTTGATTTATTGATGATGGATATTCTGACAGGTGTGAGATGATATCTCATTGTGGTTTTTATTTTCATTTTTCTGATGATTAGTGATGTTGAGCTTCTTTTCGTGTGTCTATTGGCCATCAGTATGTCCTCTTTGGAGAAATGTCTATTCAGGTCCTCTGCTCATTTGTTAATTGGATTGTTTGCTTTTTGGTGTTGAGTTGTATGAGTTTTTAAAATAAATTTACCCCTCAAATAACTTTCACATAGTCCAAATGGGTAGAGCATATCTAACAAATTATCAGGCAAGTATCCAGAATGAAAGGCATCTTCTCTGAGGAGAGTGGGATGGGACTTTGAAGATACACAGTGCAATAGATGGAATATTCCTAGTCCGATCGTTCTAAGAATTTAGACCAAAAGAATGTAAAACAAAAGGTATCAGGCCCAAGCCTATCTCAGGGAAACGAGTGTGATCTCCTGGAGGGAAGACTCAGGGATTTTCATCTCTGTGATGCCAGGGCAAGAATAAAGGGCAAGAATAAAGTGAGCAGGACCCAGTTACGTGGCTGGGATGCCAAATGACTTTCTTCTGGACACTTGATATAGAAGGGAACAACAAAAGCTTGGGTATTTCAGACTTTCCAAGAAGAAGAGGGCCACAGAAGCAGGTTGGAAGGCCTCCAAAATGATACTGAAAATTATCCTAAAGCTTTCAAGGCTTTAACCTTGAGCAAAATGTCAATGGAAAAGCTTCTGTTTCCTCCGACTAAAACACCCTTCCCCTGCTATTCCCTTGATTTGCTTCTCCATTGTATTCAGGTCTCTGCTCAAATGACATCTCCTCAGGGAGGCCTTCTGGACCACTTTATCTGCAATAATCAACCCCTACCTTTAACATAACTCTCCATCCTCTTACCTTACCTTATTCTTTTTCATAGTCCTTATCTTATGCTACATAATTATTGGTTTATCGAATTACTCTTTATCTCCATCCACTAGAATATAAGTTCCCTGAAGGCTGGAGCTTTATTTGGTTTGCTCAGTACTGTATCCTCTCTTCCCAGAAAAGTGTCTGGCACATAGCAGGTGATCCATAAATATTTATTAAAAGTAATATATTAGTGATAAGACCTGTTGATTAAAAGATATAGTGCAAGTTTATCCCAGTGAGAGCAGGGCCTGTCTTTTATATAGCATTAGAGCATGACTACCTGTGCCTAGAGTTAGTATATTATCCTCAGAAACATCAGTCTTTTTCATAAAAGTGCTTACTGTAATTAATAAATCAACCAATGATCAAGAAAAGGTAAGCTAATCCCTAGTTATTAGGCTGAATTGAGTTGCCTTCTAGTTGTATTTTCTGCCACCTGGGCCATGGAGTTCAAACAGTCTCAAGAACTAAGGTACTTGCTCCAAATTATCTTTATGATAGAAGCAGAAACTGCTACTATTTTTCTATGTGTTGACATCTGTCAGAGCTAATCTCCTTTTATACTAAAAGATCAATCCTTAATGTGATAGAGGAATATCCTCTTTGCCACCCATAAGCTAGTTTTTATCCCTCTTATCTCTATTCCTTGAAAGGGTGTCACCATTTTATCATTTCTCAAACAAGCCTCAGAGTTCCAAACAAGGCAATATTTTAAATATAAACATATCTACTTAACCACTCACATGTTTGGCTATTTAGCGACTTGAACCTTCTCAGATTTTCTGAAATAAAATGTCTGAACATCAGATTCTTAATTTAGGTTAATGAAAGAAGGGGAAGTTATGCCTCCAGTGCAATACATAGTTTCATGCTTTACATTTTTTTCTCCTATCATAGAATCATTCCACAAACAGGACAGTTCAATTTTCTTCCACAATTGGAACTTTAGATTCACTCATTAAGCAAGTATATATTGAGAGTCAGACTTATTACCCTCAGTTCAGTTTAATTCAATCCAGCAAATATTTAATGAATACTAGCTCTATGCTAGACATTGTAATAGATAAAGAGATTTAAAAAAACCAACACAACTTCTTCCCTCATGGAGAATATAGTCCATAAGTATGTTACAAGTAATTAATGGTATAAGTAATATAAAGGAGGGTATACTGGGTAAATGGGTACAAACAGTATGGAGAAAATAGTCTATAGGATCAGGAAATGTCTCCCTGTGGAGGCAATATTTAAGCTGAAACTTGAAAGATAAGTGGAAATTAGCCATGAATAGACTGAAAATAGTTATTATTTTTGACAGTAAATGGTTATTATTTGTTTAACTTAAAGTTCATTGGGGTGACAACTGTTAGTAAAATTACATAGATTTCAGGTGTACAATTCTGTAATTCATTACCTATGTCTCACAATGTGTGTTCACCACCCAGAGTCAGTTCTCTTTCTATCACCATATATTAGACCCCATTCACACCCTTCTAGAGTCCCCCTCCCTTCTTACCCTCTGGTAACCACTAAACTATTGTGTATGTCTATGAGTTTTTCTTCCTTCATTTGTTTGTCTTGTTCATTTGTTGTTTTCATTTTTATATACCACATATCAGTGAAATCTTATGGTTCTCTACTTTTTCTGTCTGACTTATTTCACTTAGCATTATAATCTCAAGATCCATCCATGTTGTCACAAATGGTACTATTTCATCTTTTCTTACTGCTGAATTAGTATTCCAATGTGTATATATACCACAACTTCTTTATCCATTCATCTATCAAAGGACACTTTGGTTGTTTCCATGTCTTGGCCACTGTAAATAAAGCTGCAATGAACATTGGAGCACACATGTCTTTATGGACACACGTTTCCAGATTTTGGGGGTAGATACCCAGGAGAGGGATTACTGGATCATATGGTATTTCTAGTCTTAATTTTTTGAGGAACCTCCACACTGCCTTCCATAGCGGTTGCATTATTCTGCATTCCCACCAACAGGGTATAAGGGTTCCTTTTTCTCCACAGCCTCTCCAACACTTGTTACTCTTTGTCTTGTTGATGATAGCCATTCTAACTGGGGTGAGTGGTTATTATTTTTGACATTTTGATTCTAGTATACATGTCAGCATGCAGTCATGCTACAGCCCATTGACTTGTTTCTTAAGGAGATAACAAAGAGTTGGATAGAGAGAGAATGTCATCTCTTAAATGAATTTATTCAATCATTTAACAAATATCAATTGCCTATTATGTGCCAGACACTGTTCTAGGCACAAGGAATACAATTGCTAATAAAGCAGACAATGTCTTTGTGATAAAGGAGCTTATATCTAGTGGGAGGACGAGAAGGACAACAAAATAATAAGTGAAGAAATGTCAGGTACTGATAAATATTGAAAATTGAATGGACTGGGTGGTTTCCTTTTGATGGGAAGGAAGGTGACATTTAAGTTGAGAAATAAATTGTAAGAAGAAACCAGTCAAGCAATGATTGGCGTAGAAACATTCCAGGAATATGTAACATCATAGAAGAAGACCTAAGTCAGGAAAAACTTGGCAAGCTGTAGAGATAGATAGGCCACTGTGGCTGGATTGTACTAGGCAAGTGGAGAGAGTGGATACAGATAAGGTAGACAGGAGTTGGTTCGGGTGTGGTTTTGTGAACTTAGAGAAGGATTCTGGATTTTACTCAAAATGTGAAAGAAATCCCCAAGAACTTCACCATCTATTGGGGAAACTACTTACATGTGGCTATTGAGCACTTAAAGTGTGGCTAGTTCAAATTAAGATGTAGTGATGGTAAATTACACATTGGATTTCGAAGACTTAGTATAAAAAACCATAATGTAAAGGGGTCTAACATATGGTGACAGAAGGAGACTAGACTTTGGGTAGAGAACACACAATGCAATATACAGGTGATCTATTCCATAAATGTACACTTGAAGCTTATATGTTATTAACCGGTGTTACCCCAATAAATTTAATAAAAAAATAAAACAGAATGTAAAATATCTCATTAAAATTTTATATGGGCTGCATATTAAAAGGATAACATTTTGGGTTAAACAAAATATATTATTAATATTAATTTCACCTATTTCTCTATACTTTTAAAGATGTATCTACTAGAAAATTTAAAGTTGCTTATGTGGCTCACATTTCTTTCTCATGTTGTATTTCTATTGGACAACGATGCCATAGAAATTTTCAAGTGAAGGAAGATCACTGTGGCTGTTGTATGGAGAAAGAATTGAAAGAAGATAATGGTGGAAACAGGAGAATTAATTAAGGAATTATTGCAATAATTAGCAAAAGAAAAGGTAGCCTGAACTAGAGTGGTAGCAGTGGAAGTAGTAAGAAAGGGTAACTTTCCTACTAATGATATTTTTGGTAGATAGAGTTGATTTTATTTTTCTATACATTTCATTAAGTGGATGGGGGGGATTCAAAAAAATGAAACCTTGGGTGTTCAGCTTGCACAATTGTGTATACAGTGGTATTATTTAATGAAACAGAGATGTAGAGGGTTGACAGTTTCTGGTGGAGAGTAGAAAACAAACAGTATGTTTTGGAGATGTTAAGTTTGAAATATTTGTTAGATATCCAAGTTGATGAGTTAAGTAGATAACTGAACATAAGACTCTGAATTGTGGGGAGAGGTTGGAGCTGTATATATAAATTTAGGATTCATTTGCATGTAGATATAAACACCATCTGTGGGAATAGATAGCATTACCCAGTGATAGTCTATAGAAAAAGAAGCCCTGGGGCATGACATCATGAGGAGGTTGAGCAAAATAGGAGGATCCAGCAAGAGATAGGAACATCTGGTGAGTTAGAAGAAAAAAAAAAGGATTGGTAACACAGAAGACAAACATAGGAAGTGCTCTGTACTAGAGGGAGAGAATGATCAACTGTGTTGTATGTGTTGCAAAATCAAGTGAAGTGAAGACAGAGAAATGCTTATTCTATGTGGTAACATAGAGATCATTGGTGACTTTGACTGAAGCAGCCTTAGTAAAGTGGTGGTGACAGAATCCCCATTGACATGGGATGAGGGCGGAATGTGGGTGAGATAGTGGGGACAGTGAATATGACAACTCTTTCAAGATTTGCCCTGAAAGGGAACAGAAATGGGTCAGTAGCTGAAGAAGGATATGGTAATAAGGGGAAATTTTCTTGTGTGTTTTATTAAAATAGGAGATACTAGATTATTTTCTAATGCTGATGGGAATGATCCCACAGAGAGGGAAAAATCAATAACACAGGAGAGAAAAAGAACATTTTCAGGAGTTATGTTTTGAGAAGTCTAGATGGAACTCTAACAGGAATAGGGATGCATCATCCATTATAGAATTAAAAGGCAGAGAGTATGTCAGAATCAGCAGCTGAGATTATATATACCTGAAGTGGGAGAGTATTGAGGGGTGAGGGGCAAGGGAATGAGCTATTATAGCTGATTTGACAAGAGTAGAAAATATATGGAGTATTTTTTTTTATTATTGTTATTTTCAAGGTGAAAAAGCAAACACACTAGGGAAATGCAGGAACAACTCTGGGCGATGTAACGTGCTGTTTGAAATTTGTGGCCACGCAAGTAAAGTAAGGTCAATCTCCACAATTGTATGTATAGTTTTCTCCAACAACATTCTGGAACTGACAGAAGGAACTAAAAGAACATGTTCAAAAGATACATCTGATAAGGGCCTAATATCCAAAGTATATAAGGAACTTATACAATTTAACACTAAAAAAAAAAAAAAAAACACAAAAAATCCAATTTTAAACATAGGCAGAAAACCTGAATAGACATGTCTCCAAAGAGGACACACAGATGGCCAACATACATATGAAAAGATGCTCAACGCCACCAATCATCAGGGAAATGCATATTAAAATCACAATGAGATATCATCGGCACACCTGTCAGAGTGGCTATCATCAATAAATCAACATATAATAAGTGTTGGCGAGGATGTGGAGAAAAGGGAACCCTCCTACACTGTTACTGGGATTGTAAATTGGCGCAGCCACTATGGAAAACAGTATGGAGGTTCCTCAAAAAATAAAAAATAGAGCTGCCATACAATCCAGCTATTCTGCTTCTGGGTATTTATTTGAAGAAAACAAAAATGCTAATTTGAAAAGATATATGTATCCTTGTGTTCCCTGCAGCATTACTAGTAATAAGAAAGATATGGAAGCAACCTAGCATACATGGCACTGACACAGGAGTAGACATATCAATAAGAGCAGAATAGATAATATAAAGCTAAACTCTGGCATATATGGGAATTTAATATATGATAAGGGCATTATTTCACATCAATTGGTAAAAGATGGATTAGATAGTAAATGTTTTTGGTACAAGTGTACTTTTTATTGCTGATATATATGAAGAAAAAAGGTCAAGTCTATCTCATCCTTTACCCCCAACTAAATTCCAAATTGATAAAATAAAAATATAAATATAAAAGCTATAAAAACTTTAGAAGAGGGTACAATTTGAAAGTATCTAATAAAATTTAAGTGCACATACAGTTCTACTTAGGAATTCCAATCTCTAATATTGTTCTTTAAGAAATACTTGAACATGTGCACAAAGAGACATGACAAATACTTTTTTTCTTTTTTTAAATTTATTTATTGGGGTGACAATTGTTAATGAAATTACATAATTTCAGGTGTACAATTCTGTATTACATCATCTATAAATCCCATTGTGTGTTCACCACCCAGAGTCAGTTCTCCTTCCATCACCATATATTTGATCCTCCTTACCCTCATCTCCCCCCCCACCCCCCTTACCCTCTGGTAACCACTAAACTATTGTCTGTGTCTATGAGTTTTTGTTTCTCATTTGTTTGTCTTGTTTTTGGTATGAAAAAATGCTCAACATTGCTAATCATCAGAGAAATGCAAATAAAAACCACAATGAGATATCACCTCACCCCAGTCAGAATGGCTATCATCAACAAGACAAATACTAGCAAGTGTTGGAGAGGCTGTGGAGAAAAAGGAACCCTCATACACTGTTGGTGGGAATGCAGACTGGTGCAGCCGCTATGGAAGGCAGTGTGGAGGTTCCTCAAAAAATTACAAATAGAATTACCATATGACCCAGCAATCCCTCTCCTGGGTATCTACACAAAGAATTTGAAATCATTTATACTTGAAGACAAGTGTGCTCCAATGTTCATTGCAGCTTTGTTTACGGTGGCCAAGACATGGAAACAACCAAAATGTCCTTCGATAGATGAATGGACAAATATTTTTTATTGTGTTATTGTTTGGAGAGAGAGAAATTGGATTCAACCTAAATATCCACCAGTAGGTTAGGAGTTAAATAAACTTTGGTACATCCAAATTACAGCATATTACAGTTTCAGTTTAAAAAAAGAATGGATTAGATTATATATACTGACATGAAAGATCTCCAAAATATTCAATATCATTAAAAGTTTCATAAAAATACATACAGTATTTTTGTAATATGTAATTATATGTAAAATAATATGTAATTCTATGTAAAAGCAAGACAAATTAAACTAAACTATAATTTTTTGTGTGTATGCAAATTGATAATAGAAGCTTGAGGGAGATATACATCAGTCTTAATAAGTGACTTCTGGGAAGGAACTGGGATTAATCTCTGGGAACTTTCACCTTATCTGTGGAGTTTAATTTTTTACAATAAACATATATTAATATATCGTTTGCATAATTAGAGATAGTAATTAATATATGAGAGTAGTAAAACATTAAATAAAATATTCGAATAAAATATGGATTATTTATTATTATTGTTATCATTGCATCTTGGGTTGGGTGGAGAGTATGATTTTAGAGATAAAGAGACCTTAAAGGAAAATACTGATTCATCTGACTCCATTTAAGCTTTTGAATATAAGAGAAATAGAGAGAGAAAAAGGACAACCACAAACAAGGCTGAAATACAGGTGACAAGCTGAGGGAACATAGTTGCAAAACAACATATTTTCAATAGAAAAATAGTTAAAACTGAATAAATAATTCACATAAAAATGTACATAATTGATAAACACATAAAATATGCTTAATTTCGCTATTGATCTAAGAAATTCAAGTCAAAACAGTAATAGAATATTGCATCTCTTATACTGATTATACACATGGAAAAATCAAACATGATAAAAAAGATTTTATTAAATATATAGCTAACATACAATATTATATTAGTTTCAGGGGTAAACCATAGCTATTCAACATTTATATACCTAACAAAGTGATCACCATAAGTCCAGCAGCCATCTGACACCACACTATGCTATCATCATATTATTGACTATACCCCCCATGCTGTACATCACATCCCTGTGGCTTATTTGTTTTATACATGGAAGTTGGGACCTCTTATTCCCCTTCACTTTTTACCCCATTTTAAAAATTTTCAATTATAGTTGACATTCAATGTTATTTTATATTAATTTCAGGTGTACAGCATAGTGGTTAGATATTTGTACAATTAAAAACTTATACCCTGATTACTCTAGTACCCACCTGGCACTATACATAGTTATTACCACATCACTGACTATATTCCCTACGCTTTACTTTACATTCCCATGACTATTTTCATGACTATTTTGTAACTACCAATTTGTTCTTCTTAATCCCTTCACCTTTTTCACCCTGCCCCCCAACCCACTGCCATCTATCACCCCGATAAATCTAGTACCCATCTGACACCATACATAGTTATTACAATATTATTGTAATAATAATACGCTATACTCTACATCCCCATAACTACTTTGTAACACCCAATTCATACTTCTTAATCTCCCCACTTTTTACCCACAACCTCAAACCCCCTCCCATCTAGCAACTAACAAAATGTTCTCTGTATCTATGACTCTTTTTCTCTTTTGTTTTTTAATTTTGTCCTTAGATTCCATATATAAGTGAAATCACACTGCGTATGTCTTTCTCTGCCTGATATATACTCCACTTAGCACAACACCCTCCAGGTCCATTCATGCCGCTGCAGGTGGCAAGAACCCATTCCTTTTCATGGCTGAGCAATATTCCATTGTATATGTGGACTACCTACACTTTATTCATTCATCCATTGATGGACACCCAGGTTGCCTCCACATCTTGGCCATTGTAACCAATGCTACAATGAACATATGGATACACACGTCCCCTCAAAGTAGCATTTTGGGTTTCTTCTGATTAATACCCAGAAGTGGGATCACTGGGTCTTTCACTGTCTCTTTTTATAGCATTTGTTTTAAAGTCTATTTTGTCTTGTATAAATATTGCTTCCCCAGCTATTTTTTCATCTCCATTTTCATAAAATATTTTTTTCATCCCTCTACTTTCTGTCTGTGTGTGTCTTTCAATCTGAAGTCTGTGTCTATAGGCAGCATATGAGTATGTAAGGATTTTGTTTTCTTATCGATTCATGCACCCTATGTCTTTCGATTAGAGCATTTAATCCATTTGTATTGAAAGTAATTATTGATAGATATGTAACTATTGCCATTTTATTATTCATAATTTTGATTGTTTTTGCACCTTAAAGAAGTCCCTCTAACATTCCTTGTAATACTGGTTTGATGGTGTTGAACTCATTTAGCGTTTTCTTGTCTGGGAAGCTGTTTATCTGTCCTTCAATTTCAAATGACAGACTTGCTGAATAGAGTAGTCTTTGTTGTTCATCCTTGCTTTTCATCATGTTGAATATTTCCTGCCAATCCCTTCTGGCCTGTAAAGTTTATGTTGATAAATCAGCTGACAGTCTTGTGGGAGCTCCTATATAAGTTACTAGTTGCCTTTCTTTTGCTGATTTTAGGGTTTTCTTTTTTTCTTTAACCTTTGCCATTTTCATTATAATGTATCTAGGTGTGGGCCTGTTTGGGTTCATCCTATTTGGGACTCTCTGTGCTTCTTGGACTTGTGTGTCTTCTTCCTTCACTAGGTTAGCAAAGTTTTCAGTCACTATTTCTTCAAATAGGTTCTTAATCCCTCACTTTTTCTCTTCTTGTAGTACCCCTACTATGTGAAGGTTGTTATGCTTTATGTTTTTCCAGAGGTCTCTTAAACTCTCATAGTTTGTGGGGTTTTTTTGTTTGTTTGTTTTTTTGAATTCTTTCTTCTTTTGCTGTTCAACTGGGTGTTTTTTGCTACCTTGTCTTCCAAATCACTGATTCAATCCTCTGCTTCATCTAGTCTGCTGGTGATTCCTTCTAGTAGTCATCTTCATTTCTGTTACTGTATTCTTCATTTCTGAGTGGTTCTTTCTTATGGTTTCTATGTCCTTTTCTAATGCCTGCTATCTCTTTGTTTCAGTTCTCACTAAGTTACTTGAGTATCCGTATAACCATTGTTTTAAACTCTGTCTCTGGTAGGTTGCTTACCTCCATTTAATTTAGTTTTTTTCTGGATTTTTCTCCTGTTCTTTCATTTGAGACACATTTCTTTGTTTCCTCATTTTGGCTGCCACTCCATGTTTGTTTCTATGTGTTAGGTAGACTTGCTATGTCTTCACTTGGTGGCCTTATGTAGTAGGTGCTCTGTGAGGCCCAGTGGCACAGTCTCCCTGGTCACCTGCTCCAGGTATTCCAGGAGTGTCCCTTGTGTGGTTTGTGTTTGCCCTCCTGTTATATTTGAGCCTTGATTACTACTGGCATGTCAGCGAGTGTGATTGACCCTTATGCTACTGGCTGTGGGGTTTGGCCACATGCACAATTTATAGGCTGCTGTGCAGGGAGCTTACCCCACTGAGTGGCATTCACCCCAGTGAGATATGGTGCCTTTTAAGACCACCGTTTATGTGTGCCACTTATACAGCTATTTTAATGGAATTCTGTTACGGTCTGAAGCCAACCTCCAAGTATGTTGGTTTTGGAGCCTTTTGAGAGGGGTTCTGGTGCAGTCCCATGTCACCCACTACCTGTGACTGTTCAGGGACTACCTGGTAGGAGCTACAGAGAGATCTGCCATTGTTTGCTTCCTGTGCTAACACACTGGAGTCATGTAAGAGAGGCCACAATATGAACTGAGTAGGTCTGCCACCAGTACCAGGTCGGGGTAGCTCCACAAAAAGCCAGGACACCACCCGAGGTCTGCTGCCACTTGCTGGCTCCTTTAAGGTTTAGCTGCTGATAGAGTCTTGTGTGGTACTCAAGTTGTATGAGTCAAGATCTCAGGGAGTCACTAGAGTGGCAACAGTTGTGGTCACCAGGTTAATGTAAATTCTGGTTTGGTGCCAGTGCTGAGCCTAGAGTTACTCAACAAAAGTGTCAGAGCACACTAAAGTCAGTCATCACCTGGCAGAAGTCTTCTAGACTGATAGTTTTCCCAAAAAGAGTTCAATGCAAGAGGGGGTGGCTGCTCACAGAGAAAGTGCCAGTGGCAGTGTGGAAGTTGGGTGGGGTGGGGTCCCAGTGAGTCAGCAGGATATAGCAGCAGAGCTCACTAGGCGAATCAGATTCAGATTTAGCTGTGGTGGGGGTGGGCTCAACACAGGAAAGATGGCACCTTCACAGGAGAAGGACCTCATACAGGGAGTATGCAGCTGTCCTCTAGTCCTCCCCTCAAAGCCACCCATCTCAGTCTGCCCTGCCACCCCCCATAAGTCTCCAATGCCTCCCAAGTCACCATCCCTCTGCTGGTGCCCAAGATGAGTTCCTGAGAGCCAGTGAGTGTGTGCACGGACCCTTTAAGAGGATGTCTTGGTTTCCCACAACCTTTCCTCTCTCCCGGTCAGTCAGAATCCTCACTGTTTTTCACAGCCAGATGTTGTGGGGGCTACTCTTCTGGGCACTGGTACTCTTGTCTGGGAAGCCTGATGTGGGGCATTGGTGTCCCTGACTCCTCTGGCGGGGGGGGGAACCTCCGCAGCCAAGATATCCCTCCTGATTCTCAATTGCCACACAGAGGTTTGGGGCCTGTTCCTCTTCTCCGCCCCTCCTACCAATCTCGATGTGGCTTCTTCTTTGTATTTTTAGCCATGGGACTTCTGTTCAGCTAGACTACAGATGGTTCTCCAGGCTGATTGTTTTATAATTTATTTTATAATTTTAATATATTCACGAAAGGACACAAGCACAGTGTTTATGTACTCCACCATGATGGATCTCTTCCCTGGCTGCCCCAATTTATTTTTTTTCATAGTTTTTGTACCCACCTGATAAATGAATATGTGTTTTGTGTGTGTGTGTGTGTGTGTATGTGTGTGTGTGTGCAGCAATATAAACTTTTAGGATGTGTACAAAAATATTAATGTTTGTTCTTTCTAAGTGGTGGGACTATATATATATATATATGTGTGTGTGTATATATATATATATATATATATATATATATATATATATATATATATTCTATGACTAAGTTCAAAGAAAGCTACTGACTTTTTTTTTTTTTAATTGATGCCCCTTGTTCACTTAGTCTGGTATGAAAACTTTTCCCCAAGCTTGCCTTAGTTCTAGCATACATTCTGGCCTGTGATTGTGATAAAGCCAAATTACTTTTTTCCCTGTGTACAAGGCAAACATTTAATTTCGTATCTGGTGTTTCCAATTTCCTACTTAGTTTTCTGTCCTTTAATCTTAAACTTATTTCAACATCATTACCCCTCCCATTAGTACTATTTCTTTTTTCTTTCCACACACTACTTCGATCACAGAACTGCTGTCTTTCTTTCCTTTAAGTGTATCAGTTCTTGTATGGCTCTTCAATTCTTATTCAATTCCTCCTTCATCTTCCATTTCTTTCTCAAACGATCTTACTTATAGATTCACTCCCTACCACATCACATGTTGCTCCTTTTTTTTTTTACAAAAATAAAGTTTATTGGGGTGAGAATTATTAGTAAATTTACATAGATTTCAGGGGGACAATTCTGTAATTCATTATCTATGTCTCACATTGTGTATTCACCACCCAGAGTCAATTCTCCTTCCATCACCATATATTTGGCCCTGTTTACCCTCTTCTAGAACCCCTTGCCCCTTACCCTCTGGTTTTACCCCAGAGGGTTACCCCTTACCATTAAACTATTGTCCATGTCTATGAGTTTTCATTTATTCATTTGTTTGTCTTGTTCTTTTGTTGTTTTCAGTTTTATATACCACATATCAGTAAAATCATATGGTTCTCTACATTTTTTGTCTGAATTGTTTCACTTAGTATTATACACTCAAAATCCATCCATGTTGTCAAAAGTGGTACTATTTCATCTTTTCTTATGGCTGTAGTATACTATTGTGTATATATACCACAACTTCTTTATCCATTCATCTATCGAAGGACTCTTGGTTGTTTCCATGTCTTGGCCACCATAAATAAAGCTGAAATGAACATTGGAGCATATATGTCTTTATGTAGAAACGTTTTCAGACTTTTGGGGTATATACCCAGGAAAGGGATTGCTGGGTCATATGGTAATTCTTTTCTAAATTTTTTCAGGAACCTCCGCACTGCCTTCCATAGTGGCTGCACCAATCTGCATTTCCACCAAAAGTGTATGAGGATTCCTATTTCTCCAAAGCCTCTCCAACACTTGTTACTATTTGTCTTGTTGATGATAGCCATTCTAACTGTGTGAAGCGATATCTCATTGTGGTTTTCATTTGCATTTCTCTGCTGTTGAGCATTTGTTCATATGTCTATTGGTCATTTGTATGTCCTCTTTGGAGAAATGTCTATTCAGATCCTCTGCCCATTTTTCACTTGAGTTCTTTGTTTTTTGGTTGTTGAGTTGTATGAGTTACTTATGTATTTTGGATATTAGCCCCTCATTTGGAGGTGTTGTTTGCAAAAATCTTCTTCCATTTGTTTGGTTGAATCTTTATTTTGTTGATGGTTTTGTTTGCTCTGCAGTAGATTTTTAGTTTGATATAGTCCCATTCATTCATTTTGGCTTTTACTTCCCTTGCCTTTGGAATCAAATTCATAAAATGGTCATTAAACCCAAGGTTCATAAGTTTAGTACCTGTGTTTCTTCTATAAAGTTTATTGTTTCAGGCCTTATGTTTAGGTCTTTGATCCATTTTGAATTAATTTTGGTTCATGGTGACAGATAACTGTCTAGTTTCATTATTTTGCATGTAGCTTCCCAATTCTCCCAGCACCATTTATTGAAGAGGGTGTCTTTTCTCCACTGTATGTTTTTGGCTTCTTTGTCAAACATTATCTGTCCATATTTATGTGGGTTTATTTCTGTGTTCTCAATTATATTCCGTTGGTCTGTGTGTCTGTTTTTCCGTCAATACCATACTGTTTTGATTATTGTTGCCCTGTAGTACAAGATGAAGTCAGGGAGTGTGATATTTCTAGCATTGTTCTTTTTCACTTAGGATTGCTTTGACTATTCACGGTCTTTTGTGGTTCTATGCAAATTTGATGATTTGTTTATTCTAATTCTTTTAAAAAATTCCATTGGGATTTAATAGGAATTGCACTAAATCTGTATATTGCTTTAAGTAATATGGACATTTTGAATATGTTGACTGTTCCATACCACGAACATGGAATGTCTTTTCATTTCTTTGTGTCTTCTTCAATTTCTTTTAAAAATGTATTAAAGTTTTCAGTATATAAGTCTTGGTTAAGTTCATTCCTAGATATTTTATTCATTTTTGTTGCAATTGCGAAAGGAATTTTTTTACCATTATTTTTCGTGAGATTTCATTGTTAGTATATAGGAATACAGTGGATTTTTATACGTTGATTTTGTAGCCAACAACTTAACTGTATCCGTTTATTGTTTCTAATAGCTTTTTGTCGGAGTCTTTAGGGTTTATATATATATATATATAGGACCATGTCCTCTGCAAAAAGTGACAATTTAACTTCTTCATTCCCAATTTTGATGCCTTTTATTTCTTTCTCCTGCCTGATTGCTCTGGCTAGGACTTCCAGCACTATGTTGAACAGCAGAGGTGATAGGGAACATCCCTGTCGTGTTCCTGAACATAGAGCCAAGGGCTTCAGTTTTTACGAGCATTAATTATGATAGTACCTGAGGGTTTGTCATATATGGCCTTTATTATGTTGAGGTATTTTCCTTCTATACCCATTTTATTAGGAGTTTAAATCATAAATGAGTATTGTAGTTTGTCAAATGCTTTTTCTGCATCTACCAATATAATCATATGATTTTTGTCCTTTATTTTGTTTACATGGCATATCACATGGATCAATTTTCATATGTTGAACCATCCTTGTGCTCCTGGGTTGAACCCCACTTGGTCGAGATGTATAGTCTTTATAATGCATTGTTGCATTCAATTTGCTAGAATTTTGTTTAGGATTTTTGCATCTGTATTCATCAGAGATATTGGTGTGTAATTTTCTTTTTCCTTTTTTTTTTTTTTTTTGTGCTATCCTTACCAGATTTCGGTATCAGGGTAATGTTGGCCTCATAAAATGAGTTAGGGAGTATTGTCTCTTTTGAGTTTTTTGGAAGAGTTTGAATAGGACAGGCATTAGATCCTTTTAAAAGGTTTGGTAGAATTCACTAGTGAAGCCATCTGGTGCCAGACTTTTGCTTTGGGAAGGTTTTGGATGACTAATTCAGTTTTCTTACTGGCGATCAGTCTATTTAGATCTTCCAATTCATCAGGATTCAGCCTAGGAAAGCTATATGTTTCAAAGAACTTGTCCATTTCTTCTAGGTTATTGAATTTGGTGGCATGTACTCCTTCATAGTATTCTCAGATGATCCTTTGTATTTCTGTGGCAACTGTGATAACTTCCCCACTTTCATTTTTGATTTTGTTTATTTGTCAGCATATAAATACTTCACATCCTTGGTTAAGTTTATACCAAGGTATTTTATTCTTTTTGCTGCAATTGCAAAGGGAATTGTTTTTTGTATTTCTTTTTCTGAGATTTCATTGTTAGTATACAGGAATACAATGGACTTTTGTAGGTTGATTTTGTAGCCAGCAACTTTACTGTATTCATTGATTGTTTCTAACAGCTTTTTGGTGGAGTCTTTAGGGTTTTCTATATATAGCATCATGTCATCTGCAAAGAATGATATTTTAACTTCTTCATTCCCAATTTGGATGCCTTTTATTTCTTTCTCTTGCCTGATGGCTCTGGCAAGGACTTCCAACACTATGTTGAAAAGCAGAGGTGATAGGGGACAGCCCTGTCGTGTTCCTGAACGTAGAGCAAAGGGCTTCAGTTTTTCACCATTAATTATGAGATTAGCTGAGCACTTGTCATAGATGGCCTTTATTATGTTAAGGTATTTTCCTTCTATACCTATTTTATTAAGTGTTTTAATCATAAATGGATGTTGTATCATGTCAAATGCTTTTTCTGTATCAATTGATATAATCACATGATTTTTGTCCTTTATTTTGTTTATGTGATGTATTACATTGATGGATTTGCAGATGTTGAACCATCCTTGTGCCCCAGGGATGAACCCCACTTGGTCATGATACATAATCTTTTTAATGCATTGTTGTATTCGATTTGCTAAAATTTTGTTTAGGATTTTGCATCAGTATTCACCAGAGATATAGGTCTGTAGTTTCCTTTTTTTGTGTTGTCCTTACCAGGTTTTGGTATCAGGGTAATGTTGGCCTCATAAAATGAGATAGGGAGTACTGACTCTGCTTCAATTTTTTGGAAGAGTTTGAGCAGGATTGGTGTTAGATCCTGTTTGAAGGTTTGGTAGAATTCACTGGTGAATCCATCTGTTCCCGGACTTTTGCTTTTGGGAAGGTTTTGGATGACGGATTCAATTTCTTCACTGGTGATTGGTCTGTTTAGATTTTCCAGTTCTTCATGGTTCAGCCTTGGAAGGCTATATGTTTCTAAGAACTTGTCCATTTTTTTATCTTAATGAGTCTAGCCAAGGGTTTGTCAATTTTATTAATCTTTTCAAAGAACCAGCTGTTTTTCGAATTAATTATTTCTATTGTCTTTTTGTTCTCTATTTCATTTAGTTCTGGTCTGATTTTTATTATTTTCTTCCTTCTGCTGACTTTGGGCACCTTTGTTCTCCTTTTTCTAGTTCTTTATGGTGAGGTTATTTATGTAGGATTTTTCTTGTTTCTTGAGGTAGGCCTGTGATGATACACATTTCCCTCTTAAAACTGTTTTTGCTGCATCCCAAAATTTGGTAGGATGTATTTTCATTGTCATTTATTTTTATGTGTCTTCTGATTTTTCCTGTTATTTCTTCTTTGATCAGTCATTCTTTAAAAGTATGCTGTTTAAAACCCACACATTAGTGGTTTTCCCTGCTTTCTTCTTGCAGTTGATATCCAATTTCAAAGTCTCATGATCAGAGAATATACAAGGCATGATTAAAATCTCCTTAAAGTTTTTGAGGCTAATTTTGTTTCCCTTTATGTCGATTATTCTTGGGAATGTTCCTTGTACACTAGAAAAGAATGTGTACTCTGATATTCTAGGATGAAGTGCTCTGTAAATGTCAATTATGTCCATTGCATCTAATGTGTCATTTAGGGCTGATATTTCTTTATTTATTTTGTGTTTGGATAATCTATCCATAGCTGTCAATGATGTGTTTATTTTCCTACTATAATTGTGTTTTGGTCAGTTTCTCCCTTTAGTTCTGTTAGTAGTTGGTTAGTGTATTTCGGTGCTCCCTGATTGGGGCCATAAATATTGATGACTAATGTCTTCTTGTTGTATAGTCCCCTCTATCATTATGGAATGTCCTTCTTTGTCTCTTCTTACCCTTTTTATCCTGAAGTCTGTTTCATCTTATATCAGTATGACTACACCTGATTTTTTCTGAATACTATTTGCTTGGAGTGTCAATTTCCACCCTTTCACTTTGCGTCCATATTTGTCCTAGTAGCTGAGATTTGTCTCTTTGAGGCAGCCTATGGTTTAGTTTACTTTTTTGATCCAATCTGTTACTCATGACTTTTCATTTGTGAGTTAAGTCCATTTACATTTAGGGTGATTATTGATATATGGGGATTTCTTATCATTGTATCTTTGGTTTTCTAGTATGGCTGTATCTCCATTGTTTCTTTCCTTTTTGTTGCTGTCAATTATTTCAGTCTCCTGATGTTTCCCTTTCTTTCTTCTTTTATTATGTTACATATTCCAGTTCTGGATTTCCTTTGAGTGATTACTGTTAAGTTTATGTAAAAGAAAGTTTGATATTTAGAGTATTCCATTTTCTTCAGCATGCTTTTTTTCTCCATTCCCATATTCTGGTCCAAGACTTTCCTCTCCCCCTTTTTTCGTTTTTTGTTGTCACAAATTATCTCTGTTTATGCTGGTTGAATATCCTCCTTCATTTTTTCTTGTAGTGCAGGCCGTGTATTAGAAAATTCCCTCAGCTTCTGTATGTCTGGAAAAGTCTTTATTCCTCCTTCACATCTAAAGGGTATCATTGCTGGATATATTATTCTTGGCTCATAATTTCTCTCTTTCAGTAGTTTGGATATCTGATTTCACTGCTTCCTGTCTTGTAGAATTTCTGCCAAAACATCTGATGATAATCTAATGGGCTTTCTTTGTAAGTTACATCTTCTTTTCAATGGCTGCACTGAAGATTCTTTTTTGTTAACTTTTGACATCTTCAATACAATGTGCCTTGGAGAAGGCCTGTTTGGATTAAGGTAATTAGTGTTCTATTTGCTTCTTTGATTCAAGGATACAGTTCTTTCCACAAGTTTGTGAAGTTCTCATCGACTATTTGTTTGAATATAGTCTTTGTTGTCTTCTCTCTTTCTTCTCCTTCTGGTATGCCTATTGTTCTTATAGTGCTCTTTCTGATGGAGTCAGAACGTAATTGTATAATTCTTTCATTTTTTTAGTCTTAAGTCTCTTCTTCCATCTGTGTCATTCACAGATTTCTATCTTCAATGTCACTGATTCTTTCTGCCATCTTGTCAACTCTGTTAACTAAGCTGGCTGTTTATTCGTCATTTCTTTTATTGAGTTCTTAATCTCCAGAAATTCTGTTTGGTCATTTTCTCAAATTTCAGTCTCTTTGGTAAATTGCTCATTTTGTACTTTGATTGTGTTTCTGAGTTCATTAAACTGCCTTTCTGTGTTTTCTTGCATCTCGTTGAGTTTTCTCAGAACTGCAATCTTGAATTCTCTGTCCTTTAAATCACATATTTCCATGTCTTTCAGTTCATTTACTGGAGACTTTTCATTTTCTTTCTGAGCTGCCTTGTTACCTTGGTTATCCTTGGCAGTTAATGAATTATTATTTCTCTTCCTAGACATCTACAGGAGTGGGTTCTGTAACAGGTTGATAGAAAGAGGTCCTTCTTTTGTTTTCCAGTAGGTGTTCATAGAATGTTTTATTTTCTCTTTGACTGCAGCCTTTTATTCTCTCTCACACTGTAGTGTTATGTTTTCTCTGCACTGTTTCGGCTTCTCATGCAATGGGGGGTTCCCGGGAAGGCAGGCTTCTCCTCTGTGAATAGGTCACCTGGGTCTCAGAGCACTGCCTCCTTGGGGGGATGTGGAAAGCTTCTAAAGTTATAAAGCTCTTCCTGCATCAGATTGAAGGCCTGTGTGTTTCAGCGTCTCTGTTTACCTGCAGGGAATCACCCAGGTAGGTGGGGACAGTGTCAGAGTGGGTTGTGAGAGGTGGCTCTGTGCAATGGTGGCAACCACCAGCAAACCCTATCCTGCTCCCAAGGCTCCCTTCCCTTTACCAGAACTAGTTGGGCCAGAAGTCCATGGCGGTGGGCTATAGTTCTCAGAACTGCAAATATTCCGTTCTTTTGATCTGACAGTGCTACTCTTCTGCTTCTAGCACTGGACATGTGGGGCTGGGGCTAGCTCTGGGAGTGTGGGGAAGGGGCAAGCTAGTCTCAGTGCCAAAGCCTTCTGTTCTCTGCTCGGAAGTGAGGGCTTAAATCGCCACTTTCACCCTTCTTCCCTCAATCTTTGCTCCTAGGTCTCTACTGTGAGCGTTCGGTTCATCCCTGTTATATGGTGATTCCTCAGGTTGTACTGTGGGCCATAAGTGGAGCCCTAGCAGTCTGAGTTCTTCCCTCTCCCATGGCTACCGTAGTTCTTGAATGCAGGGAAGTGGGAGCTCCGATCTCCAGTCTGTGTCCTGCCCCTTTGAGGCCCTTGTCTGTGCGCTTCCAGTTTTTCTCCTCTCCCAGTCACCCAATTTGCTTACCTTTAGGTTATTTCAGTTGCATGCCTCTTAGTCTTGCCTGTCTGCTGTGCACGGAGTCCTTTGTGGAATTATAGTTGTTCAGTTTGTTGTAAATTACAGGGGAGATTTCAAGAGACTCACCTCACACCCCCATTTTTATGATGTAATCTATATATTACTACATTTTATTGTACTTTCCCTTTCATATGGAATATGTTCTCTCAGTGAAGTACTTATTAATATTTCTTTTAAGTTCCTGTCTGAAGATTATTTTCTGGACCTAGCCTGATATCCAGGAAAAGAATACCTATCATTACTATGGAATAACAATTCAAAGTCCACTTTCCCTTTGGAGCTATAGATTTATTTGATCTTTATTTGATCTTTGGTAATTAAATTGATGTTAGGAATTAAACTGAAAATAGAATGATTGCATGAAACAAATATAAGCAGGAGATCTTTCATGGATGGCATTGGGAGTTTGGGGCATGCTTGCCCTCTGTTAAGATGATAGGTATCAAAATCCTTATCTGAGACTGATCTGGGAATCTGAAAACACTGATCATACTATCATCAGTCTCCAGACTTATTGTTGGTATAAATATTCTTTTTTAATATTCAAAAATTGTATGATGATTCCTTCATTAACCGTGGCTCTTTTCTAAACCAAACAAAACTCTCTCATATCATCAATAACTACATCTACCAAATTACATAATAACATTAAATTTGAATTAAGAAGGCTTTTAAAATGCTTTCAAGAAAGTCTACTATCTGGTATTTTTAAACACTTTAAATATCACAGGTCACATTAAAATGGCATCTGTTGCTAATAAGAATTACACTAGTCTCAGTGTGCTATACAAAATCCAGAGAACTTCAGGTTGATGGTAATTAAATTATAATTATTAACCACAATGATTTTTCTGTATTAAACTTCTGCAAGTTATAATAACTTCCTTGCCTTAGGTCTCCAAACTGGGACATTTTAAACCCAAGCATTGCTCTGGCACCTGAAGATCAATCTGGTCTCTAATCAGAGGAAATATAAAGACCTGCTGGAGCCCTTAGCCCAGCAGCAAGTCAATCTTCATCTACTCTTGATTGTTCCTGATGACCAAATCCTTGCCTGATACCCAAATTTAAGTAACTGTATCACCATCTTTTGTCCCTCAGCACTTGTTCTCCTTACCCTACATCTGGCCTTCTCTGGTGCTGCCAATTAATCTGTTGATCCCAAGTTATCCTAAAAATTTTCCCTACCCACCTGTTGAGATGTCTTATGTTATCTAACTTTGGGTGTTCTTGCTATCAACTGCCTATCTGATTAGACTTCCTAACAGTGCATTCTGCTGTGATCTGCACAGATTACCTGTATACTACTCAGGTGATTATATTTAGTCTCCAAGATTCTGGACATTCCCTCTCTGGTCCACTCTACAGAGAGTCATTCACTTTGGGCCCTTTACAATAGTTACTCAGTGTAACTGTTAGCAAAAGAACTGAGTTCTTTCACTTTATTCACTAAACAATAAACAGATTAAGATAAGGAAGCTGACTTTCAGGAGGCTCAGCCTGTTTCATCACAAAGGTATGATTGTATCATCTCAATTTGAGGCTTTCTAGACAAACCTTTGAAACCAGAACAGTGAAGAAAAAATTTGGTTGGGTTAAAGCTCAAATCAGACAGACTCAAGGACTGTTAAATAACTGCTTCTGAAGAGTGAAAACCAAAAAAAGGCATCTGGGGAGTGCTGATTCTTAGAAAGAACTTCATGGGAAAAGTAGGCATCTTTTAACGTGATGTTTGGAGACAATAGTTCTATGTATGGGATCTTAATAAATGGATATACCAAGTGATGTGAGGAGGACATGGTAAAGGGCTTTATTATGACACAGTAGGTAAATTTAGGAGAGAGAAATAAGGAGCAATTTATAGGCTCAGGTTTGCATATCGGAAGAGTGAAAGATGATGTGAAAAAAGATTATGTGAAAAGTGGGGGTACTCTTGAAGTGCATGGGAATCAGAATCTAGTTAGGTTGGTAACTAGTACCAAAGTGAAAGCAAAGGGGGTAAATATAAAAGTGATGAGTTTCTGCAGGATGAATTTGGGAAGATTGCAGCAAAAGCTGTGTGCAATTGAATGAGGGCGAGCAGGAAACTGCACAGAATAGAAATGCAAAACATTAAAAGTATTTCAATAAGGGTTCTGCCTGTCATCCGCCAATAGCAATAATAGGAGCTAAAGAAACCTTCTGTGTCTGAACTGCTATATGCAAAAAGCATGGCAGGACAAAGGGAGGTCTATTCAGGTTTACAGGGAGACAGGGAAATATCACAGAATGAGCTTGAGTGTAAAATAAAGATAAGCCTGACAAAGGAAAAGAATGAAAAGAGCTAACGTACATAAGATGCCTCGAAAGCCCATCCATTCCACAATTTTGGTTTTCTGAATGATAGGCAGACACGAATTCCACCTAAACAGCACTTTTTGTGATCTGGAAGTTGTGCCTTACATATTTCGAAATTTCTCCTTGATTTGGGAAATGAAGTCTTGGAATTCTTTTTGAAGTCACAGGAACGGAATGTTTTAAATTTTGTAAATGATCGATGGTCCATGAACTCTGGGAGAGACAAACTTTATTTTCATATTGTTTACATTATAAAACTGCTTCTTAGAGTGAAGAATGCCAGTGGCCATTACCTCCCCTGTAACACACCCACACACACCGAAATCATTATGTATCAGTACTATAGGAAAATGAATTTTTTTCTGAAGAGATTCTATGAATTAAGGACTTTTAAAATAGAGTATTCTTAAGAAGCAAAAATGGGCTGAAGAAAAATATGTTCTATGATATTGTAAAAGACTCACAATTTCAGATGATCTAGTTCTATAAACACTATCATAATATCATTTTATCCATGTTTTATTGAGATGGTGTGTAAGTCTGAGATTTTTCATGTCCCAGAGAGTTGCTGAGATTGGTAAAGGAATAGGTTGTTTAATATAATGGTATTATTCTGGATAGAGGATATGATCAGTGGGATTTCTAAATGTTCTTTTTTTTCACCATTGTTGTTATATTCATATGTGATATATTTGCTTTTATATCAGTGTTAAGTATGAAAATTGCCCGGGATGTGCTTAAATTGTATTCCTGCCCTTTCCGCCTCTCCCAAATATATACTGCACGGCTGTTTTTAAATCACCATTCAGTGTTATTTGATTTTTATTGTTCTGTATTACTATAAGCATCCAGTGGAAATGAGAGTAAACTCTGATACAGACTCTAAAATCAATGAGCCATCAGAGAGTTGACAATAATTTTGATAGAAATTTAGAGTACTTAATTATCACTCAAAATATAGATGCTGAATTTCACCTTTGCTCCCGATGCTTCTTATAATAGCAAATATTTAGGATTCTCCACTTATAGATTTGGTTTTAAAGGTGAACATAACAAAGCCCTAACTTTCAGTGCTCAGCAATTTTTCACATCCTATTTAGGTGATCTCTCTCTCTCTCTCTTTCACACACACACACACACACACACCTCAGATATTTAAAGAAAGATAATTACTGTTTTATCTTCTATGTGCCTTTCCATAATTTTCTTCCCCATATTTCAACTTTTCTGGAGCACGTTTTATTACTGCTCTCAGTCTGGGTCACTTGGTAACGGTGGGAGAAGAAGCCATTCTTCTTCTCCATCACATCTTGTATACCTAATTCTGCAGCTTTCTGCTTTAGTTATCTGTCCATTCACGTTACTCATGTTACTTTTCCCTGTATCTCTGGCTCCCCCATTCTCCTCCCTCTATTCCCATACACACATATCAATACTTGAAAAGGTAATTTCTCCTCTCTTCCAAGATGAGAAATAATATTTGACATTAAAATAGCTAATGTTTATCGAGTGCTTACTCTGTGCCAGGCACTATTTATAGATATTAATTCATCTAATCCTCATTATAATCCTACAACATAGGTACTATTATTATTTTATTGTTATCATTATCATACTCACTTAGATAAGAAAATTGAGGCATAAATAGGCTACATAAATTTCTTAAGTTTTCACAGTGGCAAAGACAGAATTCAAATTACAAATTGTCTGGCTCCAGAGTCCATACTCTTTATCAATATATTATATTGTATTAGGTGAAGAAACCTAAGATGCTGAGCTGTCTCAAAGATTCCCTACATGGTGCACTAGACTTTTTTCCAATTTTATTCCAAAATTTCAAGAACATTTCAGAAACATAAGGTAACAGAAAGGGAAAAATAATACTTTTCACGCCTGAGATTTTCTTCCCTGTGACTTAAAGAATCCTTAGAAGAGACTTTTCAAGTCCCAGATTATCTACCACGGGAAAGAGATGCTCACTCACTATTCCAGTCGCATATCTTAATGCCTGTTTTCAATATACGCACCTCTCCTGCTGACGTTGTTTAATGCTCCTAATCATCAGAATAAAAAGAGCAACTTAGATTTCAAATAATTAATGACCATTATAAATATCAAGAAAAGTGGGTGAAAATAAAGTGTTTGGGCAGGTTGAAGTTGAAGCTGGCAGGTACATCTTGAAGTCATAGTAAAAGAGGCTGATGTCACAAACATTGAAGAAATTTCTTATTTTTAAAGATTTTTTACAGTGCTGGATGTAGACTTTTTAAATTTTTCCAATACTGGGTGCTTGCAAAGTATGGGAAACATGTAGTTAGTGAAACGAGAACAGGTCGGATCTGTAATTAAAAGTGGTGTCTTGCTCTCAGAGTTCAGCAATATTATTTTACTTTTATTAGAATTCTACCTATCTTTAACATTGGCAATTATGCTAAAAATTAAAATACTGAGGAGCATGTAACCTTCAAGGTTCAGGGATATAATTTGATTTTTACCAAATTATGCTTATAGGTAATGTTCAAAACTCATTGAAGGATGCAGATGTTGAAAGCCTGAATCCTATTTCCACCCATTTTGAATAAGGATCTTGTGGTACCTTGAGACCCAGGGTATTTCTACAATTTGTCTTTATATGGTGTTAACCATACCGCTCCTTTATATGCTGTGAAGTTTCATTTGCAAAATATGGATGATATTATCTAAAATCAATTCACACATTTGGTTCACAGTCAAAATGTCCCCACCCCTCAATGAGGAGAGGGGAGAAAAAACACTTTGTTCAATGTTAATGGAAAAATTTCATCCGTGAAATAGCTTTAGACTGTGAAATTAAATCCCCCATGTATGTTCTGTGCTGACTCCCTTAGCCTTCTTCCCTCTACCCCAATCTAGACTCTCTTTGGATTCCCCCAAGAAAGTATTTAAATACCATGTTGCACAGAGGGTAAATCAAGAGCCGTGACCATGAAGGATCAATTCTGTGACCTTGGGGAAAATTATTTTTAAGTATTACCTCTCCAACTGTATTGTAAGGTATTTACTTTCATGTATCCTACTACAATGCCTCACATAAGAGATGTGCTTAATAAAGGTTTAATGATGTGGATCTGAAAGAGCCAGTTTACTTAACCAATAACACCCAGATTACTTAACGTCTTGGTTGTTTGTGATCATGTCTATGGTCATAGGCCAACAACAAGAGCATCACCTGGGAGCTTATAAAAAAATCAGAAATTGGGCCCCACCTCAGTCTTAACCGTAATGTGCCTTGGAACAGGATCTCCATGTGATCTGTGTGCACATTAGTGTCTGTAAAGTACTGTTCTATTGCATCCAGGGCTGCACTTTACTAATCCTATCATTAACACCTCTTTCTTCTTATCTTATATTTCTTCTTGAGTGTCACACCCAATCTTTTCTGTCTTTCTTCCTCTTCTGCTTACATTAGAGGCCTATTAATTTCACCTTTCGAGTTTGCTATGTAATTCCAAGTTTTGTAAGGGTTAGTCCTCACTATAATGCTTTAAACTCTTTATAAAATAACATCTAATTATCTCTGCTTCCTCAGCTAGTTTTGTTAAAATTATATGAACTTTGATAACACGGGATAATTTTCAGCCTTCTCAACCTTGTGTCTGCTAGGCCAAAGTTACCTGTCATTTTTCTCAAAGGTCATGTTTTACAATATTATTTCCTTTAAGTAATGAGTAGGTTTTTGGGAGGGTGATAGTTTTGCCAAAAGAAATGATTTCTGATTCTCATAGCTATGGAATCTTACTTACGTTTTGTATAGATAAGGGACAAGGCAACTAAAAGAAATTTATTCTGAGATTTCAGACACATGAAGGATTTTTATCTTTACCTAATGTGAATTTTTACTGTGTTTTGTCCCTCTAAAAGCCATAGTGATTCAAAATTTAATGAGATTATATGATGCATTATCATCATTTGTGAATACAATTATCAGCTGTAATTAATCTTGCTCCTTCCGAGAAATAGTAGAGGGTGTTAATTTTTCCCCTCCTGGCGGATATTTGTGTCACTCTTACTTTATGAACTTTGACTAGAAATACTGCACCAGGGAGGGAAAAGCAAATGAGTTGTTTGTAATAGACTTTTTATGACTGACTTTATGTGGGCCTTTATGAGAGCCTGAGAAGAAACATCTTAGAGAAATTCATATCATCTGGAGAGAAAACAATTTTAATCTTTATACACAGATATAATACATATTACTAATTTATAGAAAAAAACTAATACTGGGGATTTTATGCTGAATGAAAACATGTGTTCTATTAAATTGAAGCATCATCAGCTCCCTGTATATGACTTTCTCAATTTCAATCCACCACTGGTTCTAAAAGGCTTATGTGATCAATTACAAAAACGGAAATATTGCAATAACAGCCTTCTCCTAAAGGGGCTCTCTGCCAAGAGAAAAATCTAACTGGCAGCTACCTTTGTTATTCCCTCTGTGTGCTTCATTCTCATAATTGCCTTTCACCCTCACCAGCAACTTGTATCCCCCATTTTCCCAACAGTGAAAGGCTTATCTAGATGCCGAAGCAGGTACAGCTATGGATGAGGGCAATACTGAAACTGAAGGAAGTGAGGTGATTTGTCTTCAATTGCAAGCGATAATGGCATAACTGACTAATGAGAGGTGCTCAGTTATTTGTTGAATTGAACAGTTCTTCCAATTTAGGATCAAGTTAAAAACAACAGCTCCTCATCAGGAAGAGCATTGGGATGCTGGTAATAATCCTACAATTTCATTTTCTAGATATGGAAACTGTGGCTCAGATAGTGTGTTTTGTCCAGAATTAAACTAAACCTAGGTCATCTGACTGCTTTAACAGCATGATGTCTGATTGGCATTCCATAGGCCCACTGTATGTACTGCTGTTTGGCTCAGTCTAGGAGTATACCTCCTTTTCTGCTGAGGAAGGAAATTCTGCCCTAATGTAAATCCTAGTGATGTAAAACAGGATTTGGGAATTAAATTGGATGGTGTTAAGACCTGATAAATTTTCAAGTCTCTTCCGATGCCAAAATTTTTAGCCACAGACTCCACCAGTGCCGAAGGTAAAGTGATTCATACTAAGCACTGTACCATGCACGCTAGAGCTCCGTTCCTCCCTTTTAAAGAAGATGGAACATTCAATTACTACATAATCATGTTTTCCTTGAAATGTACATTTTAATAAGGACAATTGTGTTAAAGCCACAGTGGGAATGTGAGCTGAAAATATAGCTATGCTACAAAGATCTAGTGGTGAGGTCAGACATAATCGAGATGCCTAGAACAAGTGAGAAGAGAAATGCCAAGAAGAGTAAAGTTCATGGAAAGAAACTACAAAAGCAATATAGAAAAAATCAGAAGCCTTTCAGTGCCACAAATACTCTACCTTGAACTGGACTTGGTGACTCACTAATGATGAACTGATTAACTCTTTCAAAGTAACAACTGTATATTTTCTAATAATAAAAAAGTCTTTCCTGTTTCCACACACTGATTTTAGGGTATTTTTTTAAATGTATATGAATTATAGTGCTATTCCTGTATCCTGAACTACCATGCTTTCTCAGATGGTTTTCTCCAGGTTTGGAGCTCATCTGCAATGAGTCAGGGATACTTTCTCCTCTGGGTCTTTTTTGCCCAATACATAGTATGCATTTATAAGAGTTGTGGATAGGGGTGTGCAGTCTATGGTCATCAAATAAAAGAATATTAAGTGGACTAAATAGAGTTTGGAAGTTTGGTCTTGGGTTAGGGAACACCATCCTCATCCAGAATATGTGGAACAGGTAACCCGTATATGGCACAATTTCGGGTATCAGGAAGGCTCAGACATTTCCTCTCCTTCCCTCACTTATACCTCTCTCAACTGGCACATAAAATTCTACTATCTAAGCATTATTCTGTTTGTTTAAGGCCTTAGTCTTTGGTACAATTCCCCTAGACCTCTCATCAAGTTGTCACTACACATTGGCAGCTTAGTGTGAATGAAATGTCTGAGCTCATATTTAAATGAAAAAGGAGGCACAACAGTGAGGTTCCTAGTCCTCTAGTGCAGCTAAAGGGCCCACAACATAGATGCTAGGTGGTGACAGGTAAATAGCCCACTTGCAATTTTATCTCGGGTGGATCGGCCATAGAGGTGAGTAACAAGGCTTACCAGGCAAGCAAATGGATAAGACTGATCCCGCTCATTGCGTTTAGGAAGTGAAGGTTGGTGCCGTACTGCCAGATGCTGGAGGAGGCACAGAAGGAGCA
Source organism: Rhinolophus hipposideros (assembly GCF_964194185.1). Classification (NCBI taxonomy): domain Eukaryota; kingdom Metazoa; phylum Chordata; class Mammalia; order Chiroptera; family Rhinolophidae; genus Rhinolophus; species Rhinolophus hipposideros. Next base: position 52,849,918 of record NC_138046.1, on the reverse strand, counting down.
GAAGGCATTGTCATAGGCTTTCAACAGTAGAAGAAGTTCAGCAGATGCAACCACGATTGAAAGAGTTAAAGGAACTTGTCCAACATTACAAAAGAGAGTGGCAGCAATCTCACTAATAAATGAGAGACACTCAACATTTTTTTTCACTTGAACAGATTTTCAATTAGAGAATGATTATGATGGAAATAGTGTTTTTATTTCTTTGTAATACTCTTTTGTTATGTGTAAGTTTCCAGCACTGTGCTTTTAATCGAGTGTTTCCCTCTGAGTATGATGGATCCTTATCATCCTCTTGCAGAAACTTCTGCCTGTTACCTGAAATAAGGTTAGCCTTGAGATCTACACATTCTTTGGGGAAAGCCTGTGCAGACTTGTTTTAATTCAATTTTTATTTTTTAAATTGTGCATAATATTTTAATAATTTATCTTTTGTCTGCAAGGACTTTGTATTATATTGCAAAGTGATTCTTGTTATCTTCTCTATAAAGGTATTTTTGTTTTTTGTCAAACTATTTTAACAGCAGGTGGGTCTCAAGGGTGAATAATGCATTGCATACTTGAATGGCTTCCCTGAAGGTTACGGTACATTCTACAAACCCAGAAACATCAGTCTGACATAGTACAAATAGAGATTTTTCTCAAAATGGTGTTTGGCACCTTGGCAGTATACCCACTTCAGCCTGTTTTATCACTTACTGTAGTACAAGAGTTTTACTCTCATTCTGGGATGGACTTGGAGTGTTTCATTTGCATGCCTGTTATGACGTTAACAGAATACATTTTTTTAAAAAGATACAGTTTTGCTTTTATCATCATTTGTTTCTCTTTTACAAGACTTTTAAGTTATCTAGTTAAATCCACAAGGGAACTATTGCTGTCATTTAATGTTTATGTTAGAAGGTTTAATGGCAGAGAGAGAATTTCACCATGGTAATTGACCATTTCCCCTGCCTTAATGGCATTTCAGAGCAAAGATTCTTTAGATAGCAATGCTCAGCCAAAGACATTTGTGCCGCTTCATCTTTGATTTATCTATTCTTACATTTTCATGAATGTTTTAAGGGCCTTTGCCAAATGGGCTAACCAAAGACTCTAGGCCTGCTATTTGGCATTTGATGCATGATTTCGACCAGAGGAAGGGTGAACTAAAAAGAAATTACCAAAAACAATTAGAGAACTATCGAACACTGGAGAATTCAGAATTAACAAGAATTTATGATATTGGGTAAGTCCCATATCCAAAGCAATTTTTGACCATAGCATTTAAATTACGTTTTAAAATCTCTCAAATTATTTACAACTCCATAGCAGAGGCTGAAGAAAGTAGGAAGACTGTGAGGGTAAGTCAGTCTCCTGCTGAGTGAGATGAGTGAGACACTGGCAGCAGGAAAGCGGGGTAGAGAGATGGCAATTTTGGGAACCTGAGAGGAGGGTCTTGCGTGGGAGTTAGGAGTAAGAAATGTACTTCAAAATTACCGCACATGGTTAAGGACTTGGGCTTTATCTTCAAATCCTGGTTCTGCCCTTTACTACTTATGTCATTTTGGACAATTTACTTAAATTCTATGAGCCTGGCTCCTCATATGTGAAGGAGGTACAATAATTCAACTTCATAATTCTGCTGTGAGACTCAAAGGAGATAATACATGAAAAACAGTTAGTGAAGTGCATGTGCACAGTAAGTATTCAATAAATGTAAAATGGCAAAAATATTTTATTTAATTCTCAATGTTTATTATGGGTCCCTGAGGTTTCTCCTTTTGTTTAAGTATCTTTAAAATACATTGTTTCAGATTTTCCACTTACCTTTTAAAATTACTTTTAGAAAAAACAAATTTAGATCAACATGGCCTCTATAAAGCTCCCCTGGAATTTACAATTAATCGAACAACAATAACTCCACAAAGACTCCCAATACAGCAGACAGGCAAGACGAACAGGCCCACTACTGACTTCGCCTTAAAGTGGGAGAATCGCGCCAGCGGGAGAGGAGGGGAAAGGAGAAGTGCGGAGACGGAGCCGAGCCAGCGCAGGACGCAGAAGTAGCTCAGTGCTCCGAGCTCGCTGCATCCCAGAACTACCGCAGCTGCGGGAGAGGGAAGAACTCTGACTGCTAGGGCTCAGCTTATGGCCCACAGGGGTGCTGGGGCAGCATATAACACAGCTGAACCCAACGCCCATGGCAGAGACCTCAGAGAAAAGACTGAGGGAAGAAGAATTAAAATGGTGGTTTAAGCCCTCACTGCTGAGCAGAGAACGGAAGCCTCAGGCACTGAGACTAGCAGCCCCCTCCCAACCCTCTCACAGCTCGCCCTGCCCCACCTGCCTGGTGATAGAAACAGAACAGTAGCAGTGTCAGATCAAAAGAACAGAATATTTGCTGTTCTGAGAACTGTGGACCACAAACACAGATTCATAGCCCAACTAATTCTGGCAAAGGGGAGAGAGCTGTGGATGCAGGACCAGCTGTGGTGGTCGCCGCCATTGCTCTGGGCCACCTCTCACAACTCACCCCACCCCTGACCCACCTATCTGGGCAGATTCATGCAGGAGTAAACTGAACGGCTGAAACATAGGGGCTCTGAATCTGGTGTAGAAAGAGCTTTGGAATTTCAAAAGCTCTCTGCATCCCCACCGAAACGTGGCGCCCTATGACCTAGGCAAACTGTTAACAGAGGAGAAACCCGTTTCCCAGGGAATACCCCCATTGTGTGAGAAGCTGGAACACTGCAGAGAAAACATAGCACTATTGTGTGGCAGAGGGAAAAAAAGGCTGCAGTTGGAGAGAAAATAAAACATTCTACCAACAAGTATTGGAAAAAAAAAACCACCTCTTCCTGTCAACCTGTTGATGAAGACACTCCTATAGATGTCTAGGAAGAGAAATAATAAATCAGTAATTGCCATGAATAACCAAGGCAACAAGATAGCTCAGAAAGAAAGTGAAAAGTCTCCAGAAAAGGAACTTAAAGGTATGGAAATATGGGTCTTAAATGACAGAGAATTCAAGACTGCAGTTCTGAAAAAACTCAATGATATACAAGAAAACACAGAAAGACAATTTAGTGAACTCAGAAATGCAATAAAAGAACAACATGAGCATTTTACGAAAGAGATTGAAATTTTAAAACAGAAGCAAATGGAATTTCTGGAGATTAAGAAATCAATAGAAGAAATTAAGAATGAAATAACCAACTTAGCTAGTAGAGTTGACCAGATGGAGGAAAGAATCAGTGACATTGAAATAGAAACCTAGAAATTACACAGATGGAAGAGGAAGAAACTTGAGACTTAAAAGAAATGAAAGAACTCTAGAAGAACTTTCTTACTCTATCAGAAAGAGCAATAAAAAAATAATGAACATACCAGAAGGAGAAGAAAGAGAGAAGGGAACAGAGAATATATTAAAACAAATCGTTGATGAGAACTTCCCAAACTTGTGGACAGAACTGGATTCTCGAATCCAAGAAGCCAATAGAACACCTAATTACCTCAATCCCAACAGGCCTTCACCAAGGCACATTGTGTTGAAGCTGTCTAAAATCAATGACAAAGAAAGAATCCTCAAGGCAGCCAGGGAAAAAAAGACAGTTACATACAAAGGAAAGCCCATTAGATTATCATCAGATTTTTCATCAGAAGCTCTACAAGGCAGGAGGCAGTGGAACCAAATATTCAAACTATTGAAAGAGAGAAATAATGATCCAAGAGTAATATATCCAGCAAAGATATCCTTTAGATATGAAAGAGGAATTAAGACTTTTCCATACATACAAAAACTGAGGGAATTTTCTAATACACGACCTGCACTACAAGAAATACTAAAGTAGACTATTCGACCACCATCAATAGGGACAGTTTGCGGCAATATAAAAAGGGGGAGAGTAAAGGACACAACCAGAATATGGGAAAGGAGAAAGTAAGCGTGATGAAGAAAATGGAATACTCTAAATATCAAACTTTCTTTGACATAAACTGAAGGGTAACCACTCAAAAAATATCCAGAACTGAAATATATACTGTAATAAAAGAAGAAACTGAGGGAAACATCATAGAATACCACCACACAGAAATAATAGAGAACAACAAAAAGGCAAGGAAACAATGGAGACACAGCCTCACCAGAAAATTAAAGATAGAATGACAGGAAATCCTCATTTATCAATAATCACCCTAAATGTAAATGGACTGAACTCACCAATAGAAAGGCACAGAGTAGCAGATTGGATCAAAAAACTAAACCTAGCCATATTCTTTCTCCAAGGAACACATCGTAGCTACAAGGACAAGCATAGACTCAAAGTGAAAGGGTGGAAATTGACACTCCAAGCAAATGGTACCCAGAGAAAATCAGGTGTAGCCACAATGACATCAGATGAAACAGACTTCATAGTGAAAAAGGTAACAAGAGACAAAGATGGAGATTTCATACTGGTAAAGGTGACTATACAACAAGAAGACATAACAGTCATCAATATTTATGCCCCCAATCAGGGAGCACTGAAATATACCAAGCAACTACTAACAGAAATAAGGGAGAAATTGACCAAAACACAATTTTACTACGTACTTAAATACATCATTGACAGCTATGGATAGATCATCCAAACAGAAGATAAATAGCGAAATAGCAGCCCTAAATGACACGTTAGATGAAATGGACATAATTGACATATATAAACCACTGCATCCTAAAACATCAGACTATACATTCTTTTCGAGTGTACATGGATCATTCTCAAGGATAGACCATATATTGGGACATAAAATCAGCCTCAGCAAATTTAAGAAGATTGAAATCATACCAAGCTTGTTCTCTGATCACAAGGCTTTGAAATTGGATATCAACTGCGAAAAGAAAGCAGGAAAAAAGGCAAATAAGTGGAGATTAAACAACATACTTTGAAAGAACGACTGGGTCAAAGAAGAAATTGGAGGAGAGATCAAAAGATACATAGAAAGAAATGACAATGAAAACACATCCTACCAAAATTTTGGGGAAGCAGCAAAAGCAATTTTAAGAGGGAAATTTATATCATTAAAGGCCTATCTCAAGAAATAAGAATAATCCCAAATAAATAACCTCATGTTACAAGGTAAAGAACTAGAAAAAGAAGAAGAAGTAAAACCCAAGGTCAGCAGAAGAAAGGAAATAACAAAAATGAGAGCAGAACGAAATGAAATGGAGAACAAAAAGACAATAGAAAAAGTTAATGTGACAAAGAACTGGTTCTTTGAAAAGACTAACAAAATCGACAAACCCTTGGCTAGACTCACTAAGATAAAAAGAGAAAAGACTCTAATTAACAAAATCAGAAATGAAAAATGGGAAGTTATCACGGACACCACAGAAATACAAAGCATCATGCAAGAATACTATGAAGGACAAAATGCCACCAAATTCAATAACATAGAATAAATGGACTACATCCTAGAAACATACAGCCTTCCAAGACTGAACCATTAAGAACTGGAAAATCTAAACAGACCGATCCCCAGTAACGAAATTGAATCAGTCATCCATAATCTTCCCAAAAGCAAAATTCCAGGACCACATGGCTTCACTAGTGAACTCTACCAAACCTTCAAACAGGATCTAACACCAATACTGCTCAAACTCTTAGAAAAAATTGAAGAAGAGACAGTACTCCCTAACTCATGTAATGAGGCCAACATTACCCTGATACCAAAACCTGGTAAGAATAACACAAAAAAAGGAAACTATAGACCAATATCTCTGATGAATACTGATACAAAGATCCTAAACAAAATTCTAGCAAATCGAACAACAATGCATTAAAAAGATTATTCAACACGACCAAGAGTGATTCATACCTGGGGCACAAGGATGGTTCAACATCTGCAAATCCATCAATGTGATACATCACATAAACAAAATAAAGGACAAAAATCATATGGTTATATCAAATGATGAAAAAAAAAACATTTGACAAGACACAACATCGATTTATGTTTGAAACAGTTAATAAAATAGGTATAGAAGGAAAATACCTTAACATAATAAAGGCCATCTATGACAAGCCCTCAGCTGATGTCATAATTAATGGTGAAAAACTAAAGCCCTTTGCTCTACATTCAGGAACACGACAGGGCTGTCCCCTATCATCTCTGCTTTCAACATCTTGTTGGAAGTCCTTGCCAGAGCCATCAGGCAAGAGAAAGAAATAAAAGGCATCCAAATTCGGAATGAAGAAGTTAAATTATCACTCTTTGCAGATGACATGATGCTGTATATAGAAAACCCTAAAGACTCCCCCAAAAAGATGTTCGAAACAATCATCGAATACAGTAAAGTTCCAGCTACAAAATCAACGTACAAAAGTCCATTGCATTCCTATATACTAACAATGAAATCTCAGAAAAAGAAATACAAAATAAAAATTCCCTTTGCAATTGCAGCCAAAAGAACAAAATACCTAGGAATACACTTAACCAAAGATGTGAAGGATTTATGTGCTGAAAACTGTAAGGCATTTTTGAAAGAAATTGAAGAAGACACAAAGAATGGAAAGACATTCTGTGCTCATGGATTGGAACAAGCAACATAGTTAAAATTGCCATACTACCCAAAGCAATATACAGATTTAATGCAATCCACATCAAAATCCTAATGGCATTTTTTAAAGAAATTGAACAATAAATCATCAGATTTGTTTGGAACCACAAAAGACCCCGAATAGCTAAAGCAATCTTAAGAGAAAAGAACAATACTGGAGGTATCGCACTCCTTGACTTTAGCTTGTACTACAGGATTACAACAATCAAAACAGAATGGTATTGGCAGAAAAACAGACACATAGACCAATGGAATAGAATTGAGAACCCAGAAATAAAACCACATAAATGTGGACAGATAATTTTTGACAAACAACCTAAAAATATACAATGGAGGAAAGACAGCCTCTTCAATAAATGGTGCTGGGAGAATTGGATAGCCACATGCAAAAGAATTAAACTGGACTGCCATTTGTCACCATGTACCAAAATTAATCCAAAATGGATAAAAAACTTAAGCATAAGACCTGACACTATAAACTGCATAGAAGAATACATAGGTACAAAAATTCTCGACCTTGGTTTCAAAGAGCATTTTATGAATTTAACTCCAAGGCAATGGAAGTAAACCTAAAATAAACAAATGGGAGTATATGAAACTTAAAAACTTCTGCACAGTAGAAGAAACCATTGACAAAATAGTCAACCAACTTAATGGGAGAAGATTTTTGCTAAGAGTGCCTCCAGTAAGGGGCTAATATGCAAAATATACAAGGAACTCATGAAACTCAACAACAAAAAAACAAACAACCCAATTGTAAAATGGGCAGAGGACCTGAAGAGACATTTCTCCAAAGAGGACATACAAATGGCAAATAGACATATGAAAAAATGCTCAACATCACTAATCATCAGAGACATGCAAATAAAAACCACAATGAGATATCACCTCACCCCAGTCAGAATGGCTATCATCAACAAGACAAATACTAGCAAGTGTTGGAGAGGCTGTGGAGAAAACGGAACCCTCATCCACTGTTAGTGGGAATGCAGACTGGTGCAGCAGCTATGGAAGGCAGTGTGGAGGTTCCTCAAAAAATTACGAATAGAATTACCATATGACCCAGCAATCCCTCTCTTGGGTATCTACCCCAAAAAATTGAAAACATTAATACATAAAGACACTTGTGCTGCAATGTTCATTGCAGGTTTGTTTACAATTGCCAAGACATGGAAACAACCAAAATGTCCGTCAATAGATGAATGGATAAATTAGTTGTGGTATATATACACAATGGAATACTATTCGGTGGTAAGAAAAGATGATATAGGAACATTTGTGACAACATGAATGGGTCTTGAGAGTATAATGCTAAGCGAAATAAGTCAGACAGAAAAAGCAGAGAACCGTATGATTTCACTGATATGTATTATATAAACCAAAAACAACAAAAGAAGAAGACAAAGAAATGAGAAACAATAACTCATAGACACAGACAATTGTTTAGTGGTTACCAGAGGGTAAGTGGGTTGGGGGGTGGGAGATGAGGGTAAGGGGGATGAAATATACGATGATGGAAGGAGAACTGACTCTGGGTGGTGAATACACAATGGGATTTATAGATGATGTAATACAGAATTGTACACTGAAATCTATGTAATTTTACTAACAATTGTCACCCCAATAAATTAAAAAAAGAAAAAAAAAACAAGTCTATTGAGGTATAATGTACACCAGAAAATAACGTATTTTAATTGTATATTTCAATGAATTTTAGTAACTTTACCAAGTTTTGCAGCCATCACCATTCTCCAATTTAGAACAGTTCCATAAAAACCACTGCCAGGCAACAACTACTCTACTTTTTGTCTCTATTGATTTGACTATTCTGAACAAGTCATATAAATGTGATCACACAAAATGTCGGGGGAGGGGTGGTTCTGACTGGCTTATTTTATTTATCATGTTTTTAAGGTTCATGTTGAAATAACCATGTAGTAACATGAGTCAGTACTTACTTTTTATGGCTGAATATTTCATTGTGTGGATATACTGTATTTTTTATCCATTCATCAGTTGACGGGCATTTGAAATTATTTCTACTTATTTCCGGTTATGAATGACAATATTATGAACATTTATGTGCAAGTCTTTGTGTGAACATGTTTTCTCATCTCTTGGGTAGATACTAAAAGCGGGATTGTGGTGGTATTAATATTAATATTAGGTATGGTATTTACCACTGTCATAATTCACCTGACAATTAGTCAGGTGCATTGATTCACAGAGCAAAACAATGTAACTAACTTCAGGTGTGCCTTAAAGAACCATACCTAAAAACCAAACCAAACCAAACCAAACAAAAAGCAATAGCCCTTAAATGAATAACAAATAATTGAAAGATTCCTGCAGGACACGGAGTTCAATCACAGGAGGGATCATTTGAAGACATTTTATTGACATCACATTTGGCAGAATTCTGAAGACAATGTTTTCATTTTCCTTTTTTCTTTTTATTTTTTTAAATTTATCGGAGTGACAATTGTTATTAAAATTACATAGATTTCAGGTATACAATTCTGTGTTACATCATCTAAAAATCCCATTGTGTTTTCACCTCCCAGACTCAGTTCTCCTTCCATCACCATATATTTGATCCCCCTTACCCTCATCTCCCACCCACCACCCCCCTTACCCTTTGGTAAACACTAAACTATTGTCTGTGTCTATGAATTTTTGTTTCTCATTTGTTTGTCTGTTGTTTTGTTGTTTTTGGTTTATATACCATATATCAGTGAAATCATATGGTTCTCTGCTTTCTCTGTCTGACTTATTTCGCCTAGCATTATAATCTGAAGATCCATCCATGTTGTCACAAATGTTCCTATATCATCATTTCTTACCGCCATTGTGTATATATACCACAACTTCTTTATCCATTCATCCATCGAAGAACATTTTGGTTGTTTCCATGTCTTGGCCACCGTAAACAAAGCTGCAATGAACATTGGAGCACATGTGTCTTTATGGATAAACGTTTTCAGATTTTTTTGGGTAGATACCCAGGAGAGGGATTGCTGGGTCATATGGTAATTCTATTCGTAATTTTTTGAGGAACCTCCACACTGCCTTCCACAAGAGCTGCACCAGTCTGCCTTCCCACCAACAGTGGATGAGGGTTCCGTTTTCTCCACAGCCTCTCCAACACTTGCCAGTATTTGTCTTGTTGATGATAGCCATTCTGACTGGGGTGAGGTGATATCTCATTGTGGTATTCATTTGCATTTCTCTGATGATTAGTGATGTTGAGCATTTTTAAATATGTCTATTTGCCATCTGTATGTCCTGTTTGGAGAAATGTCTCTTCAGGTCCACTGCCCATTTTTCATTTGGTTTTTTTGTGTTTTTCAGTTGTTGTGGAGTTTCATGAGTTCCTTGTATATTTTGGATATTAACCCCTTATCAGAGGCACTGTTTGCAAATATCTTCTCCCATTCAGTTGGTTGACTCTTTATTTTGTCGATGGTTTCTTTTGCTGTGCAGAAGCTATTAAGTTTAATATAGTCCCATTCATTTATTTTAGCTTTTACTTCCATTGCCTTTGGAGTCAAGTTCATAAAATGCTCTTTGATCCCGAGATCCATAAGTTTAGTACCTATGTTTTCTTCTATATAGTTTATTGTGTCAGGACTTATGCTTAAGTGTTTGATCCATTTTGAATTAATTTTGGTACATGGCGACAAATAGTAGTCTAGTTTAATTCTTTTGCATGTGACTATCCAACTCTCCCAGCACCATTTATTGAAGAGGCTGTCTTTCCTCCATTGTATGTTTTTAGATTCTTTGTCAAAAATTTTCTGTCCATTTTTATGTGGTTTTATTTCTGGGTTTAGGATTTTTGCATCTGTATTCATCAGAGATATTGGTCTGCAGTTTTTTTTTTCTTTGTCTTTTTGTTATCCTTACTATGTTTTTTATCAGAGTAATATTGGCCACATAAAATGAGTGAGGGAGTACTATCTGTTCTTCAATTTTTTGGAAAAGTTTGAGCAGAATTGGTATTAGATCCTCTTTGAAGGTTTGATAGAATTCACTAGTGAAACCATCTGGTCCCGGACTTTTGCTTTTGGGAATGTTTTGAATGACTGATTCAATTTCATTACCGGTGATCGGTCTGTTTAGATTTTCCAGTTCTTCATGGTTCAGCCTTTGAAGGCTATATCTTTCTAAGAACTTGTCCATTTCTTCTAGGTTATTGAATTTGGTGGCATATAGTCCTTCATAGTATTCTTGCATGACCCTTTGTGTTTCTGTGGTATCTGTGATAACTTCCCCATTTTCATTACTTTTTTTCTTTTTTTTTTTTCCAGAATAGTCCTCTCCCTTTAGCTGATGCTTCTCAGCTAGGAGAGTTTATGCAGACAGAGCAGGCCATTTTTCTAATCCTGCAGGCCCATTTTCGTTTCTGATTTTGTTAATTAGTGTCGTCTTTCTTTTTATCTTAGTGAGTCTAGCCAAGCGTTTGTCAATTTTGTTAATCTTTTCAAAGAACCAGCTATTTGTCACATTAGTTTTTTCTATTGTCTTTTTGTTCTCTATTTCATTTAGTTCTGCTCTGATTTTTGTTACTTCCTTTCTTCTGCTGACCTTGGGTTTCACTTATTCTTCTTGTCTCATTCTTTAATGTGTAACATGATGTTATTTATTTGGGATTTTTCTTGTTTCTTGAGATAGGCGTGTAATGATATAAATTTCCCTCTTTTTTATTTTATTGCAGAAGTGGAACAGGACTTTATTGGGGAACAGTGTGTACTTCTAGGACTTTTTTCCAAGTCAAGTTGTTGTCCTTTCAATCTTACTTGTGGAGGGCACAGCTCAGCTCCAGGTCCAGTTGTCGTTGCTAGTTGCAGGGAGCACAGCCCACCATCCCTCACGGGAGTCGAACTGGCAACCTTGTTGTTGAGAGCCCACTGGGCCATGTGGGAATCGATCCGGCAGCCTTTGAAGTTAGGAGCGTGGAGCTCTAACTGCCTGAGCCACTGGGCCTGCCCCAAATTTCCCTCTTTAAACTGCTTTCGCTGCATCCCAAAAATTGTTAGGATGTATTTTCATTGTCATTTGTTTCTATGTATATTTTGATCTCTCCTCTAATTTCTTCTTTGACCCAGTCGTTCTATAAAAGTATGTTGTTTAATCTCCATGTAGTTGTGATTTTTCCTGCCTTCTTTTTGCATTTGACATCCAATTTCAAAGCCTTGTGATCAGAGAATATGCTTGGTATGATTTCGATCTTCTTAAATTTGCTGAGGCTGATTTTATGTCCCAATATGTGGTCTATCCTTGAGAATGTTCCATGTACACTAGAAAAGAATGTATAGTCTGATGTTTTAAAATGAAGTGCTCTATGTATGTCAATTATGTCCATTTCATCTAATGTGTCATTTCGGGCTGCCATTTCGTTATTTGTTTTCTGTTTGGATGATATATCCATAGCTGTCAATGATGTATTGAAGTCCCCTTGTATAATTGTGTTTTGGTCAATTTCTCCCTTTAGTTCTGTTAGTAGTTGCTTGGTAAATTTCAGTGCTCCCTCATTGGGGGCATAAATATTGATGACTGTTATGTCTTTTTGTTGTATAGTCGCCTTTACCAGTATGAAATCTCCATCTTTGTCTCGTTACCTTTTTCACCCTGAAGTCTGTTTCATCTGATATAATTATGGCTACACCTGATTTTTTCTGGGTAACACTTGCTTGGAGTGTCAATTTCCACCCTTTCACTTTGAGTCTATGCATGTTCTTGTAGCTGAGATATGTCTCTTGGAGACAGGATATGGTTGGGTTTAGTTTTTTGATCCAATCTGCTACACTGTGCCTTTTTTTTGTTGATTTCAGTGCATTCACAGTCAGGGTGATTATTCATATGTGAGGATTTCCTTTCATTCTATCACCAGTGTTCTGGTAAGGCTGTGTCTCCATTGTTTCTTTGCCTTTTTGTTGTTGTGTATTTATTTCTATGTGTTGGTATTCTATGATGTTTCCCTCGGTTCTTTTGTTACAGTATATATTTCAGTTCTGGATTTTTAATTTTATTTTTGAGTGGTTACCCTTAAGTTTATGTCAAAGAAAGTTTGATATTTAGAGTATTCCATTTTCTTCAGCACACTTACTTTTTTTATTCTCATATTCCGGCTCAAGCTTTTACTCTCACCCTTTTTATGTTGCCACAAATTGTCCCTGTTGATGGTGGTTGAATTGACTCCTTTAGTATTTCTTGTAGTGCAGGTCGTGTATTAGAAAATTCCCTCAGTTTCTGGATGTCTGGAAAGATCTTTATTCCTCCTTCATATCTAAAGGATATCTTTGCTGGATATATTATTCTTGGCTCATAATTTCTCTCTGTCAATAGTTTGAATATTTGGTTCCACTCCCTCCTGGCTTGTAGAGTTTCTGCTGAAAAATCTGATGATAATCTAATGGGCTTTCCTTTGTAGGTTACCAACTTCTTTTCCCTGACTGCCTTGAAGATTCTTTCTTTGTCGTTGATTTTAGACAGCTTCAATACAATGTGCCTTGGAGAAGGCCTGTTGGGATTGAGGTAATTAGGTGTTCTATTTGCTTCTTGGATTCGAGGATCCAGTTCTGTCCACAAGTTTGGGAACTTCTCATCAACAATTTGTTTGAATATATTGTGTGTTCCCTTCTTTCTTCTTCTCCGTCTGGTATGCTCATTATTCTTATATTCCTCTTTCTGATGCAGTCAGAAAGTTCTTGTAGAGTTCTTTCATTTCTTTTAAGTCTCAAGTCTCTTCTTCCATCTGTGTAATTTCCAGGTTTCTATCTTCTATGCCACTGATTCTTTCCTCCATCTGGTCAACTCTACTACCTAAGCTGGTTATTTCATTCTTAATTTCTTCTATTGATTTCTTAATCTCCAGAAATTCTCTTTGTTTCTGTTTAAAATTTCAATCTCTTTCTTAAAATGCTCATGTGTTCTTTGATTGTGTTTCTGAGTTCATTAAACTGTCTTTCTGTGTTTTCGTGCATCTGGTTGAGTTTTTTTCACCACTGTAATCTTGAATTCTCTGTCATTTAAGTCACATATTTCCGTATCTTTAATTTCCTTTGCTGGAGACTTGTCACTTTCTTTTTGAGCTATCTGTTGCCTTGTTTATTCATGGCAATTACTGTTTTATTATCTGTCTTCCTAGATATCTACAGGAGTGGCTTCTGCAACAGGTTGATAGGAAGAGGTTTTTCTTTTTTTCCCCAGTAATTGTTTGTTGAATATTTTATTTTCTCTCCGACTGCAGCCTTTTTTTTTTCTCTCTCACACGGTAGTGCTGTTTTCTCTGCAACATTCCAGCTTCTCACACAGTGGGGGGATTCCCTGGGAGACGAGCTTCTCCTCTTTTAATAGTTTGCATGGGTCACAGGGCGCAGTGTCCGTGTGGGTAGGCAGAGAGGTTTTGAATTTCCAAAGCTCTTCCTGCCTGAGATTCAGAACCCTTATATTTCAGCTGCTCTGTTTACTCCTAGGGATCCTCCCAGATAGGTGAAGCTAGGGGCTGGGTGAGTTGTGAGAGGTGGCCCAGAGCAATGGCAGGTACCACCACCACAGTTGGTCCTGCTTCCACAGCTCCCTCCCCTTTGCCAGAACTAGTCTCACTGCGAATCTGTGCCTGCCCTCCACAGTTCTCAGAACAGCAAATATTCTGTTCTTTTGATCTGACAGTGCTACTGTTCCGCTTGTAGCACCAGGCAGGTGGAGGCTGGGTAAGCTCTGGGAGGGTAGGGAGTGGGCGTGTAGTCTCAGTGCCTAAAATTCCATTCTGTGCGGCAGTGAGAGCTTAAACCACCGTTTTCACCGTTCTTCCCTCAGTCTTTTCTCCGAGGTCTTTGCCGTGAGCGTTGGGTTCAGCCGTGTTATATGCTGCCTCCTCTGCCCTGTGGGCCATAAGTGGAGCCTTAGCAGTCTGAGTTATTCCGTTTTCCTGCAGCTGCGGTAGTTTCGGGATGCAGCGAGCTCGCATCACTGAGCTAGGTCTGTGTCCTGTGCCTGCGAGCCTCCATCCCCCCATTTCTCCCTTCCCTCCTTCCCAGCTTGCATGATTCTCCCACCTTTAGGTGAATTCAGTAGTTGGCCTCTTAGTCTTGCCTGTCTGCTGTGCAGGGAGTCCTTTGTGGAGTTATTGTTGTTTGATTAGTTGTAAATTCCAGAGCAGCTTTGAAGAGGTCACCTCATGCCGCCATTTTGATGACGTCTTCCAGGAATACTGTTCTACCTCACTGATCTCTTTCTTCTATTACCTCTTAAAGAACATAATTAATATCTCAGTGTATATTGCCTTATGTGAAAATTGTTGCATATATTTGTTTCTCATTTAGATTGTAAACTACTAGTAGACAGGACAGAGCTGCCTGGATTTCTATGGTATGACTCAACAAATCTAGCATAACATGCACTAGGCATGTAGTAGGTATTCAGTCACCTGAACTGAAGTGACTGATACATTGATTGAGAAAGGCTTTTGAACATACCACCCCCAAATATGTCTCTTTGGCGTATTGATTTCTTTGAGCCCAAGACAGTTGAGAGATAGCAGATACAGAAAGTTTTCTCTGACTTACTCATTTTTACCTAAAAGCAGGTCACAAAATTTCCCATGAGACTGGTGCCCTCCCTGTACTAGAGAGGGTAGGACATTCTTGTCACTGGAGGCAGAGAGTCAATGCTAGAATGGAGCTGTAAAAACAGAGCTACTGAAATAATCCTTATTTTCCATTAGGTTACCCTTATATATTTCCTACTTACTGTCCTACAATACTGCCCTTAGCCCAAGCCCCTTTGTCTTTCCACATCTCCACAATTTATTTCTTTGTTTCAAAAGGTATATAAACTTTTGGGTCTACTGGCTTCTTTGGGTCATTATTTTCCTTTTGAAGACTCCTGTGTGCATGTAAAAATATTAAATACAATTTGTATGCTTTTGTTCTTAACATATCTTATGTCAGTTTAATTCCTAGGTCAAGACAGTACCTAAGAGTGTAGAAAGAAATTTTTTCTTTCCTACAATTACTTATAATTCTATTCTTATAATTGCATATTTCCAAAGCTAATAATATATAGGGGACATAGGAAGAATGCTGGTAAATATATGGGAAAGTCATCAGAAGGAAGGGACTTTTATTAAGTGAAAAATAACTATAGTTTTAATAAATTTGAACTCAGGCCAACAAAACCTCACAACTTTTGCAAATAAGTCATATTTTTTTTAATAAGGAGTTGGGGTAATGGTCTCTCAAAACCAAATGGAAATAATTGAGCTCTTGGATCACACTTTCAAGTTTTTGAATTTTTTCTTTGAGACGGATTGAATTTTTTCTTTAAAAACATCAAGGACTTTAGCTCTTATGAACCAAACAATACACACACACACACACACACACACACGCACACACATACACAAGATTTCAGTGTGCAATTAAAGTATCACTTAAAAAGAGAGAATAAACCAAAAAGGTATTAATAGTAGCATAATAGAGAGTGGAGAGTGGGTGACAGCTGAGTGTGAGTAAAATAAAAGTGGTGGGGTAGAGAACATGTGGGAGGGAGTAGAGGCATGTCTGGCAATGAAAATAAAATAAGAAAAACAGATGGAATAAAAAATAAAGTTTAAAGGAAAACAGTTTATAGTAGGAAGCTTGGAAGAAAGTGACTAAGAAAGTATGGCCAAGACCTGAGCATTTCATATTTTCCAGAAAAAAAAAGAAAGGAAAAGATAAGAAAAGAAAGAAAGAGAAAAGAAAAAGAAGTAAGAAAGCTGACCCTCATCTGCTTTTAGTCAATCTACTAAGAGCAACAAAAAGGATTAGAACAGAAGTCTCTGGATCAAAAGTAGCACCTCACTCCCACCCCTACCTTCATGAGCCTGAAATGCCTGAAATCCCCACCATAAAACTCATTCTTTGGGTTAAGGCTTTGCATTTCCAGATGTAATTTCTTAAAAGGAATTTAAATAGACTGGAAGTGTTAAAATGTATACAGCTTTGCTGTGGGTCATAGACCTTTCACAGAAAATTAGTCTTTCTGTATATTTTTAAATGTGCCCAGGACCCAAGAGGAACAATGCATTTCATGATGTGACCTGTCCAGCCGCATCTCTTCCTAATCCTTACCCCTTGATTGTTACACTCCAGCCATAAATGAACACATCTTGTTCTTTTGTGCTCCTGTGTCTTTGTAAGTGCCATTCTCTCTTCTGAGAATGCCCTCCTCCTACTTTCTCCCAACCTCAGCTCAAAAATAGCTCCTCTGTGAAGCCATCCTTGTGTTGCTTTCTCCTGTACTTACATGAAATTTGCATATGCCATACTTTGAGCAATATTGCCGTTGTATTTTAATTAGTAGTTTCAATATCTATGTTCCTCTCTAGACCACATTTTTATGCTCCTAAACCAACCAATGCTTATTCCATAATCACGTGGCAGAGGCAGTACTGTGTTTCAAATCTGGGACGGTGGAGTCAGAGTAACTTGGATTAGAATTCCTGATCTGACATTTCCTGTCTGTGTGACCTTGGATATGTTACATAATCTCTCTCTGAGCCAACGTTTGTCATTTACCAACCAGGGTTAACAACAACAACAACAATAATATCTAATAATATCACAGAGGGAATTATATAAAATAATGAATGCATGGCATGTGAAAGTACTTAGTCTGCTTAGATATTTTAAGCCTCCATCTATGGAAAATGGAAAAATAAAACGGACTAGGAGTCAGGAATATTGAGTGCTGTTTTGAGTTTCTGCACTGACACACTTTTTATTCCCAGCAAGTTACAAAAGTCCTGTGTTTTTCCTATTTCAAAAAAAATGTCATCAAGATATTGGTCTCCTATATTCCCTATGTGACCACTGAGTTTAAACAGAGGGAGTAACCTAAAAGGAGATTGGAGCTTCTCAGAGTGAGATAGCCTAGAAATGCCAGGTGTTGCTATGGGCATCTGAGAAATAGCCAGTCACCTTAATCACACCTTTAGAGCTTACTTATAATGTGCCCAGACACTAGGCCAAGTATTTTATTTATAGTTCTCTGTTTTTAGTCATGTATAAGTCAAGGCTGGTTGGTCCCCAGGCAGGCGTGCAATGAGAATTTCAAGTGTGGAATTGGGTAGCCTGACAGTATGTGGCTCTATTCTTCAGCAGCATCTTTTGCCTTCTTGTAGTATCAATTTTTCTTCTCTTTTAATTCCCTCCCTTAGTGTCTCTCTAGACATTTTTCCTTTGTTCAAAGCAATATGAAAAGAACTTTACTTTCAACCATTGTGTAAAGTCTTGTTTCATGTCTGGAAGCTAGTTCATGAGGAAAGCTATAAAAGTTGAAACACTAACTCTATAAAAACAGCCTATATGCCTTCTTACTGGAGTGAGGTTACTGCTAAGGTATAATTAGTAGTAACACATATATTAGCAATTAGTAAGTCAGGGGAATCGAGACATGAACAAAAGACCATCTGTTATGAGAGAAATATCCAGCCCTCAAAATCAGTAGGTAATAGATGCTCTCTTCTTAGAAACATAATAAATAGTTAAAGAATAACAAAGGAATGTATTATTGCTTGCTAAAAATACTCTTGGGAATTCCCCCAAAAGAGCCACACAATAATAGTAAAAGTTCTGATTTTTTAACAATTGGGCTAGAAAGAAGAACTGGCAACAATTTTCCTCTGACTTTATTCTGATGTTGAGGGACTCCCTGAAAAGTAATTGCAGACCTCAACTGTTAATTGTTAAAGAAAACAATTTCTGGTGATGATTAAAACAGACTTTGAATTTCAAATCTCTTTAACTCATTTATGAAAATCACACAAAGGATATTTGGTTTTCTTCCTGAATGTAGCAGACCATGAGGAGTCGCAGGAGACCCTGGAGAACAGGGGAAAGGGCTCAGATTTTGGAAACAGAGAAAGCTGAGTGGTTAAATTCTGCCTTCCCCACTTATTGTGGGACCCTGGGCAATTTCTTAACTTCATTAAACCTCATTTTCTTTCTCTATAAAATGGAAATAATATTTCTCAGCTCAGTGTTATTGGGAGGTTTAAAGGAAACAATACAATCAAGCATTTAGCCCAGTACTACTGATGTTGCTGTTTTGTTGTTTTAATCCCTGTGTCAGACAGAAAGTCCGATGTCTTTACCTAATGGAGGCAGAATGAGCTGGGAATCTGTTAAGTGAGGATTTATTAGTACTCACTACACAAGGCTGTAAGAATACAAGGAGATGCAGATAAAACAGCACAGTACCTGGCATGTAGTAAGCACTTAATACATATTAGTTACTATTAATGTTATTTAGCACAGGATTTGGCACCTAGGCTCTCCATAGGTATTAGCTCTTATTGTTCCTCCTGGGAATCCCCCTGTTCATCAAATAATCATCAGAGAGCAAAGATGCCCCAGCATTGGCTAGTGTTTCGGGAAATCCTACCCTGCTGGTGGACTTGAACAGTGACTTAGGAGGGAATTATAGGAGTGACAAAATAAGTGATACCTCTTATGTAGTGTAAATATGAGGGAGTGAGGACTTTATGTGAAATTAAGGTGACTAGGCATTTGTTTAAAGATGCCCATCTCTGCCTTAGCATATCCATTTTTTTCACATAATTTATCATGGTTATTGGAACAGTGTCTGCAGGTATCTAAAACAAAGCCACATTACAAAATAAGTTGATGTCCTGTTTCTCTTCAGTTTTAATCTGATTGTCATTCTTAACTTGGGGAGGTAGACTTGAATTACTTCCAGTTAACCAATGTGAACATTCCC
Source organism: Rhinolophus hipposideros (assembly GCF_964194185.1). Classification (NCBI taxonomy): domain Eukaryota; kingdom Metazoa; phylum Chordata; class Mammalia; order Chiroptera; family Rhinolophidae; genus Rhinolophus; species Rhinolophus hipposideros. Next base: position 52,830,573 of record NC_138046.1, on the reverse strand, counting down.
CAAGTCTCTTGAGATGTCCTCAAGCCAAAGTGCTGGTTTGCATTCAATGCAATACAAGGTCATGGCTTCCAACACAGCTGTCATTTCAGTCCTTTAGTGCTTATTTCCTCTATAATTGTGAATATTATTGGGGATATTATTTCCTGTACATTTGTGGATATTAATTCTAAGATGTTGTGGCTCCAGGGGCATCTAAGGGACTGCATGGGCCAGGAAAAACCACATTAAGGAAGTGCTCTTCACATTTTTATCCCCATAAAATAACGTTAAAAGAAGAATAAAAGCAATCTGTGAGAATGAAGGGAAAGCCCACTGTTGGGTATGATGCTGGGAGTTTGTGGAGGCTGTGGGGCTTGTACCTAGGTGAGTTAGTTAGAGAACTGAGGACTTCTCCTCTGTGTGCCTCACCTGAGTCACTGCTCAGTCCTCAGCAATGTAGGGATTCCCAACACACCAGCCAGGGCCTGGACATCTCTGGCACACGTACTTATATAGTGAACAAGGGGATTCTCAGGAGTCTGTTTCAGGAGGCTCAGATAGTTGAGACAGAGTTCATCTGTTTTTCTTTGCCACAATTGCTCCCATTCTGTTTTTACTTGTTCTTGGGGTAATTTGACTCATGACTAGGTCTGAACTGTCCAAATCAAGTAAGTGGGCGTTTGCCTGTTATAAGCTAACTTGAACCTTCTTCTTCCCTTGATTCTTTTATTTTTTCCATTTATTCAAGTAGTAAATATTACTTGAGCACATACCTACCATATTACAGACAGGAAGAGTGTAGGGATGGAGAAACATAGTGGCAATCAAAACATGCATGGCCCTTGCCCTTGGTTAGTCAGTACAGTTAGGATGTGAGCATTAATATCAACCATACAATTACAGAAAATGACAAGTGAGTGGGGCTGCCCCCTAGTGCACAGTTCTGAGTACTCTATATGTGATTCTTATCCTTCACAAGATTTATGTCACTTCTCTTTTCTCATGAGGAACTTTTTAAAAATCTAAGTAAAATATGTATTTAGATGCGGAATACCATTTTCTCTCTCTCTTTCTCTCATATATGTAAATACTTACATATTTTCTAACATACAGATTTGAAATATGTGTAGTCTAAAATTACTGAAACTTTTGTGAAGAGTTCCCCACATAGGGGAATAAAGGGTTTTAAGAGATGTCACTGCTTCCAAACAGCTTACTTATTCTCATTGTGATACAAGAGAAAATCAAGAAGAACCAGACTGTAATCTTTAATTTCTGAAGATACTGCTATTTTACTTTTTAAGTGCCACTTTTCTAAAGAGTTCACAGTGACATGTGCTACTTATGACTTATAGATACAGCCTCCCTCTCTCTATTTCAATGAAGTGCTTGATCAAGAAGCAGAAGAAATTTAAAACTTAAGTGATGCCCCCTCCACACTCCAGGTTACTGGAGAAATAAGAAGGGTCTTTTTATGGATGGCCCAAGCTCCTTGGCTTTCAGCTCTGTGGTCATTAATGGGTGCTAAGCCCATAGGTATATGGCACAAGAGACTACTTATTAAATAGGATGTAAGAGACACTGAAAGTTTCAGGCACCAGCCTCCTCAGAAGTAGTAACCTCCTCTCCCATTTCAGTGACTCCTTTGGGGCCTATGGAAGTCTGTAGTTGAATGTCAAATATCTGAGAGGGCAGCACTACACAGTTCTATTCCATGGAGGAGGTTGCTAGTCGACTAGTGGAGGACTCAGGGAACGTCTAAATTCTGAAATGCCTTCAGATAGATTTCTACTGTTTATCCGTTTATGGTCAGTGGATGCTTGATACCTCTTGATACCAGTTGCAAACTGAGATACATACATATACATATACATATACATATACATATACATATACATATACATATACATATACATATATACACATTACACACACGTGTGTGTGTATGGAAAAAAAAAACATAGGTCACTAAACGAGAGGAAAATGGTCGTAGAAAGGGCATAGAATGTGAGTGACCTAAGACAATCCTTCCCTATTTTATAGTTTGTTAGGTTGACATTGCCATCCTTTATAGAGCTAATCGCAATTTAAGGATTAGAGTCCTTAGGCTTTGTGTCCATCTGTTTCACTTGACTGCAAGCCCTTTGAAGGTAGAAACCTGGATTTTAGTTGTTTTGTATCACTTGCCCCTAGGCCTTGCCTGATACATGATAAATGTTCAGTAAATGATACTGAAAATAAAAGAATGTTGTTTTAGGTTTCTGAAATTTTTGAATTTTCTCTTACATTTTTCATTCTGGTCAGTTATCTTATAGGTTGTCTTCCCTACTACCCTCTCCTAAATTGCACCTTCATGCTTCAGTGGGTTAAAATGGTTTATTTTGCTCTATATCAATTATCACTACCTGAAATTATATAATTAATTCTTATTCTCTTTATTGCCTGTCCCTTCTACTAGAATATAATATTCATAATTTCAGGGACCTTATTTGCTTGTTCACTTTTAAATCTCCAGTACTTAGAACAGTGTCCAATACAAAAAAAAATGTTTCAATAAATATTTGTTGAAGGATGTACCAACAGCTCTAGGAATGGTCTCCTAAATAGTTTTACTCCATTAATTTTTGTTAAATTTCGTTTCCAAGGAACATCAGACAAGTTTGGAACATAACATTAAACACAGAACCTTAGGAAGAGAAAAAGTTATTTTTATTATAGGTTTCATTGCACCAATAGTCAATTAAATGGTAAGAATTTTTTTTAAAAAAAAGGTAGAGCAGGTGTTGAATAAGAAATCCTCTTTCTAACATCAGTATGTTTTCATCTTATCAGGGGCAGGTTGTTTTTGTACGTACTTGTTTATTTAAAATGGGTGGCATTATTTGAGTTAATTTTCTAGTTACAATCATCAGTACCTAAAAGTGATTTTTCCTATTTCAATTATCTTCATTTTCTGAAACATTTTCAAGGACAGTGACTTCGTGCTGCAGATAAAGAACATACTTGAAGAGCTGCATTTAGCACACGATTAACTGAGACTATGCGCAATGAACCTCTTCTTGGATTTAGCAATTATTGCACTTCTTTAAAATAAGATTCAAAGGACAGAAATAATATTTTACAACCAAAAGGAAAGTGTTTACCTGGCTTTATTGAATGTCCTGCATCTAACAGCTCACTTAATATAAACAGTCTTTGGTGACAAATTCAAATTCTCATTTAGACTTTTCCGAAGCAAATAGCTTTCTACCCATCATACAATTTTTGCTTGAGGCATCTTGGCAATGGGCAACATGGGGAGACTTAGATCAAATTCTGCTTTTAATATGAAACTAGAAACAGTCCTATCATATCCCAGGTTTATCTTTAGATGATATGTATGTGACACTTTCATTTTCACAAGTCCACCCTTTGGATTTAGCTATGAACACTATCATGTGTATACAAATAAAAACTTAAGCTTTACAATGTTTAAAATAGCCAAGAAGATAGTAGTGTATGACCGTGATGTAAACAGAAATAATATCACAAAATTCTGTATGTGGAATAAGACATGATTAAATAATGCAAAATAATGTTATGAGAATCAAATTGTGATTTAGAGGGTTCTTTTTCTCTTATGGCTTCAGAATCAGGTGAGGAGTGAGTGGTGATAACAAAGATTGTGAAAATTAGACTTTGTTGTTTTGGGCAAGTGATGGTTTCTGAAATATCCGGTTGAACAAATGAAGTATAATTATACAAACAAAAGAAAAAACAAGAATTGTTGCCATTAACTACAAACTTTGACAACTCTCTGTCCAATTTCCCTATAACTTGCAACATCTGGGAGGTGTGTTGGGTAGTGTTCAGTAAAAAGACAGCATACTGATGTTGACAGAGATGGAACAGTTAAAATTTGGCAAGGAATTCTCATTAGTTGTTGTCTTTCTGTTAACTTCTTTCCAACTTCTGATTTGTGAGTGGAGTTGCTATGTTGTTTCTCATACTCTTCCTTTGCTTTTCTTTAGTAGAAGTGATGATATCATTTTTTTTCTATGTATAAAAATGTATTTTCTATGCCTACTGATATCAAGTCAGGCTTTTTCTTTCCCAACCATTTTCTCTGTGGTGACATTTGAAAATAAACTTGCAATGTTTTCCACTGGGTATGCAGAAAGATTATAGACAAAAATTATTTTACAGATATATTGTTTTGTTCCTGCTTAGAACTATTATCAGTTTTGCACAATCTTTAGTCTTCTTTCCTTTAAGTAGGATCAAGGAAGAAAAGAGAGGAATCCCAAAACATATTTATCTGGTTCTTTCTGACTGTTTATTATCAGAGGAAAAAGTCAAACTTACTTATTTAAGACAAGTCAATCCTTTAATATGATTTTATTTGAAAATTTATAATTCTGCTTATTACTCAACTATGTTGTCAGGACCATGTTTTTTTTTGTTTGTTTGTTTGTTTTTTGTTTTTTTTTAAACAGATTTAAAGTGGAAACCATTTCCCATTTCCTTTGCCCTCTAAGTACCTAGGCTGCTCTACTTTCCTTAAGCGGTCAGCTGACTAGACATTGTCTTTGATTTTAGCATAGTTATGACATGCCCTTAAATGCCATATTAATCTTGAAAAGCCCATAGGATTGATGTTGAAAATTATTCTACTTTTTTTCCTATTAGTTCAGCAATACTGCAATATACAAACATTTTCATCTATTTTGGATATATGGGCTAGTCACTTGATTTGATTTCTTGAAACACAAAAGAGTCAAATTAATAGTATCATAAAAATTATTAGATTATGTTAGATTATGTTACTTCAAAAGAAAATGATAAAAATAACAATGTGTAAAGGTGTTCATGCGTTATTTACAAGGCAAAGTCATTCATAAATAGTTGTCAATATTTCTTGTAGTCCCTCTCTTTTCACCTTTTCACGAATCTATTAATAGCCACACTATTCTTTCATATTTGGAAATGGCATTTTGTGAAAGAAAAGGGTGTTGTTTAAGTAATTGCAACTGTTTCTGTAGTCAAAATAGAAAGAAGAACAAAGACAGCTGGTTTATTTGGGGAAACACATTAATGAGCCTTTCAGTTATAAAGGAAAGGCCCTGAACTGAGGGTAGAGGTTAAAACAAATAAGAGCTAAATTGCTCCTCCCAAAAAGGGAACAGAATTTTGGATTTTCCACCAGGCAGTCAGAGACAGAAGGAGGAACTAGGAATCTGTAGCAAAACGTTGATGCGAGAATGGGTTCCAGAATCATGGATGCTGGCCAGTAGTGAAACAAAACTGTGGCAAGAACTGATGTCTGATAGTTAATCTGTACAAGTTGCTACCTGCTCTGTGTAATAATCCCCCTCTGTTAAGCCAACTTTAGTAAAAATCTATTACATGCAAAAGCACTGTGTACATTGAAGGAATCATGCAGACTGTGTTTTATCTACATGTGCAGTGAATCAGTGTAGAGAAACAACAGTTATCTGTACCGTATTTCCCCGAAAATAAGACCCACCCGGAAAATAAGCCCTAGCATGATTTTTCAGGATGCTCATAATTTAAGCCCTACCTCAAAAATAAGCCCAAGTTAACATCGTCAGCCAGACAGATGCCTTTAGTACATCCATTGCAACACACAACAGATGTATTGAATTATAAAATAATAATATTAACATACAATTAAATATAAATAATATTATTGACATTAACCCTTAAAATAAATGATAATATAAATTATAAGTAAGTATTTGTGAATACCCAAGTGGGTGCCTTTGGACGAGAGGTAAATGCCTATGTAAACAGATGAACTCGAGACTTATTCCCTAATGACCAATCAGAATACAAACACAATGCACGAATAACGTGCACACTTGATAACAAACTGATGTGGTTGTGTCTAATATGAATCTTCATAATTCAGTAGGGTGTGTGTTGTAACGGATGTACTTAATGCACTTGTGTGAAATACAGAAACATTTTCTGAATTTTGGTGCCTGCAATTTTTCGTCGCTTTTGTGTGGACCATCATTCTTAACTGCCATCATTTTTGCTGCCACTCCTGTCTCATAAGTCTTCAATTAACACTTCATTTAATGGTAGATTTAAAGGGAATAATATTTTGAACCCCAGACAAGATGAGTGCAAGAAGAAAGAGCTGTTCCGTCAAGTAAAAGAAAGGAATCGTGGAGGACGCCTGGGGCAAGAATCTTATGGATTTCTGCAAAGAGAAGTTGGATCTTCGAATGGTCTGAAAATGGAAAACAGAGTACAATAACCTCAGTCAACAGGTGGACAAGGGAAATGTTAAGAAGTACAAATGTGGATCAGGTCGGCAACCATTATTTCCTGAGCTGGAAGACATCATCTGTGAATGGATTGCTGACAGGAAAACAGGCTTTGGTTGTGAGCTGGGCTGATATTCAAGCATTTGCCCTTGCAATGGCACCACAGTTAGAAATATCCCCAGAAGAATTCAAAGCATCACAACACTGGCTGGATGGCTTCCTTCAGTGATATGAACTGTCTCTAAGATTGACAACACTGTTCAAGCTGGAAGATACTGAAGTTATTACACGTGCACTTGCATTCAAGTCCTTTGTTGATGGCATTGGCTTTTCTAAATACCAACTCTCCAACATGATTGCTGTGGCTGAAACTGCAGAGTTTAGGGGCCAAGGATCTCAAATGACAGTTGATCAGAGGGGTGTGTCATCAATCTACATTCCTGCCACTGGTTAGAAAGTGCACATGTTACCTGTATTTTGGCAATGTGTCTGGAAAGAAAGCCCCACCTCTAATCATCACTAAGGGCAAGAAAGATAAGGTTGAACATGTTTCAGGCATTTATGTTCTTGAAACCAAAAAAAGCCTGGTGCACACAAGCAGTTATAAGGAAGTGGGTCGGTTTAATGCTGCCACTTGTTCTGCGAGGTGGCCAAAGAGGTCTGCTAGTCTGGGATTCAGCCAGCACTCACCACCCTAAAGACATGAAGAACTTCATTGCAGAGAGAAGAATAGATCAAATAATGATTCCCGCAGGAATGAGTGCTTATCTCTAGACTCTTGATATTGCAATAAACAAGCCATTCAAGGACCATTTGCACATGGAAATCAATGACTACATTGAAAATAGAATGGAGAGTAATTAGCATGGAAACTTTGTGAAGCCTCGCCTGCAAGAGGTCATGACTTGGGTGAAGAATTCATGGAATAAAATCACTGACAGCTGTGTTGCCAATGCACTACGAGCAGGCTACATGGACAAGAAGGGCTCATTTAAGGAGAGCTCTATTGGTGGATATGAGAGATTGGGGCCAGTGGTTCTACAGGAAATGGACTTGCAAGAAATTCAAGCTGGAATTCTGGGTTTAGAGAGTTATGACAATGTTCCTGAAGAAGATGACATGACTGTATTTGAATAAATGATTGTTGTACATGAACAAAACATCCCCTGAAAATAAGCCCTAATGCATCTTTTGGAGCAAGAATTAATATAAAATTTGGTTTTACTTTTGGAGAAATATGGTAATAGTGATGCCCAGAAGGCTGAAGTAGATTAATAATCGAAGTAGAAACTGGAACTCATAATTAAAGGTAATAACAATGACCAGGATATACCAAGGAATATTGAGAAGAGTGCTGGACTTCCTGCAATTATATAAGAATAGGCACTTGAGATCTTTTGATTAGATATTAAAAGAGAGAGTTAGCCCATAAAGCTAGAGAATTAGGAGACATTTAATTTAAATATGTTAGGGAGCCCAAGTATAAACACACACCACTGGGGCATGGTAAGTTTATGGATATTTATGTATTTATGTTTTATGTATTTTTCATATTTGTACTTGGTCAGATTTGCTGTCTTTAAATAAAGTTGTTCAAGATCTGTTTGCAGTACCTTTATATTTTGCTTGAGTGCTCCAGTTTGTAGGTTAGATTTATGAAATCTATTTGTGATTCCATATCTTTGCTGAAGTCCTAGACATATTTTACTAGTTGTCTTTTATCTGGATTTTCAAGTTAATAGATATAATACTACCATGATTTTATAATAAGTTCCTTATTAAAAATTGCTGCCTAGCATGTTCTGTGACATACCCAATTCTCTTCAGAAAGGGGATCATGTTAAACCAAATTTGGGAAACACTAAACCAGAATCTACCAAGAGCAGATTTTCAGTTCATATCAACAAAGTAATGGGTCTAAAAGATACCCACAAGAGGAAGAAAAAAATTTTAATGTGGTTTAAACAGGTTTACTTGATTATTGAACTCACTTTTTACTTAATACCTATTTATGTCCCATGGATCTAGTGCTCATTAAAACAAAGGAATCTGAAGTGCTTTTATATTAGCTCATTTATTCTCACAAATATAATATAAAAAAGGGATTTACTGGTCAAAGGGGAAAAATCATATAACTCCATTTGTGTTTAATTCATCTTTATATATAAAAAGATTATACTAAAAACAATCTGTGTTTTTTATTCCATGAGAAAATTAAATTCAATCTTACTTCTTCCATCTTATATTCACTTACATTTACTGAGAATTTCATTCTCTTTTTATTGTCTTCAGTAAAATGTTAACTATCCACTATGTTCCACTGAACAGATATTATGAAGTATTGCTATGATGCTTTAATACAGTAATGTATTTCCTTTTTTGGCTTCCTCATTTCTGAAGCCAGCATCTCATACAGTTGATATGTATGGCTTCCTCAACCAACTATGGACTCATGGAAGATCATAAGGCATCACTATCATTGTTTTGGTAATGAGGCAAACCCAAAATTAGTATAAACCAATGTCTATGAGAAAGACATCTTACCTTAACTTAGGACTTCTTAATTTTAAAACTTTGGTTAGGTCAGTGCTTTCCTCCATTCCCAGCAGCCCACAATAGGGGTCCCTGAAATACTCTGGAGCATAGACAACCATGGATCCACTCATTAAGCCATATCCCCTCACTAAGATTCTAAGAAATGAGAGTACAAAAAGTTTAAGCTAATGAGTCAAAATTACACCACTGCTTAGTAACAAGATAGAAACAATAATCTAAGTTACTCAATCTAGTCCTGGCTTTTCTTTCCTATGGAATAATCCCATGTGTTCTGGAGTTTGCAAAACCAACAACTACTATCCACAATATACACATAAACACGAGCCAAAGAAATACCACATTTAGAAAAAGACATAAGTGACATACATTACTGGGCAACTTACTAAATTAAAAGTGCCAGAAACATTTTCCTTTGGAAAACTAAGTGAGAGTTATAAGGTTCATTGGGAAGATTTGCCTGTCTGTCCAGCACAGGGCTGGATATCATAGCCCACTTGAAGATTCGGTTGGTGTCAAGAACCCACATGTTGAAGGATTCCTGAAATCTCATTAATGTGACAGACAGTAATACTTTTATGGCATGAATTTGAGCTCTCAACACTTATTCACAAAAATTGGCCATGATTGTGCTTTTGGAGCTGTTGCAGCTGAGTATTATAATGATATACAATATAAAGGGAGAAAAATGAAGGCCCATGGATATCTAAATGATGAGACTTTTTATTCAGAATCACTCCATTTTCAATGGCCAACAAGTGCATGAAAATGTGATCAATATCACTAATCATCAGGGAACAGCAAATCAAAACCATACTGAGATATTACTTCAGACGTGTTAGAACGGCTATTATCAAAAAGATAAGAGGTAACAGGTGTTGGCAAGGGTATGGAGAAAAGGGAATCCTTGTGCACTGTAGGTATGAATGTCAATTGGTACAGCCACAATGCATAACAGTATAAAAGTTCGACAAGAAATAAAATAGAAATATCCAGGAATCCCACTTCAGGGTATATAGCTTTAAAAAAAAAATCACTATCTTCAAGAGATACCTGCACTCCCCCGTTCATTGACCATTATTCACAATGCCAAAACATGGAGCCAGCCTAAGTGTTCACTGCTAGATGAATGGATAAAGGAAATAGGATATGTATGTGTATACACACATATACAGACACACACACGTGCACATGCACGAGGTCTGCCAAGTCAGTTCGCAAAGTCATCCTAGAAAAAGTGCTACATACCTCATTGCTGATTATCACTATGGTCACCTTCAAACTACTCACCTTGGGAAACTATGCACTGACACGAGCTCCTAGTCCACACTTCAAAGCAATTTTGGAACTCCCTTTCTGGAATGGCCATCAGAGCTGTCGTTGTATTACCCGTGATGTCCAGAATGTCATCAAAATGTCTTCCTTTCAATATTTCCTTTACCTTTGGGTAAAGAAAGAAATCATTGGGGGCCAGATCAGGTGAGTAGAGAGGGCGTTTCAATATGGTTATTTCTCTACTGGCTAAAAACTCCCTTACAGTGCCATGTATTGTAGTGATGCAAGAGCCATAAATTGTTGGTGAAAAGTCCAGGTCATTTAACTTTTTCATGCATCCTTTTCAGCACTGCCAAATAGTAAACTTGGTTAACTGTTTTTCCCATTGGTACAAATTCATAATGAATAATCCCTCTTATATTAAAAAAGATTAGCAACATCGTTGCAACAAGTTCGCGAACTTAATTGTCAGATCTTTATATGTGTGTGTAACAAATATACCCATACATACATACATATATCATATATATATATATACACACACACACACACATATATATATATACACATACATACAATAGAGTAATATTCAGCCATGAAAAAGAAGGAAATCCTGCCATTTGTGATAACATGCATGGAATTTGTGTGCATTATGCTAAGTGAAATAAGTCAGACATAGATAGGCAAATACCATACGATCTCACATGTGAAGTATAAAAAACTGAACTCGGAAACAGAGAGCAGATTGGTGGTTGCCAGGGACTGAGGAGTGGGAGAAATGGGGAGATGTTGGGTACAAACTTTCAGTTATAAGATGAATAGGTTCTAGGGATCTAAGGTACAGCATGCTGACTATAGTTTACAATACTGTGTTGTATACTTCAAAGTTACTATGAGAGTAAAACTTTAATGTTCTCACCACCATAACAACAAAATGGTAATTATGTGAGGTAAAGGATGTGTTAACTAAACTTATTGTAATAAGAATTCCACAATATACACTAACTAACCTTATTGTGGTAAGCATTTCACAATATACATATGTATCAAATCATTGCATCATACACTTTAAAATTACACAATGTCATATGTCAATTATATCTCATAAAGCTGAAAAAAAAGAAAACCCAATAATTACTACCTTTTATTTTCACCATAGAGACCTGTCACAGATAATGGAGAAACTCTTTCTTAAACTCACATGTTAACTTTGCATATGCTTTTGGGAAATACTTAAATCTAGAAGATGGAGTCATTCTTTTGCAGATATCAATATGCACAACTTTGCTGATGTATATTGCTTGAGAATTTCCTAGAAGACAAAAGGAGTAGGGTACATTAGTGAGAGGAACAGGAAATGCACAAGTAGACAGTAACCTAAGAAGGCTGAGTGGGAACTTTGTAGGATGATGCTCATTATCGGAATATCAAAATTGATCATTGGATTAGAAGAGAAAAGAGAAATGGGGAAGATGATGATGTTACTTGGGGAAGGCTACAGGGAAGTTAAGGCATAGTGTGATAGTGATTTGTGGGGGAGAACTGAGCAAGGTGTGTGGTGCTGCATGGGGGTGGAGGGAATGTGCCTCAATAGAGAAGAGGTGTTTTGTCAGCAAAGAGAGAGAAAAGGTTGTGTAGTTACAGGAGGCCAGCAATGCCAGACTGGGGAGTGTGAACTGGACGCAAGATAGAGTGAGATGGCAGGATGAGCAATATTCATCAGGCACCTTCCAAGTGCCAGTCAGTAGGCCAGGATCTTCTCATTTGTTGTCTCACTAAAATCTTCCTAAGCAGCCCTCTAAGGGATCTTTTTTTTTCTCCTTTTTCTATCTTTTGTTAGTTTCAGGTTTACAAAACAACATAATGATTAAACTATTATATACCTCATAAAGTGGTAACCCCAATAAGTTTGTTATCCATCTGACACAGTACATAGTTATTACAATATTATTGGCTATATTCCTCCGTATGCTATATTTTATATCCCGTGACTATTTTTTAAATTACAATTGACACTCAATATTATCTTATAGTAGTTTCAGGTGTACAGCATAGTTATTAGACATTTATATAATTTATCAAGCAATCCCCCTGATGAGTCTAGTACCCATCTGACACTATACAGTTTTTACAATATTATTGACTTATGCCCCACACTGTACTTTACATCCCCATGACTCTTGTAACTACTAATTTGTACATCCTAATCCCTTCACCTTTCTCATCCAGCTTCCCAAATGTCTCCCATCTAGTAACCATCAGTCTGTTCTCTGTATCTATGAGTATGTTCCTGTTTTGTTAGTTCATATATTTTGTTCTTTAGATTCCACATATAAGTAAGATCATATAGTATTTGTCTTTATCAGTCTGACTTGTTTCACTTAGCATAATAACCTCTAGGTCCATCCATATTGTTGCAAATGGTAAGATTTTATTCTTTTTATGGCAGAGTAATATTCCACCGTGTAAATAAATGTACCACTCCTTCTTTATCCAATCATCTATTGAGGAGCATTTCAGTTGTTTCCATATCTTGGCTATTGTAAGTAGAACTGCAGTAAACATAGGGGTACATTATATTTTTGAATTAGTGTTTTGGATTTCTTTGGATAAACACCCAGAAGTAGAATTACTGAGTCATAAAGTGTTCTATTTTTAATTTTTTGAGGAACCTCCATACTTTTTTCCATAGTGGCTGCACCAATTTGCAATCCCACCAACAGTGCACAAGGGTTTCCTTTTCTCCACATCCTTGACAACACTCGTCATTTGTTGATTTATTGATGATGGCCATTCTGACAGGTGTGAGGTAATATTTCATTATGGTTTTTATTTGCATTTCTCTAATAATTAGTGATGTTGAGCATCTTTTCACATGTCTTTTGGCCATCTATGTGTCTTCTTTGGAGGAAAGTCTATTCATGTCCTCTGTCCATTTATTATTTGGATTGTATGTTTTTTGGGTGTTGATTTGTATGAGTTATTTTTCATAAATTTTGGATATTAACCCCTCATCAGATGTTTTATCATTGGAAAATATCTTCTCCCTTTCAGTAGGATGTCTTTTAGTTTTTTGATGGTTTCCTTTGCTGTGAAAAAAGTTTTTAGTTTGATACACTCCCATTTGTTTACTTTTTATTTTGTTTCCCTTGCCTGGGGAGAGATATCAGTAAAAATATTACTAAGGCTATTGTCTCATAGTTCACTGTCTATATTGTCTTCTAGGAGTTTTATGGTTTCTGGTCTTACATTTAAGTCTTTAATCCATTTTGAGTTTATCCTTATATATGGAATAAGAATCTTCTTCTCCTTCTTCTTCTTCTTCTTCTTCTTCTTCTTCTTCTTCTTCTTCTTCTTCTTCTTCTTCTTCTTCTTCTTCTTCTTCTTCCTCTTCTTCTTCTTCTCCTCCTCCTCCTCGTCCTCCTCCTCCTCCTCCTTCTTCTTCTTTCCAGTTTCTCTAAGAGATGTTTATCCCTGAATCCATGTCCAAGCTCAGCTTTCCTTCATATTACAATGGGTGCAGAGTTCGAACTACTATCAAAGACCAGCTCTGCCATTCGAACTGTGGATCCCATCTCAATTTCCCCCATCCCCTTTTTTTACTGGCATATTTCCAATAGCATTCAAACATGCTCTACTTTCTGCTGTTTTAAGTAAATAAGCAAATAAAACTCCTCAACTTTCACTTCTCCCTTAGCTACTGACTAATTACTCCCTTTCATTAAAGAACTTCTTGAGTTTTTCACACTCATTGACTTCAATTCCACACCTCTAATTGGCTTTTGAACATAGCTAGGGGTTGAGCAGTGGGAACACGCTTTCCCCTTGAGACCAAAATCTCTACAAGACTTGTGTTGTCATAAGAGTTGTTAAGAATACAGTGAAAAACTATTAGTAAGCTGTGGGAAATCATGACCATGAGACAGAGAAAGCAGTCAAAGGTTTTACATCATTTAAAAATGCATTTGATTCACCACCAATTCCACAAACCCTGCCCCTCTGGCCTAGACAGACCCACAGCCTCGTGCTTATACTTCTGCTGTTCAGTCCACTCCCATCTGGCCTTTGGTCTGTTCCAATCAATGGAAATAGCTCTTGTTAAAGTCACCAAAGACCACCATGTTACAGAATTCAATGATAACTTCTCTGTCTTCATCTTATTCAGTGTCTCAGTATCATCTGATCCTGTTAATCATATCTTTTTTTTTTTTTTTGAAGATTTTATTGGGGAAGGGGAACAGGACTTCATTGGGGAACAGTGTGTACTTCCAGGACTTTTCCCAAGTCAAGTTGTTGTCCTTTCAATCTTAGTTGTGGAGGGCGCAACTCAGTTCCAGGTCCAGTTGCTGTTGTTAGTTGCAGGAGGCGCAGCCCACCATCCCTTGTGGGAGTCAAACCGGCAACCTTGTGGTTGAGAGGATGCGCTCCAACCAACTGACAATCCAGGAGCTCAGCAGCAGCTTAACTCAAGGTGCTGTGTCCAATCTTAGTTGTAGGGGGTGGAGCCCACTATCACTCATGGGAGTCGAGGAGTCCAACTGGCAACCCTGTGGTTGAGAGCCCACTGGCCCATGTGGGAATCGAACTAGCAGCCTTCGGCGTTAGGAGCACGGAGCTCCATCCACCTGAGCCTCCGGGCTGGCCCAATATTATCTTCTTGAACCACTATTTCTCCTGGATTACTTGACATTATACTTTCCTGGTTTTTCTCCTGGTTTACTGTCTAGTCATTCTTACTGTCCTTCCCTTGTTCTTCTTTCTTTATGTGACTTTCAAATCTTGGACTGTAGGTCACTGGGGCAGAGGAAGCACGGTGTTTGGTATCTTATTATACCACTTTGGTGGGCGAGCACAGGGGCTACAGAATCTCCTCCTAGGTATGTAATTAGTGCCTGAACCTCCAACGTCCTAGCTCCTGGTGTTGGACGATTAATTATCTACATCTAGCATTACATAAATTCTAGTTCCTTCTTTACACCTACGCCTTCTATCTGCCTTTTGTGTCCCTATAGGAATATGCCCTTTGAAATGTATCCTTCTGAATCCACTTTTTTTTTAAATTTATTGGGGTGACAATTGTCAGTAAAGTTATATAGATTTCAAGTGCATAATTCTGTATTACATCATCTATAAATCCCGTTGTGTGTTCACCACCCAGAGTCAGTTCTCCTTCCATCACCATATATTTGATCCCCCTTACCCTCATCTCGCTCCCCCCAACCCCCTACCCTCTAGTAACCACTAAACTATTGTCTGTGTCTATGTTGTGTCTATTGTCTGTGTCTATGTGTTTTTATTTTTATTTTTATTTTTATTTTATTTTTATATGTATGTGTCTATTGTCTGTGTCTATTGTCTGTGTCTATGTGTTTTTGTTTCTCATTTGTTTGTCTTGTTCTTTTGCTGTTTTTGGTTTATATACCACATATCAGTGAAATCATAGAGTCCTCTGTTTTTCTGTCTGACTTATTTCCAAAATGTCCTTCGATGGATGAATGGATAAAGAAGTTGTGGTATATATACACAATGGAATACTCTTCGGTGGTAAGAAAGGATGAAATAGGACCATTTGTGACAACATGGATGGATCTTGAGATTATAATGAATCCACTTTTTACTTAACTAAAGTAGCAGATTAAAGGAGACAGAAAGTAGTATAAGGTAGGATCGATGACTATAAGCTACAATGTCATATCAAGGAAAAATACCATATTTTAGTAGTATGAGGAAATGGGCTTTGTTTGGTTTAAAGACTGAGAGGGTAATTTATAAAGGTAATTCAAGGAACAAAATACATATAACTTGGCTTAGGGGCAGGTCTAAAAATCTGTGAATATTTCGAAATAGGCAAACATGAGCAAGAGCAAGTATTGATTTAGCTTAGTAAAAGGTACAAAAGGTAATAAAAATAATAAAGTTACACTTAAAGAAACCAGAGAGGATGCATGAATATGTTTATTAGAATAAACATATGGAGTAAATCATGGAAAGTCCTTTAAAGGGAGCCTTTACTAATAGAGTCAAGCCAACTTTATTCAATGAAACAAATGGCTATTATGCAACATCACTGGCATCCTCAACTCCAAGTCTGCACAGCAGTCAAGAACACTACTTCATGGTCTTTTGTGGCCTTAATGGCGATGACAGTTCCTGTGCTTTCCAACATACCTATAAATGGGTTCTGGGTCCACTCCTGCCTGTAGTTATCCCTTGATCTTTTAAAGATAATGATTCTAATTTTTTTTCACATCAGATCACATATAGAAAGTAAAATATGTTTTGGACTCACTAGATATCAGAGGAGACTGGATAGGAACTCTGGCTGCCACAGACTGTGCTCAGTCACCCCAAGTACTGAGGGATTTGATATGGTGGCTAATCTGGAACCCATTCTTGGCAAACCAGTATTCTCTGAAACACTGGTTCTCTGAACCAATGTTTCTCAGAAACACTAAACCTTTTGTTTAGTTGAGGAAGGCAGCTGGACTCCAACTTCCTTCTTCCATTCCCTCTCTTTCACTGCCTTCTTATGGCTGCAGTGAAATAAGTCCCTCCTCCTTTTCTATACCCAGTTATTGCTTTGATACCGTAACCCAAATAATTTCTCTCAAGATCCACACATTGTAGAAACAGAACAATAGTATATACTCAGGAGGCAATTAGGCATTTTTCTCATTTTCTAGGAAACATCTGAGTTTACCACTGTTATTTATCAGTTTGGGTGAAAGGGAAACAGTTGCCATGAACTTCTTAAACTGCGAAATGGACATTTGCCCTCTTTTTATTTAGGTTGTTCTTTTTTACCATGAAGTTTACCGAGCATCTGCAAATAGTTACAACTTTGAAGTTGCCAAGTCTAAATAGCAACAACAAACTAAGATCCTGAAATTGTTGACTCTAATTCTATGAATATCAACTACAGTATTTTAATTATGTATTCCTCAACATAACTAAGGCTAAATACTGTTTAAAAATTATCAAAAGAAACCACTCTCAGAGTAATAAGTCAACCTGTAATATACAGGTCTTAAATGCATTAAACCTCGTACTCAGAATACTTGATAGAAAGCTCTAAACATTTATTAGAATGTCAAAACAATTGAGAAGATAGTAGTCTTTGCATCTGAGAGAGTGACTGGCATAAGCGGAAAGTGCACTGAACCGAGACTTAGATGTTCTGGGTTCTCTCTAGACCTGCTTCAAACATTTGCAAATATTGTCCACTTGATTTCCAGGTCTTAATATCCTCATATTTTTAAATGAACGAGCTTATACATGGTGCACTGAACACAAACACACGTCTCCATTTCATGTCCCAACCTCTTTAAAACTATATTAAAGACACAAAATAAGTATGATTTACCAAAGGAATAAACAACCCCAATTGGCTAGAAGATGACAGCAGACAAGAGATGGCAACAAAAATTTGGAAGTTGGAAAGCTGATGGGCAAGTGTTACACTTACTCAACTTACCTTGAGTAAGAGAAACATAAGTTTACAGAGGAGGAGGTAGAGAGGTAGGTCACGATCCCATTCTTACCATAGAACCCCAGAAAGTTTCAAAAACTAGAAATATCAAGTGCTTCTACAGGCAGGCCAATAGGGTGAGACTGAAAACAGGTGTCCTGATGAAATGTCTTTAGGTAAGGAGTTAAGACACCCATCCCCAATCCTCTTCACATCCTGTCCTTTCACACAACTGTTTCTGCCACTCCCATTCTGGTTGGAGACTAAAGGTCTACTCTTTGGAAAGACTTAACCACTCAGACCCTGCACTCAGGCACACTGGGCCCAACTAAGGAAAGAGCAGATACCTTATACTGAAAACAGGGTAACTATAAAAAAGTCTACATATTGAACAGTAAAAGCTTCCATCCCATTTCCATACTCAGCTCCAAGAAAGTGGCAGCCAGGTTCCTACCGCAGTATACGTTGGAGCAGGAGATCAGAGAGCTCTCAGAATGATATCTTCAAGTCAGATGGGCACATGTCTTACTAGGGAGACCACATCATGGATGGTGTAGATGCCTGACCACTGTAGTGTATACCTGAAGCTGAAGTTGAATAACATTGCATGTCAACTATAATATATATATATTTTACTCCCAGGTGTGTGTGTGTGTGTGTGTGTGTGTGTGTGTGTGTGTATACAGGCACAGGATATGGAGTGCAGCATAGGGAATAGAGTCAATGGAATTGTAATAGATATATACGATGTCAGAGGGGTAATAGATTGGGCGAAGCAATAGACTTTGCTAGGGGTGAAATATCTAAGTATTACATTGTTATGTACACCTGAAACTGAAAATAAAAGATCATAAGACTGATAGCACACTGATATCTTTGAATGTGTATTCAGAGGAGGTTTTCAATTCATTAGAGAATTTGGGGATGAATTAATTATTGGGACATAGAAAACTAGGCAGATAAAAAATGAGCCAATTAATGAGCTCCAGAAAATTTGGAAGTCACACAAGAAAGGACAACTAATTATAATAAATTATGTAGTTCAGCTATAAATAATGTCATATTGTCATAATGATCTAAATACTGAACTGATTTAACCAAATATGATGTATGCATTGGGTGAAGGGGGGCATTTAGGAAAGCTGAATTCTCATCGTATAATAGGAAATCATCAGATACTATTTAAAAACTAAAAAAAAAAAGTTAAAATAACAGTATAAGTGTATAATTTCAATATGTAGAGGTAAACACCAGAAGAAACAGAACAAAGGTTTGAATGTGGTTTGATTTTGGAGAGGATGAGAGAAAAGAACAGAAGACTGTTATTTTCACTATAAGCCTAACAGCACTAGTTGACTGTTGTGTTTTTTTTCTTTAATTAAAGTTTATTGGGGTGACAATTGTTAGCAAAGTTACATAGATTTCAGCTGTACAATTCTGTAATACATCATCTATATATCACATTGTGTGTTCACCACCCAGAGTCAGTTCTCCTTCCATCACTATATATTTGATCCCCTTTACCCTCATATACCACTCCCGCCCCCCTTAAAGGATATACATTTATTACTTACATTAAAAAGTATTTTTTTAAAGTATTAGTTCGACTAAATAGCCTTCAATGTCTTCTACTTAGAAAATGTGCTAATTAGGAAAAACTTAGCTACTTTCTTCTCCCAAGATGTCACATATTTAGTAGTCACCATTCATTATTATATCAAAATATTATCTGAGCTTTGGTAACTCCTTCATTAAATTAGATACTACTTAGGAAGCTAGTACATTAAGAGTTACAGGCCCTCATAGACTCCTTAGTATACAAAGTGATCAAGTTACTCATGTGGGTAGTATACACTGTCATTAAAATTTGGTTTGGTGAATGTACTCCCTGCCACAGCTATTTCTACTTTGGATGTTGCGTGACCTTCACATATGAGTATGTGCTTCTTCTGGAAAATAGATGGAGAGCAAACACCTCTTGAACCAACCAAGAATTGAAAGCTACCATGAATAGCATTAGTCTGTCCTAGGAGAGAATGTTTTATGTCTAATGACTGACCCTCACCCCATTTCCCAGAGTGGGATGGGATGTGTTCTGGACTCTTTTCTTCCTGATCTTATTTTCTCCCTGGATTATAACTATCATGTCCTTCTCTTTATTTGGTTTTTAGTGTTTAATTAAAATACTCCAGTTACCAATTCTTATAGGCATTACTAGCACTAATACTGAAATTCTAGGCTTAACACATCCCTTGCCTCTTGATGAATCCAAGCGTTGATTCTTCTCTGTCTCTCATTCCTGTCTTTGTCCAGTCCCTGCATTGCATCCAGTGCATTCCACCAATAAATAAATTATACTTGACTCGATAAGAACTTCAGTTATAATTTTAGATATAACAGGTTGGTGACTGTCAAAATGACGTGCACGTCTTGTTTATGTGTAGGTTTCAGCACAATGTTATTTCTTCTCATATTCTTACTAGTTGCTTCTCCATTAGATGCTGTCCATATTTTATTGTCCATTCTCCACACTGCTTCACTTACCCTCATAAGCATTGAGACATTTTTTGGGATGCCAAACCTAGAAAAAAGAAGGCCAGCAAAGCTAGTTTTCTCTGGGACATTTTCTCATCTCTGTTACTCTTCTCTCTTTCTCCCATTTGTCAGATCAAATCCTTTCACACGATCATCATCCTCATCCTGCCCTCTCCCTTAACTCCTGAATATCTAGAGATTCCTGATATGGGTTTTTCCAGATGTGAGGAAGCATCCTGTGGCCAGATCTATATCACGCTCCCGTACCTAACGAAACATAGCTGTCTAGATTTCAGTCCAGCTTGGATGACTATGTTCTCTGCTAAGGAATTGGAATTGAAAGCCTACTTCAAGTGGTAAGGGTTGAAATTCCTTTAATGTAATTGCTCTCCCAGGTAATAGCTGTACCTTAATGGGTTCCTTCATTCTACATTATCCATAGAAAGTACAGGTGTGTGTGTGTGTGTGTGTGTGTGTGTGTGTGTGTGTGTGTAGGAGGGGGTGGCAAATAATAGATGGCAAGAGAGGAAAGGAGATGGGGGTTGTTTCTGGTACCTTTTCCTTCTCACCAGGTGCAGGGAGCTGCATAATCCCCCTTATATAGAGAGTTGTTTTTCTGAAGGTAAAACATAATATAAATACATTAATTTAGGCTTAGAAGATGACACATTTAATAGACACTATTCATTACTATAGCAAAAATATTATCAGAGCTTTGGTAACTTATATTTTCTTCAGGCTTCCTTATTATTTCAGATCTCTCATAATTTTGAAACTTCTATGTAGGTTTGGTATGCCATTCTATTTTGTGTAATATTGGTATGCTGTTTTAGCCAATGAAAACAGAACATGGCTTTTATTTTAAGTAATCTATTTATTAATTTATGTTTGGCAAGAAGGGGAATTCAGTTTCCTGAAATATTTCCTTCTGGTTGGTAATTCTTGATGTTAGCTTGGGCGTTATGGTTTTTAGTCCAGCTGTTAATGATGTAGGATTCCTATGCTCTAGAGAGAAGATTTTAGAAGTAATTAAGTGTGAATGCCTCCTCATCTGCTTATCTTCCATTCTAAAAGGAGATTTCCTTATTTAAAAGTGCCAGCTCTAGCCTAATTCTTTTCAGAGTGAGCACTTTCAGATTTATGAGCAGAACATGTAGTCTCCTCTGATTTGATCATCATACTTTGGAAAAAGAGACAATCTGATGGGAAATGGGGATGCTAAGTGAAAAACAACCGTCTGTTTCTATCACCGAGAAAAATCAGATGGCATCATAGAAAACCTGTGTTGTCAAATCATGCCTAGAAGATGGTTAATCTGAGAAAAGAAATTCTTTTTTTTTTTTGGAATCAATAGGAGGTCTGCCAATCACTTCAAATTCATCCTGGAAAAAGTGTTACATACCTCATTGCTGAATATCACTACAGTCACCTTCGAAGTACTCCCCTGGGGAAGCTATGCACTGATGCCAGCACCTAGTCCACCCTTTAAAGCAATTTTGGAACTTTTTCTGGAATGGCCATCAGAGCTGTCGTGGTATTACCCTTGATGTCCTGAATGTCATCAAAATGTCTTCCTTTCAATATTTCCTTTATCCTTGGGTAAAAAAAGAAGTCACTGGGGGGCCAGCTCAGGTGAGTAAGGAGGGTGTTCCAATATGGTTATTTGTTTACTGACTAAAAAATCCCTCACAGACAGTGCTGTGTGAGCTGGTGCATTGTCATAATGCAAGAGCCATGAATTGTTGGCTAAATATCCAGGTTGTCTAACTTTTTCATGCAGCCTTTTCAGCACTTCCAAATAGTAAACATGGTTAACGGTCCAGTTGGTATGAATTCATAACAAAGAATCCCTCTGATATCAAAAAAGGTTAGCAACATCGTTGCAACAAGTTTGCAAACTTAATTGTCTGACCTCGTATATTGAGGGAAAAGAGAAAAGAGAAAAAGGTATGGCAGGTATACGGAAATCCAATGAAAGAATGGTGATTCAACAGCCTGAAGGATCTGTTTTAGAAACAACTGAATGGACCACCAGTGAAATCAGTGATAATGCAGAAATGAGGAGGTAAGAAGACAGCAAGTCAGGAGAAGAAGGAATAGAGTCAGCACACCTGAAAGAGTATCCATTGTGACAGTCTAGGTAGAGGAGGGAAGAACCATAGGAAGAACCATGGCTATGAGCAGACAAGTTAGTTCCCCATGAGATATTGAGGTTTTCATGACATGTGTCATGAAGCACGTGGTAAGGAAAGAGTTCATTTAAATGGAGTAATCAGTCAAATAATTGCAAAATTTTGCAGCACTATTTCAGTATTTTTTCACTGATTTTATGCTTAATGCACTAAATCATTGGCCTGGTTTGTTTAAGCACTGCCCAATAGAGATGTAATGTGAGTTACATATTCAATGTAAATTTTTCTACTAGCCAAATTTAAAAATATATATTGAAACAAGTCAAATTAAACTTAATAATTTAATACAATATGTTAAAAAGGCATAGTTTCACCAAGTAATCAATAAAAAAGATTATTGATGAGATATAGTACATTCTTTTTTTTTTTTCATATGAATACTTAGAAACCCAGTGAGTGTTTTTTTACTCATGGTGTATCTAATTTGGATTAGGCCCATTTCACATGATAATTTCACAAGTACCTAATTGCTGCCATATTAGGTAGTACGGGTTTAGAGGAACCCATGTTTGCATCACCACCTATGAAGTAGTCTTGAAAATAAAGCCAAACAAATGGAATTTGATCAAGCTGCTAGATAAGTCCTGTTCAAATACAATAACCACTAGCAACATGTAGCAATTGAAATCTAAATTAGTGAAAAATAATTGAAACTAAAACGGCATTTCCTTGCTTGTACTGAACACATTTCAAGTTGTGAATAAACACATGTTATTAGGCTAGTGGCTACCCTATTAGGCACCACAGGTTTAGAGACTTAGTGCTTCTGTCATCTAGACTGAAATTTAGAAAATATTGTCTAAATCACAGGGAATTTGTATCACCCTTGATGAAAACTAACATTTCTCTTATTTCATTCCAAAATTCCTCTTTTATTTCATTCCAAAATTTTCTTTCACCCTGTGAACTTCTTTCTGCCTCCACCCATCACAAAACCTTATCATGTCCTTGCCGGTAGGATGTAAAATTGTCTAAAAGAATCCTGAAAAGTTCAATTATGCGGATCCCCCTTCTCTCTCAATAATTACATTTTATTTAAGTTTCATAAAGATGTGTGGCACCCTGTATATTGAATATATGGTGCGTCTGAAAAGACTTTTGAGGAGTGAATTTCTGAATATGCTGACATATTTTCCAAAACATAATTTTAGCTAGCACTATGACAATTATAGGATGTGCAATTGGGAAATTAAAAAGAAAGAAAAAGGAAAACATACAGCAATACTCTTTTCCCCCCCCTTCTCTTACATTTTAGGGATTTTTTTTTTCTTGTCTGTACTCTGGGCAGTGTTTTTACTTGGTATTTGCAATGGCAAGGCCTGCTCAGCGCTGAGGGAATTACATAGTCACAGACAATTAGTCTTTTAAAAGGTCTGCTGCTTGGAAATCTGCCACTAAACTCAGGATAGCCTCAGCATATAATGTAAATTTTTAATGATTATAACTTTTCTAAATTCAGCCTTTAACAAATCTTATAGTAGTGTTTTGTAACTTTTAAACCAAACATAACCCAATTAGGTTGGTATTTGATTAAACTGAACTGCCACTTCACTTAAGTGTTTAAATAAATCAACATTAACATGCTTTTACTACAGTAAATAAAGTTACATCTATATAGTTGAAATGTCAATACTCACACATGGCTCTTGAAAATTAAGTACTCCCGGCACTCTGAATAATGAATCTAGTATTAATCTGGGAAAAGCTATTGATTTCTTTTTTTAGGCCTGTGGGAGTTCTTTGCGCCAAACTGTATAAATTCTTAAAAAAATATTAAACCAGAGACGTCATCAAAATGGCGGCATGAGGTGAGCCTCTGTAAAGCTCCCCTTGAATTTACAATTAATCAAACAACAACAACTCCACAAAGGACTCCCTGCACAGCACACAGGCAAGACGAAGAGGCCCACTACTGAATTAAACTAAAGGTGGGCGAATAGAGCATGCCAGCAGGGGTGGAGGGAAGGGAGAAGTGCTGACACGGAGCCGCTCTGGCACAGGACGCAGACCTAGCTCAGTGCTCCGAGCTCGCTGTATCCCAGAACTATAGCAGCTGCAAAAGAGGGAAAAATTCGGACTGCTACGGCTCCGCTTATGGCCCACAAGGCTGAGGGGGCAGCATATAACACGGCTGAACCCAACACTCACGGCAGACACCTCGGAGAAAAATCTGAGGTAAGAAGGTTGAAAACGGTGGTTTAAGCCCTCACTACCAAGCAGAGAAAAGAAGCCTTAGGCACAGATTCTACCCGCGCCCTCCCTACCCTCCAAGAGCTTACCCTGCACCCACCTGCGCGGTACTAGAAGCGAAACAGTAACACTGTTGGATCAAAAGGACAGGATATTTGCTATCTGAGAACTGTGGAACACAGACTCAGATTTGCAGTCTAACTTGTTCCGGCAAAGAGGAGGGAACTGTGGAAGCGGAACTGGCTGTGGTGGTGGTCACCACCATTGCTCTGGGCCACCTCTCACAACTCACCTTGACCCTGGCCCCACCTATCTGGGTGGAGCCATGAAGGAATAAACAGAACTGCTGAAACATACCGGATCTGAATCTGGTGCAGAAAGAGGTTTGGAATTTCAAAACCTCTCCACATCCCCACAGAGACATGGTGCCCTATGACTCAGGCAAACTGCTAACAGAGGAGAAGCCCGTTTCCCAGGGAATCCCCCCATTGTGCGAGAAGCTGGAATAGTGCAGAGAAAACATAGCACGACTGTGTGAGAGAGGAAAAAAAGGCTGCAGTTGAGAGAAAAATACAACATTCTACCAACAAGCATTGGCAAACAAAAGAAAGACCTCTTCCTATCAATCTGTTGAGGAAGCCACTCTTGTAGATGTCTAGGAAGAGAAATAATAAATCAGTAATTCCCATGAACAACCAAGGCAAGAAGACAGCTCAGAAAGAAAGTGAAAAGAATCCAGAAAAGGAACTTAAAGATATGGAAATATGTGACTTAAATGACAGAGAATTCAAGATTGCAGTTCTGAAAAAAACTCAACGAGATGCAAGAAAACACAGAAAGGCAGTTTCATGAACTCAGAAACACAATCAAAGAACAACATGAGCATTTTATGAAAGAAATTGAAATTTTTAAAAAGAGCCAGAGAATTTCTGGAGATTAAGAACTCAATAGAAGAAATTAAGAATGAAATAACCAGCTCAGGTAGTAGAGTTGACCAGATGGAGGAAAGAATCAGAGACATCGAAGATAGAAAACTGGAAATTACACAGTAGGTAGAAGAAAGAGACTTGAGACTTAAAATAAATGAAAGAACTCTACAACAACATTCTGACTCTATCAGAAAGAGCAATATAAGAATAATGAGCATACCAGAAGGAGAAAAAAGAGAAAAGGGAACAGAGAATATATTCAAACAAATTGATGATGAGAACTTCCCAAACTTGTGAACAGAAATGGATACACAAATCCAAGAAGCAAATAGAACACATAATTACCTCAATCCCAACAAGCCTTCTCCAAGGCACATTGTATTGACCTGTCTAAAATCAACGACAAAGGAAGAATTCTCAAGGCAGCCAGGGAAAAGAAGACGGTCACCTACAAAGGAAAGCCCATTAGACTATCACCAGATTTTTCAGCAGAAACTCTACAAGACAGGAGTGAGTGGAACCAAATATTCAAACTATTGCAAGAGAGAAATTATGAGCCAAGAATAATATATCCAGCAGAGATATCCTTTAGCTATGAAGGAGGAATAAAGACCTTTGCAGACATACAGAAGCTGAGGGAATTTTCTAATACAAGACCTGCACTACAAGAAATAGTAAAGGAGGCTATTTGACCACCATCAACAGGGACAATTTGTGGCAACATAAAAAGGGTGAGAGTAAAGGACTGAACAGAAATATTGGAATGGAGAAAGTAAGTGTGCTGAAGAAAATGGAATAGTCTAAATATCAAACTTTCTTTGCATAAACTGAACGGTAACCACTCAAAAAAAAAAAAATCCAGAACTGAAATATATACTGTAATAAAACAAGAAACAGAGGGAAACATAGAATACCACCACACAGAAATAATAGGCAAACAACAAAAAGGCAAAGAAACAATCGCGACACAGCCTTACCAGAAAACTGAAGATAGAATGACAGGAAATCCTCACATATCAATAATCACCCTAAATGTAAATGGACTAAACTCACCAATCAAAAGGCAAAGAGTAGCAGATGGGATCAAAAAACTAAACCCAACCATATGCTGTCTCCAAGAGACACATCTCGGCTACAAGGAGAAGCATAGACTGAAAGTGAAAGGGTGGAATTTGACACTCCAAGCAAATGGTACCCAGAGAAAATCGAGTGTAGCCATAATTGTATCACATGAAAGAGACTTCAGGGCGAAAAGGGTAACAAGAGACACAGATGGACATTTCATAATGGTAAACGGGACTATACAACAAGAAGACATAACAGTCATCAATATTTATGCCCCCAATTAGGAAGCACCAAAATATACCAAGCAACTACTAACAGAACTAAAGGGAGGAATTGACCAAAACACAATTATACTAGGGGACTGAAATACATCATTGACAGCTATGGATAGATCATCCAAACAGAAAATAAATAATAAAATAGCAGCCCTAAACGACACATTAGATAAAATGGACATAATTGATGTATACAGAGCACTTCATCCTAAATCATCAGCTATACATTATTTTCTAGTGTACATGGAACATTCTCAAGGATAGACCATATATTGGGACATAAAAGCAGCCTCAGCAAATTTAAGAAGATTGAAAACATACCAAGCATATTCTCTGATCACAAGGCTTAGAAATTGGATATCAACTACTAAAAGAAAGCAGGAAAAAACACAAATGCATGGAGATTAAACAACATACTTTTAAAGAACGACTGAGTCAAAGAAGAAATTAGAGGAGAGATCAAAAGATACATAGAAACAAATGACAATGAAAATACATCTTACCAAAATTTTTGGAATGCAGCAAAAGCAGTTTTATTTTTTTTTAAATTTATTTATTGGGGTAACAATTGTTAATGAATTTACCTAATTTCAGGTGTACAATTCTGTATTAGAAGCAGTTTTAAGAGGGAAATTTATATAATTGCAGGCATATCTCAAGAAACAAGAAAAATCACAAATATATAACTTAATTTTACAACTGAAACAACTAGAAAAAGAAGAACAAGTGAAACCCAAGGTCAGCAGAAATAGGGAAGTAACAAAAATCAGAGCAGAACTAAATGAAATAGAGAACAAAAGACAATAGAAAAAAATAATGTTATAAAGAGCCGATTCTTTGAAAAGATTAACAAAATCGACAAACCCTTGTCTAGACTCACTAAGATAAAAAGAGAGAAGACACTAATTAACAAATTTAGAAATGAAAAAGTGGAAGTTATTACGGACATCACAGAAATATAAAGGATCATGCAAGAATACAATGAAGGACTATATGCCACGAAATTCAATAACCTAGAAGAAATGGACAAGTTCTTAGAAACATATAGCCTTCCAAGGCTGAACCATGAAGAACTGGAAAATCTAAACAGACGAATCACCACTAACGAAATTGAATCAGTCATCCAAAATCTTCGCAAAAGAGAAAGTCCTAGACCAGATGGCTTCACTAGTGAATTCTACCAAACCTTCAAACAGAATCTAATACCCATCCTGCTCAAACACTTCCAAAAAATTGAAGAAGAGACAGTACTCCCTAACTCATTTTGTGAGGCCAACATTACCCTGATACCAAAACCTGGTAAGGACAACACAAAAGACGAAAACTTCAGACCAATATCTCTGATGAATACTGATGCAAAAATCCTAAACAGAATTCTAGGAAATCAAATACAACAATGCATTAAAAATACTGTTCATCATGACCAAGTGGGGTTCATCCCTGGGGTACAAGCATGGTTCAACATCGGCAAATCAATCAATGTGATACATCACATAAACAAAATAAAGGACAAAAATCATGTGATTATATCAATTGATACAGAAAAAGCATTTGACAAGATACAACATCTATTTATGATTAAAACACTTAATAAAATTGGTATAGAAGGAAAATACCTCAACATAATAAAGGCCATATACGACAAGCCCTCAGCTAATCTCATAATTAATGGTGAAAAGCTGAAGCCCTTGGCTCTAAGTTCAGGAACCCGACAAGGTTGTCCCCTATCACCTCTGCTTTTCAACATAGTGTTGGAAGTCCTTGCCAGAGCAATCAGGCAAGAGAAAGAAATAAAAGGCATCCAAATTGGGAATGAAGAAGTTAAATTGTCACTCTTTGCAGATGACATGATGCTATATATAGAAAACCCTAAAGACTCCACCAAGAAGCTATTAGAAACAATCAATGAATACAGTAAAGTTGCTGGCTACAAAATCAACGTACAAAAGTCCATAGCTTTCCTATATAACAACAATGAAATCTCAGAAAAAGAAATACAAAAAACAATTCCTTTTGCAATTGCAGCAAAAAGAATAAAATACCGAAGAATAAACTTAACCAAGGAGGTGAAGGATTTATATGCTGAAAACTATAAGACATTTTTGAAAGAAATTGAAGAACACACAAAGAAATGGAAAGACATTCCGTGCTCATGGATTGGAAGAATCAACATAGTTAAAATGGCCATATTACCCAAAGCCATATACAGATTTACTGCAATCCCCATCAAAATCCCAATGACAATTTTTAAAGAAATAGAACAAAAAAATCATCAGGTTTGTTTGGAACCACAAAAGACCCCGAACAGCCAAAGCAATATTAAAAAAAAAGAACAATACTGGAGGTATCACACTCCCTGATTTTTGCTTGTACTACAGGGCTACAATAATCAAAACAGCTTGGTATTGGCGGAAAAACAGACACATAGACCAATGGAATAGAATTGAAAACCCAGAAATAAAACCACATAAATATGGAAGATAATTTTTGACAAAGAAGCTAAAAACATACAATGGAGGAAAGACAGCCTCTTCAATAAATGGTGCTGGCTGAATTGGATAGCTACGTGCAAAAGAATGAAACTGGACTGCTATCTGTCACCATGTACCAAAATTAATTCAAAATGGATCAAAGACTTAAGCATAAGACCTGACACAATAAACTGCATTGAAGAAAACATAGGTACTAAACTTACCTTGGTTCAAGTTTGACCTTGGGTTCAAAGAGTGTTTTATGAATTTGACTCCAAAGGCAATGGAAGTAAAAACTAAAATAAATGAACGGTTTTATATGAAACTCAAAAGCTTCTGCACAGCAAAAGAAACTATTGACAAAATAATGAGGCAACCAACTGAACGGGAGAATATTTTTGCAAACAGTGCCTCTGATAAGGGGCTAATATCCAAAATATACAAGGAACACATGAAACTCAACAACAAAAAAACAAACAACCCAATTGAAAAAAGGACAGAGGACCTGAAGAGACATTTCTCCAAAGAGGATATACAAATGGCAAACAGACATATGAAAAAATGCTCAACATCGCTAATCATCAGAGAAATGCAAATGAAAACCACAATGAGATATCACCTCACCCCAGTCAGAATGGCTTTCATCAACAAGACAAATAGTAACAAGTGTTGGAGAGGCTGTGGAGAAAAAGGAATCCTCATACACTGTTGGTGGGAATGCAGACTGGTGCACCCGCTATGGTAGGCAGTGTGGAGGTTTCTCAAGAAATTACGAATAGAATTACCATATGACCCAGCAATCGCTCTCCTGTGTATCTACCCAAAAAATCTGAAAGCATTTCTCTATAGAGACACATGCACTCCAATGTTCATTGCAGCTTTGTTTACGGTGGCCAAGACATGGAAACAACCAAAATGTCCTTTGATAGATGAATGGATAAAGAAGTTGTGGTATATATACACAATGGAATACTATTCTGCGTTAAGGAAATATGATATAGGAGCATTTGTGACAACATGGATGGATCTTGAGAGTATAATGCTAAGTGAAATAAGTCAGACAGAAAAAGCAGAGAACCCTATGATTTCACTGATATGTGGTATATAAACCAACAAGAACAAGACAAACAAATGAGAAAGAAAAACTCATAGACACAGACAATAATTTAGTGGTTACCAGAGGGTAAGGGGGTGGGGGTGGGTGATGAGGGTAAAGGGGATCAAATATATGGTGATGGAAGGAGAACTGACTCTGGGTGGTGAACGCACAATGGGATTTATAGACGATGTAATACAGAATTGTACACCTGAAATCTATGTAAATTTACTAACAATTGTCACCCCAATAAATTTAATAAAAAAAAATACAGTAAAGTTGCTGGCTATAAAATCAACGTACAAAAGTCCATTGCATTCCTTTCGACTAATAATGAAATCTCAGAAAAAGAAATACAAAAAAACCAATTCCCTTTGCAATTGCAGCAAAAAGAATGAAATACGTAGGGATAACCTTAACCAAGGATGTGAAGGATTTGTATGCTGAAAAGTATAAGACATTTCTGAAAGAAATTGAAGAAGACACAATGAAATGGAAAGACATTCCGTGCTCATGGATTTGAACAATCAACATAGTTAAAATGGCAATATTAGCCAAAGCAATATACAAATTTAATGCAATGCACATCAAAATCCCAATGGCATTTTTTAAAGAAATAGAAGAAAAAATCATCAGATTTGTTTGGAACCACAAAAGACCCCAAGCAGCCAAAGCAATCTTAAGAAATAAAAAAAAAAATGCTGGAGGTATTGCACTCCCTGACTTTAGCTGTACTACAGGGCTAAAATAATCAAAACAGCATGGTATTGGCAGAAAAACTGACACATAGACCAATGGAATAGAATTGAGAACCCAGAAATAAAACCACGTAAATATGGACAGATTACTTTTGACAAAGAAGCTAAAAACATACAATGGAGGAAAGACAGCCTCTTCAATAAATGGTGCTGGCAGAATTGGATAGCCCCGTGCAAAAGAATGAAGCTTAACTGCTCTCTGTCACCATGTACCAAAATTCAAAATGGATCAAAGACTTAAGCATTAGACCTGACACAATAAACTGCATACAAGAAAACATAGGTACTAAACTTATGAACCTTAGGTTCAAAGACCATTTTATGAATTTGACTCCAAAGGCAATGGAAGTAAAAGCTAAAATAAATGAATGGGACTATATGAAACTTAAATGCTTCTGCACAGCAAAAGAAACCATCGACAAAATAAAGAGGCAACCAACTGAATGGGGGAAGATTTTTGCAAACAGTGCCTCCGATAATGGGGTAATATCCAAAATATACAAGGAACTCATAAATCTCAACAACAACATAACAAACAACCCAATTGCAAAATGGGCAGAGGACCTGAAGAGACATTTCTCCAAAGAGGACATACAAATGGTAAATAGACATATGAAAAATTGCTCAACATCACTAATCATCAGAGACATGCAAATGCAAACCACAATGAGATATCTCCTCACCCCAGTCAGAATGGCTGTCATGAACAAGACAAATAGTAACCAGTGTTGGAGAGGCTGTGGAGAAAAAGGAGCACTCATACACTGTTGGTGGGAATGCAGACTGGTGCAGCCATTATGGAAGGTAGTGTGGAGGTTCCTCAAAAAAATTACAAATAGAATTAACATATGACCCAGCAATTCCTCTCCTGGGTATCTACCCCAAAAATTTGAAAACATTTATACATAAAGACATGTGTGCTTAATGTCCATTGCAGTTTTGTTTACAGTGGCCAAGACATGGAAACAACCAAAATGTCCTTCGATGGATGAATGGATAAAAATGTTGTGGTATATATACACAATGAAATACTATTCAGCAGTAAGAAAAGATGATATAGGAACATTTGTGACAACATGGATGGATCTTGAGAGTATAATGGTAAGCGGAATAAGCCAGACAGAAAAGCAGAGAACCCTATGATTTCACTGATATGTGGTATATAAACCAAAAACAACAAAAGAACAATACAAACAAGTGAGAAACAAAAACTCATAGACACAGACAATAGTTTAGTGATTACCATAGGGTAAGGGGGGTGGGAGGTGGGAGATGAGGGTAAGGGGGATCAAATATATGTTGGAAAGAGAACTGACTCTGGGTGGTGAACACACAATGGAATTTATAGATGATGTAATACAGAATTGTACACCTGAAATCTATGTAATTTCACTAACAATTGTCACCCCAATAATTTTTTAAAAAATATTAAAACAAATAGTTGTTGAATTTTAAAACCACTGAGTTGTCCTAATGATGGTTCTGATTATCTTTTCCCCCTAAATTGAAATAATGATTGATCATTGGAAGAGTAACTATAAGGAATCTTTCTCATTCTAGTAAGTTAAAATTATTAGACCTTTGGCTGCATTCCTTGCCCAGTAATAGATTTTCCATAACAGACAGTGTTCATCAAAGGTTAACTAGAATTATGTGGCAGTAAAAAAATCCTGTGTTTCTGTCCATAGTTGAAGCATGATGGATTTAAATACCTCATATGAGGGTAAAAGAAACTTTTTGGAAGCAGAACTTAGGTACCGTGAAAAATGTAGCTTTCCATTTCCATTTCTATTGCTGTTCAAAGATGGATGCTCTAAGATGGTGCTACATCTTCCATGAATTCATAGCTGTACATTTCATTGATATTTCCTTTTTATGTGCCCTTTAGCAGCCTATTTGATTTTTGACTGGTTCCCTGAATCCTATATAGGATGAGTTTCAAAGTACACTAAATTATTATTTGAGTACCCTCTCTTAGTGTCTCCCTGACTTTAATAAAGGTTTATCTAAAGCAAGTCTGCATTGGAACTTTGTTCACTAGAAAGAGATGTTTATAATCTAAGCTGTGATAACTATGATGTGCTAGAATTCAGTTTAGCTGCAAGTGACAGAAAACCTTAATAAGAGTGGCTTAAACAAGACAGGTTGTTTCTCTCATGCATTCAAGTGCACAGGTAACTAGTAGGACTGGTATGGTCTAGATGTTTCATCTTGCAGTCTTTTCATGCTTGGCCTCCATTCTGAAGGATACCTTGTGGTCAAAGAGGACTTCCTCCAGTAGTGGTGTCTGCATTCTAGCCAGCAAGAAGGCGGAAAGGAAAGAGAAGGAAAAATTCCCTTTAAAGACATTTCCCAGAACTTGCACACTCTACCTCCACTTATATCTCGTTTACCAGGACTTAGTCTCCTGGCCACAAATAGCTGCAATAAAGACTGGGAATACAGTCTTTATGCTGAGTGACCATAAGTTCAGCTGAAAAATTAGAATTCTGTTATTATAGAAAAAAAGAAACATTGGGGGTAAATTAGGTGTCTATGCCATGTTGTTATCTTGCACGGAACTTTTGGTCAGCCATTTTATGATGCTAGCAGCTGCTGCTAGAAAACTAAGAGAAGCAACTAAGTTTGGGGTCAAGATCCCCAAAAGAATTACTTATAATGTCTTCCCCCCCTAGTTTGCTATATTTTCAGAGCCCCTCTGTGGGGACAAAGCCCCCAAAAACCAGTTTCCAGGCTCTCGGCCTCACATAGAAAGGTGCTGGCTCGGGTAGTAAATGGCCATCAACTGTTATCAGATGGCCAGCAGCTGTGGCTAGTTGTCCGTCAGCTGTAACCCGTAAGCCATTGGCCACTAATATAACTGCTGTGGCTACGCTAGCAGGAAAGGAATGGGGGCTAGCAAGAAGGTGGTGGCTGGCAAGTGCGGACTGCTGTTAGGCAGATTATGTAGATCCTGTTTCCTGTGTCTCCAGCCCAGCCGCCAGCGAGAATATATTGGTTTGACTCCCCTATCTATGGCTCCGTGGTTGTTCCTTTTTGGCTTTACCGTGTCCTGCGTTCTTGGGCGGGGAGTGGGAGCTGAGACCCTGCACGACAAATGGCACAGCGAGCAGGGTCCCCTGCGTGACACCTCTCAACGCAGCACGTGAAAATTCCTGCTCCTCTCATAGGTCTTAAATCTCTTAGATTTCAACTTTTTCATATCAAAACTTCCTATACTGCCATCAGAAGAAGTGCCTTTGCAATTGTTCACGCTGGCATAAGATGTCATATGGAGAAAAAAAATTCAATGTTTTTTCTAGTATACCTGAATGTTTTATTGTTTTCCATTCTGTTTCTTTGCGTTTTTACACATTGAAACACCTCTCTTGACATTAAAACTCTCTATACATCAGAAAGTTTTGGAGTTGATCAAGTAATAACAATAACAGTCACTGTGTTTTGAGTGCTTGCACTATGTCAGTCATAGTGTTGTGGGTTTTACTTACATTATGTCGTTAAATCTTCAGAACAATCTTATGAAATAGGAATATTGTTATTGTCCTTAGTTTCTAAATGGGGAACCTGAAGCTCATATAACTGACATAAGTTGTCTAACTCCCCACAGCTAGTTAGTGATAAAGTCCAAGATTCATCCCTAGGAAAACTGAATCTAGATTCCCACCTTTCCTCCACCCCTCACCCCAGTCCTTAACCACAATATGCCCTGATTCATTGACATTATTCTATATGAAAAAAATTATGTCTGTTCTCCAATATGAAAGCCACTAAACACATGTGGCTATTTACTTTTAAATTTGAATTAAATAAAATTAAAATTTCCATTCTTCAGTCATACTAGTCACTTCATGTGCTTATTAGACACATGTAACCCGTGGCTATCATGCTGAATGTTGCAGATATGGTATATGTCCACCAACAGAGTCTCTTGGAAAGTACTGACTTAGATACTCAAGTTCTAACCTGAATTTCTTGTTAGCCTGAATTATTTGCCTGTCTGTGTACATATGGACAAAGAGAGACAGGTACAATATTTTAAAGAAGATATTGACTGAATTTATCACTCTGCTTGATAAATTCCACGCTTGTAAACAAATATTTGAGTGAAAAATGTAAATATTCATTGAATACTGTCTCTGAAATCATCACAAACCCATTATTATGCCCGCATTATAACTCTACATATTGTGCATAAATGTGAATATTCTGCTGATGAAATTATGTCAGACATATTTCAAATCTATATAGTCAACGTCTGATAGAACACAGCTGGACCAACATAGCATGCATGGTATCTGTTAGCCCTTTCATTGTTATAATGGGATATTTGCTTCATATTATTTTCAGCATTATTCAGTGAATGTTTTGACAACAGTGAAAATTAAATAAAAAACACCAAGATGCATGCTTGTATCTGTACGAGATAAACACAATCGCTTCTAATCTTATCCTTTTCTATTTTATACATTTATAGTAAAGACTAAAAGGTGAGTACTTGGAAAAGAAAGGACTCCTTTGTGGATTTGATATATAGTCAAATACAAAATCCTATCCTTTAGAGTTGCCAATAGTTACAGCTTCAAAACCTTTGTGGTAAAAGTGCTGTCTCACTAAGTCATACTAGCTTTTACTGAAAAAGCCCAATGGGTTTGCCTATTTGAAAATGCTGTATTAAAAGAGTACTCTGGTCATTGGCCAGGGAAAGAGCCGCCAAAATGACTTAATAAAATGACTTAATACACTACTGCATTCATTTAGGCCAAGTTTTCTTTTTAAAAAGGTGGAAGAAACTTTAAACATGAAAAAGCAACACTTACCTATAATTTGAATATTAGTTCTTTGTGTGCCGAAGAAACTGCATTCAGGAGATAAATTAGAAAACACCTTGGTTATTGTAATTTTGAAAGAAAAATGACAGGTTTCGTCTTGTGAACATCACAGTCAATAATTTTCCTACCTGTTTTCCTTCTGAATTTAAGAGCTCCAAGTGAAAATAATAAAATATCACATTTTTTCCCTTTTTAAAAAATTTATTGGGGTGACATTTGTTAGTGAAATGACATACATTTCAGATGTACAATTCTGTATTACATCATCTATAAATCTCATTGTGTGTTCACCACCCAAGGATAGTTCTCCTTCCATCACCATATATTTGATCCCCCTTACCCTCATCTCCCTCCCCCCAACCTCCTAACCCTCTGGTAACCACTAACCTATTGTCTGTGTCTATGAGTTTTTCTTTCTCATTTGTTTGTCTTGTTCTTTTGTTGTTTTTGGTTTATATACCACATATTAGTGAAATCATAGGGTTCTCTGCTTTTTCTGTCTGACTTATTGCGCTTAGAATTATACACTCAAGATCCATCCATGTTGTCACAAAGGTTCCTATATCATCTTTTCTTACCGCCAAATAGTATTCCATTGTATATATATATATATATATATATATATATATATGCCACAACTTCCTTATTCATTCATCCATCGAAGGACATTTTGGTTGTTTCCATGTCTTGTCCACCGTAAACAAAGCTGCAATGAACATTGGAGCACACATGTCTTTATGTATAAATGTTTTCAAATTTTTTGGGTAGATACCCAGGAGAGGGATTGCTGGGTCATATGTTAATTCTATTTGTAATTGTTTGAGGAACCTCCACACTGCCTTCCACAACGGCTGCACCAGTCTGCATTCCCACCAACAATGTATGAGTGTTCCTTTTTCTCCACAGCCTCTCCAACACTTATTATTATTTGTCTTGTTGATGACAACCATTCTGATTGGGGCGAGGTGAAATCTCATTGTGGTTTGTATTTCAATATCTCTGATGATTAGTGGTGTTGAGCATTTTTTCATATGTCTATTTGCCATTTGTATGTCCTCTTTGGAGAAATATCTCTTCAGATCCTCTGCCCATTTTTCAATTGGTTTTTTTTTTGTTTTTCTCTTGTTGAGTTTCATGAGTTCCTTGTATATTTTGGATATTAGCCCCTTATCGGAGGCACTGTTTGCAAAAATCTTCCCCCATTCAGTTGGTTGCCTCTTTATTTTGTCGATGGTTTCTTTTGCTGTGCAGAAGCATTTAAGTTTCATATAGTCCCATTCATTTATTTTACCTTTTACTTCCCTTGCCTTTGGAGTCAAATTCATAAAATGGTCTTTGAACCCAAGGTTCATAAGTTTAGTACCTATGTTTTCTTGTATGCAGTTTATTGTGTCAGGTCTTATGCTTAAGTCTTTGACCCATTTTGAATTTTGGTACATGGTGACAGAGAGAAGTTCAGTTTCATTCTTTTGCACGGGGCTATCCAATTCTGCCAGCACCATTTATTGAAGATGCTGTCTTTCCTCCATTGTATGTTTTTAGCTTCTTTGCAAAAATTATCTGTCCACATTTATGTGGTTTTATTTATGGGTTCTCAATTCTATTCCATTAGTCTATGTGTCTGTTTTTCTGCCAAATGCCTTGCTGTTTTGATTATTGTAACCCTGTAGTACAAGTTAAAGTCACGGAGTGTGATACCTCCAGTATAGTTCTTTTTTCTTAAGATTGCTTTGGCTATTCGGAATGTCTTGTGGTTCCAAACAAATCTGATGATTTTTTCTTCTATTTATTTAAAAACTGCCATTGGGATTTTGATGTGCATTGCATTAAATCTGTATATTGCTTTGAATAATATGGCCATTTTAGCCATGATGATTCTTCCAATCCATGAGCACAGAATATCTTTCCATTTCTTTGTGTCTTCTTCAATTTAATTCAAAAATGTCTTATAGTTTTAAGCATATAGGTCCTTCACATCTTTGGTTAAGTTTATTCCTAGGTATTTTATTCTTTTTGCTGCAATTGCAAAGGGAATTGTTTTTTGTATTTCTTTTTCTGAGATTTCATTATAGTCTATAGGAATGCAATGGACTTTTGTACCTTGATTTTGTACCCAGCAACTTTACTGTATTTGTTGATTGTTTCTAATAGCTTTTTGGTGGAGTCTTTAGGGTTTTCTATATATAGCATCATGTCATCTTCAAAGAGTGATAATTTAACTTCTTAACACTAGGTTATTAAATTTGGTGGCATGTAGTCCTTCATAGTATTCTTGTATGATCCTTTGTATTTCTGTGGTGTCCTTGATAACTTCCACATTTTCAATTCTGATTTTGTTAATTAGTGTCTTCTCTCTTCCTATCTTAGTGAGTCTAGCCAAAGGTTTGTCCACTTTGTTAATGTTTTCAAAGAAGCAGCTCTTTGTCACATTAATTTTTTGTATTGTCTTTTTGTTCTCTATTTCATTTAGTTCTGCTCTGATTTTTGTTATTTCTTTTCTGCTGCTGACCTTGGGTTTCTCTTGTTCTTCTTTTTCTAGTTCTTTAATGTGTAACACGAGGTTATTTATTTGGGATCTTTCTTGTTTCTTGAGGTAGGCCTGTAATGATATAAATTTCCCTATTAAAACTGCTTTCGCTGCATCTTAAAAATTTTGATAGGATGTATTTTCACTGTCATTTGTTTCTATGTATCTGTTGATCTCTCCTCTAATTTCTTCTTCGACCCAGTCGATATTTAAAAGTATGTTGTTTAATCTCCATGTATTTGTGTTTTTTCCTGCATTCTTTTTGCTGATGATATCCAATTTCAAAGCCTTTTGATCAGAGAATATGCTTAGCATGATTTCAGTCTTCTTAAATTTGTCGAGGCTGATTGTATGTCCCAATATATGGTCCATCCTTGAGTATGTTCCATGTACACTCGAAAAGAATGTATAGTCTGATGTTTTAGGATGAAGTGTTCTATATATGTCAGTTATGTCCATTTCACCTAATGTGTAATTTAGGGCTGCTATTTAGTTATTTATTTTCTGTTTCGATGATCTATCCATAGCTGTGAAAGGTGTATTGAAGTCCCCTAGTATAATTGTGTTTTGGTCAATTCCTCCCTTTAGTTCTGTTAGTAGTTGCTTGGTATATTTTGGTGCTCCCTGATTGGGGGCATAAATATTGATGACTGTTATGTCTTCTTGTTGTATAGTCCCCTTTACCATGATGAAATGTCCATCTTTGTATCTTGTTATCTTTTTCACCCTGAAGTCTGTTTCACCTGATTTCATTATGGCTACCCCTGATTTTCTCTGGGTACCATTTGCTTGGAGTGTCAATGTCCACCCTTTCACTTTGAGTGTATGATTGTCCTTGTAGCTGAGATATGTCTCTTGGAGACAGCATATGGTTGGGTTAATTTTTTTGATCCAATCTGCTACTCTGTCCCTTTTGATTGGTGAGTTCAGCCCATTTACATTTAGGGTGATTATTGATATGTGAGGATTTCCTGTCATTCTATCTTTAGTTTTCTGGTAAGGCTGTGTCGCAGTTGTTTCTTTGCCTTTTTGCTGTTGTCTATTATTTCTGTGTGGTGGTATTCTATGATGATTCCCTCCGTTTCTTCTTTTGTTACAGTATATATTTCAATTCTAGATTTTTTTGAGTGGTTACCCTTAGATTATGTAAAAGAAAGTTTGATATTTAGAGTATTCCAGTTTTTTCAGTACGCTTACTTTCTCCATTCCCATATTCCGGTTTAGGCCTTTACTCTCCCCGTTTTTATGTTTTGGTTGCCACAAACTGTTCCTGTTTATGGTGGTCGAATAGTCTCTTTTAGTATTTCTTGTAGTGCAGGTCGTGTATTAGCAAATTCCCTCAGCTTCTGTATGTCTGCAAAGGTCTTTATTCCTCCTTCATAGCTAAAGGATATCTTTGCTGAATATATTATTCTTGGCCCATAATTTCTCTCTTTCAATAGTTTGAATATTTGTTTCCACTCCCTCCTGGCTTGTAGATTTTCTGCTGAAAAATCTGATGATAATCTAATGGGCTTTCCTTTGTAGGTTACCGTCTTCTTTTCCCTGGCTTCCTTGAGAATTCTTTCTTTGTCCTTGATTTTAGACAGCTTCAATACAATGTGACTTGGAAAAGGCCTGTTGGGATTGAGGTAATTAGGTGTTCTATTTGCTTCTTGGATTTGAGGATCCAGTTCTGTCCACAAGTTTGGGATGTTCTCAGCCACAATTTGTTTGAATAGATAGATTATCTGTTCCCTTCTCTCTTTCTTCTCCTTCTGATATGCCCATTATTCTTATCTTGCTCTTTCTGATGGAGTCAGAATGTTGTTGTAGAGTTCTTTCATTTCTTTTAAATCTCAAGTGTCTTTTTTCTTCCATCTGTGTAATTTCCATGTTTCTGTCTTTGACGTCACAGATTCTTTCCTCCTTCTGGTCAACTCTACTACCTAAGCTGGTTATTTCATTCTTAATTTCTTCTATTGAGTTGATAATCTCCAGAAATTCTCTGTGTTTCTGTTTTAAAATTTCTATGTCTTCTGTAAAATGCTCATGTTGTTCTTTGATTGTGTTTTTGAGTTCATTAAACTGCCTTTATGTGTTTCGTTGCATCTCGTTGATATTTTTCAGAACTGCAATCTCGAATTCTCTGTCATTTAAGTCACATATTTCCATATCTTTAAGTTCCTTTTCTGGTTACTTTTCACTTTCTTTCTGAGCTGTCTTGTTACCTTGGTTATTCATGGAAATTACTGATTTGTTTTTTCTCTTCCTAGACATCTACAGGATTGGCTTCTGCAACAGGTTGATAGGAAGAGGTCTTTACTTTGTTTTCCAGTACTTTTTGGTAGAATGTTTTATTTTCTCTCTGATTGCAGGCTTTTATTTCTCGCTCACATAGTAGTGGTATGTTTTCTCTGCACTAATCCAGCTTCTCACACAATGGAGGGATTCCCTGGGAGATGGGCTTTTGCTCTGTTAACAGTTCACCTAGGTCACAGGGTGCAGTGGCCGTGTGGGTGTGCGGAGATCTTTTGAAGTTCCAAAGTTCTTCCTGCACTACATTCAGAGTCTGTATGTTTCAGCAGTTCTGTTTACTCTCGCAGGGATCCTCCCAGATAGATGGGCCAGGGGCGGGGTGAGTTGTTAGAGGTGGACCAGAGCAATGGCGGCGACCACCACCACAGCTGGTCCTGCTTCCACAGTTCCCTCCCCTTTGCCGGAATTAGTTGAGCTGCGAATATGTGTCTGTGGTCTACAGTTCTCAGAACAGCAAATATTGTGTTCTTTTGATCTTACACTGCTACTGCTCCACTTCTAACACCTGGCAGGTGGTGGCGGGGCGATATCTGGTAGTGTAGGGAGGGGCGGCTCGTCCCCGTGCCTAAGGCTTCTGTTCTCTGCTCGGCAGTGAGGGCTTAAACCACCGATTTCAGCCCTCTTCCCTCAGTGTTTTTTCCGAGGTCTCTGCCGTGAGTGTTGGGTTCAGCCGTGTTATATGTTGCCCACTCAGCCCTGTGGGCCATAAGTGGAGCCCTAGCAGTCTGAGTTCTTCTCTTTCCCGCAGTTGCCGTAGTTCCGGGATGCAAGGAGCTCGAAGCACTGAGCTAGGTCTGTGTCCTTTGCCTGTGCAGCTTGTCTCTGCACTTCTCCCTTACCTCCTCCCCCTCTCACGCACGCTATTCACCCACCTTGAGGTGAATTCAGTAGTGGGCCTCTTCGTCTTGACTCTCTGCTGAGCAGGGAGTCCTTTGTGTAGTTATTATTGTTCAATTCATTATAAATTCCAGGGGAGCTTTACAGAGGTTCACCTCACACTACCATTTTGTTGATCCAGATTGAAGATGTCATATTAATGAAGCTTATATTCTTTCCTCTGTTACTTGAATTCTTCTTAACACTAGTAGGTGTTCTGGAATAA
This sequence comes from Rhinolophus hipposideros, assembly GCF_964194185.1. NCBI lineage: Eukaryota > Metazoa > Chordata > Mammalia > Chiroptera > Rhinolophidae > Rhinolophus > Rhinolophus hipposideros. The sequence goes on along the minus strand of NC_138046.1, from coordinate 52,788,756 downwards.
AGTAGATTTGCATTTCAGTCAAAGAATATCATCTATGGGACAGAGTAGACTGATGATCTTTCAGAGTTCCATTTCAACGCACATCTGAGAGAAAGGGCTTCTGAGAATTTTCAGCACCCTGCAATTGCATTCCATATTTTGAAGTACTAGTATGTAAAATTCAAAAATGTGCTTTGTTATAATAGTATATGCCCCTGAACTGGTTAAAAGAGAGCAAAACTAGCCTTTTAAAGTAGTATAGTAATTACAGTCTTGATGTGAAGAAACCAAGAAATTTAGGGTTGGGAGAGACAGTTAAGATTATGACTAATCCTTTTACTTGAAAGAAAAGAAAACATAACCTCAGATAATTTACCATTGGCAGTGGGTGTCGTAGCTCAAACCCTGAATTCTGAAAGAGGAAATGTGGATGTAGGGCTGAGCTCAAAGCTTACTTGTGGGACTTAGGCTAAGTCACTTTCACTTCCCCCTGGATCTCTGTCTCCTCTGCAAAAAAAAAAAAAAAAAAAAAAAGTTGAACTCCTTTCAGATCTTAGGTTCTATGTATGATTTGCCCAAGGTTAAGCAGCTAGTTAGTAATTTTGCAGACTCTACTTCACTGAAATACTTAATTAGCCAGAAAGTATCATTACATTATTATTATTATTATTATTATTATTATTATTATTATTACTATTATTCATTTAATTTGGGGGAGAAAGAGGCTAAAACCCCAGCAAGCTAGTATCAGGAATTCATTTTAAAAATGGCTCCCATGAAATTCTTTTAGGTCAAACCAAAGTCTTAGACACTCCAATTTTTTATCTGCTCTGGAAAGTGAGTGCTGATGTGTACCATGATGACCGTGAAGTCCTAAATGATTGTCATTGCTCAGTAAAAATGCAACTCTGTATATTTGATTCCACTCACTTAAGATGGAAATTTACCTTGAACATTTAAAAATAACCCTATTCAACAAGGGTTAAAAACAACAAAAAATACTTTCTGCTCAACTTTTTGTTGGACAATTCAATTATCTACAATATCCTATTCCCCAGGCATACCAGTTAATTAAGATTTTACTGTGCATTTTTTAAACTTGCTAGTAAGCTAATTAATTGGAAGAGGTAAATTGTTTGGCCTGGCTAGATGTCTGCACTGATGCGATTGCTTGGATTTTGTTGTTTGTTATAGTAAAGAACAAATTGTCGGAACAGTGACATGTGTAGGTTTGGCTAAGGCAAAGATACCTCACATAGATAAACATGATATCAGGCTTTAGCAGTAGTTGAAATGGCTGGCACCATGATTATACAGTATCCCAGCCAACTCAGTAAATAATACTGAGGCCCCTTACCTATTTCTAGGAACAATTGTTAGTCAGTTTTCTTCGCTGGCCTTATTTCCTATGCCAAGTCAAAATCTAGCTACCTCCATCTAGCAGCTTTCCCTTCCAGTGAAAGGTGGGATCTCTCTGTTATAGGGAAGGAACTGGGACTTTTATCATCGCATCTCTAGCACAGAACACAGCATGTAGCATATAGTAGATGCTTCATAGATGACTAATGAACTAAACAGTGGAACAAAGAGCAGGGATTATTTTTGACTAATAGGTTGCTATTTCAGGGTCAGTTTTGTAGTTATCTTAAATTTGATCCCTCAAACAAATTTTAGCCAGGATGAGATAGCATGTTTTCTGAATGTGTTTGGAAACTTACTTCTCACTTTACCTCTTCTTGCTGTCGATAAGAGAACATTGGCCAACTCACTGATAACAAATGTCTTTCATAGATACACAGTAGAGATTCAATTGCATTTGTTGACTGAATATATTGGAAACAAAGGCAGCTTATGAAACAAAAGTAGAGCCACTTTGCAGTTATTATTTTCCTTTTGCTCCAAAGAAAAGTATAATCTAGAATTAACTCAATTTAGATAATGACATTGACAAAAGGAGAAGGTATGACCACAGGAAGGCAGAGTTGACATAAAACAAATTTTTTTTTCTTAAATATGAACAAAGTGAGGGAGCTGCCATGTCAGTTTCCATAATGAAAACCAAATATTTTAATGAGGGTAATAACACAGGCAGTTTTCTGTCTTTTTACTTCAAAGCTTAAAAATGCAACAGTAGGATTAAATGCATTTCATCTCCAAGTGGAATCCTGACAACCAATAGCAAAAATGTTTGTAAATTGTTGGTAGATGATTATCAACAGTTGTGCTTCAGAGGTAAATGCAAATGTGCATGTTTCATGACAGTCTGTTGATTGACCCAAACCTGAGGTGCTCAAAGTGCTCTTCATGTTGGAAGAGCTTGGTTTCTCCTTCTTCACCAAGTAAAGGAGAAGAATCTGGCTTAATATCAGCTACAATGTTGATGGTTTACCCCAAGATAAACAATGATAGTAAGTTCTTGCCTTCATTAGCAGCATACAAGCTAGGTCCTTTTGCCAAACAAACAACAAATAAATAAATAAAATCCATGGCTGGTCTTTGAGGATTTCATGTTTCATCTTTGATCTCTGTGCCAAAGAATCTAATCAAGGAGTTGGCTTTGTTTGTATTCATTATATACTTACCAAGCCCAGAGACCTTCCATTTATTTCCTGGAAATCATTGGAAAATGTTCTACTTCAACCCTCCTAACAAAGTTTGGAGCCACCTGGTCTGAATAACTACTACTTAGGTGTGAATTTTCACCATCAGTCACCTGTCAGCCAGTTCCCTTTGAGTCAAAGGGAAAACAAACTTGTTGAGTTTCTAAAACCTACAGATCATAGGTACTGAAACTGTAAGTGAAGAAATCATTTTGAAACGATTTAGAGGATTGCATGTTTTATGCTATATAGTTTTCTGGAAACAAAACTAGGAAAATGAAATAGGCAGCAGCTCAATATAGTAATTGCATCTGACTAAAAAACAAATCGCTGGTAATGGAATGCCTGGCCCCTGAAGAGCATCGAGTCCAATTTAAATAATTAGAACTATCAATTAGAAGGGCAAGAGTTTGAGGGTTCAAATGACACACACGGAGACAATATTGTTTGTTTTCTATTTTGACACATAATAGAACTTTTCTAATGGAGTTTGAGGAAAACTGGTGGTTATAAAACTATCTCCTGTTTGGTTTGACACCTGATCTCATGCTCGCATGGTTATTTATATTCATTTATTCCTATCAGACTCAGACAAATATCTCATATAGACATCTTATCCTAAAAAGCACAAGTTTCTGTCTCTGGTTAGGCATCCCTTTCTGCTCTCTGCCAGGGTAAGAATTGGGCAAGGTGTGGAGGAGCAGGGCTTCAGGACTAAAGCTACTTTGAGAAAAACCAAAGACCAGGAATATGGTCTCAAGAGAGTAACATATTGTCAGTCCTGGAGAAGAGCTAGAACTGATGAGTATGAAAGACATTGCAAAAAGTATAGAAGACTCTCAGTGTCCAAATATACAAAAGCTATCCTTTTTACAAAAATCGCTGGCAATGGTGTTCTGTTGCCATTGTTGTTTAAAAAAAAAATTACTGTAGTTTGTTTTAATTGTTGTTTTACAAGTTGCAGTGATTAAGACCTACTGCATAGAAGATGTTGCCTTAGGCAGGCATTGTAATAAATTTAGTAATTATGATAGGATACCTGGCTGTTGGAAGGCAATTCTTTTTAGGTTTATCTGTGTGTTTGTGTTTCCTCCTGGCCCCATTCCTCGCTTCTCAACTCTGGAGGGAAGTTCCCTGAGATGACTTTTAGTTTAGCATTGGTTTTACATAGAGGGTGAAAAGGAGGTTGGAATTAACTGAACACTGCAAGTTCCTGGTGGTGGGAGAGACAGGGGATACAGCTGAAGGGAAGCATAAAGACGTTGAATGCGAGGCAGGCTGAAATGCTTTTGCACAGAAACCTGAAAGGCTTTCTACTATTTTGAAACACCGATGTCAAAATTTCCCTTTCTCTTCACACTCTCAGAATTGCGTCTCTCCTTTGCTTCCCCCTATTACGTCAGTGAATCAGTTGCCTTTGCTCTGGTCCCAGAACATATGTTCATCAGTTTCCCTAGCAATCTTGCCTGCTTACCGCATCCCATCTTTGTTGCCTATTAATTTTTCACCACTTAACATCCAAAATTGTACTTGATTTTCTGAGTAACATTTCCCTGAAGCAAAACTTACTCGTACCAACTATGATACTGACTAAACTCAAATGTATCGTTGCAGTAGCTGCTGACATTTTAACTGACAAGTATGATAGTTGTAAGGGACAGAACAAGCGGACTTTGTCAGTTACATAAATGCCTGAACTAAGTAGAGACATGGAAACATATATTTTTCAATTGATGTCTCAGGATTTTGAAACTCAACAAGGACCAACATGGATTTAATAAATACCAATGTGGCTTATGGAGGGAACTTGGTAACTTTCAAGTCGGTATACTCAAATGATCAGTATTTTGATGGGGCAGGCTTTCCTTTATTAACATCGTTCCCCTTATCCCCTTCAACACACATTTATTGTATTGGCTTTTATTAAATATGCTTCAATGTGGAGAGAGTCCAAGATGGAGGAATAGTAAAAAAAGGTTAAAAAATATATGCTTCAATGCAAAGAAGGCAAATTAAGGCAGGGTATAAAAAGCAACACCAGGAAAATTACAGTGAACTTTGCTTTAAAGCAAGGGCAGGGGGAGCAATAAAGTTCTAAATGATGTACCAAATCTCTCACTTACCAGAATCCTCTTTGAAATGCTATTTAACTTAGCGTGATCTTTTTAAATATAGATCATATTTAAACCATATTCTAGATCAGAAGTAGTTCAGGAAGATGTTTCAAGAATTTTGCACTTGGGGTAGGTTGCAAAGATTGGTTGATATTGATGAATTGAAAGGAGTACCAGATTGGTAAGTTCAGCTTTCAGCATTCCATAGAAAGTTAGTAATTGCTTCATGTAGTCACCAGTATCTGGACCAATGGTTCTAACCAGAGGTATCTGTAAAACTTACACAGACACATACATACAAACACACACATATATACACACACACAAATATATAGAGACCCTTTCTACCCACATTTTCTCTCCACTGAAGGCTCAGATTCAGTAGATCTGTAGTCGGACCTGAGTGTCTGCATTTTAAAATGCTCCATGGAACATTCTGATATAAAGCCAACATTGAAAAACCTATACCCAGATGTCTAAATTTGGTCTGGAGTTTGATGTCATGTAGGGGCTTTACTGGGTAACAGATTAATTTCATAAATACAATTTGCCAAGCACTGTTTCAAGTACTTTAAAATATTAAATCATTTAATATCCTCATATTAACCCTATGAGGTAGATACTATTACCACCATCCCCATTTTGCAGAGCGGTATTTACCTTGTTCAAAATCATACCAATAATTTTATACCATAAATAAAAAGGAACAAAAAGTATATCCCATAGAAATGTATTGATTATTCTTGTTAATTGTATATCAAAGTCCTGTGAATATTGTGAACTAACTATACATGATGAAAGCCTAAAACATTATCGAGAATGAAAGAAGATACTTGGATCTTATTTATGAATATTAAGGAGCACATGAATCAACTTTACTCTCTAAATCTGCTAAAAACAAGATGGATCGCTGAAAAAATAGGCTCTCCAGTGAAACTTTATTCTGGGGGAAGGGAAGAGAAAAACAAGACACGCATCAAACATATTTTAGTGTGTGGATGTTTACTACTATCATTAAAACTTATGATTGTAGTCTGCCCTTCTTGCATTTTTTTACAAATAAAAAAAAAAGAAAAACCCTGGTTTTTTCGATGATATGGCCTGTTACTACCAAATCCAACAACCAGAACTTTAGAAACTAGTTCATAAATTCAGACTTTCATCTTTGTTAATCAATGGTGCTGTGCTGAACTTTCAAAAACAGTGTTTCATTATTAAGTTAGGTCAGAGAGTAATATAGATATAAAGGGATGTGGTTTCTAGTCTCAGCTCTGAGACTAACGGGCTCTATGTTCTCTCCCCTCTCTAAGCCTTAGCTTCTTCATCTGAAAAATAGATGGGCTTGCCCTAGATGATCTCTCCAAGGTCTCTACCAGTATTAACATTCTGTGAAGAGCCATAAAGACAAGAAGCTCCTGACTTCTATTTCTTCAGAGAAGTTATTTGTTCCTGCCTACTTTGTAGGATCTATGAGTGAACATCAGTTTGCAAAAAATGTAATGCTCTGTGGTGGACAGCTGATTTCTCTTACCTAGGAGAAATGAATCTGTCAGCTTTCATTAGGTGTTGCCAGGTAACATCATGTTCAGTATAGATTGTGCCAGAAATAGTGTTAATTTAACTTTAAATTATGTCAGGGTTATAAACAGGCAGTGCATTCATCTACTCGACTTTAAATTCCTGAGAATTGGGGATGCTGCAAAATATGTAAAATTGTTGATAGGATGAAAGAAAATGTTCCCTATGCATTTTAATGCTTTCATTTTTACATTGTGGACACTGCATCTGGTTCTCCCATCTTTTAAAATTTGTCGAGATCAGAAGAAAAGGTTTTTGGAAAATCTCGATGTGGCAATCACTACTGAGACTTTGTGCTTTTAGCCAAGTTGCTCCTTGGCTTGTCCCCCAAGATAACAGAAGGTGAGGAGAACTTCCTTCTAGGAAAAATGGCCTAGGAAAGAGCAAGTGTCGGTGGTGGTTAGGAAGTGGGAATGCTTGAGAGCTTTGGGGAATCATTTTTTTTTCTTCCAACAGTAGTTGAATTGTCAGAGCCTTTTCATTACAAGCTTTCCCCCTTAATCTAAAAGTTAAAAGCTATTGTTCTCATTGGGATTGATTTTCTGTTTCTTGCTTTACTTTATCAACCTTTTTGGAGAGGAGCCATGGAATAATGCAGAACGATCTCTCTAAGGTATGAAACAAGTCCACATGGCTAGCCCTTGCTCCTTGGCCCTTTGCCTGGGTGAGGAAGCGTTCACCATCTTCTTTTGCTGGGCATAGGATGGCTTCTGATTTTCTTCATGTGCTTGTTGCCTGATATTTCAAGATGTGGAGACAGAGTCCCACAGAGCAGTTTCCAGGCTCTCAGCTTCACATGGAAAGGTGCTGGCTTGGGAAGTAGATGGCCATCAGCTGTAACCAGTTCACCATTAGCCACTAATATAACTGCCGTGGCTAAGCTAGCAAGTGCGGATTGTAGCTAGCAAGGTTGGGCGGGTTGGTTGGCAGAGAAGTCGATGGCAGATTGCGGATCGTGTGGATCCTGCTTCCTGTGTCTCCAACCCAGCCACCAGCGAGAATATAGTGGTATGACTCCCCTATCTATGTCTCCGTGGGTGTTCCTTTTTGGCCTCACCACTTCCTGCGTTTTTGTGCGGGGAGTGGGACCAGAGACACTGCATGATACAAGACTTGCTGTCGTGCGGGGCGGCCTGCGGGGTCTCAGCTCCTGCTCCCTGCATAAGAACACAGGATATGGTGAGGCCAAAAAGGAACATCCACAGAGCCATAGATAGGGGAGTCATATCACTGTATTCTCGCTGGCGGCATCCACCTTTCTGCAATCCGCGCTTGCCAGCCACCATCTTCTTGCTAGTCCCCATTTGCTGCTAGCCTAGCCACAGCAGATATATTAGTGGCCAATGGCTCACTGGTTACAGCTGATGGCCAACTAGCCACAGCTGATGGCCATCCAATCACAATTGATGGCCATTTACTACCTGAGCCAGCACCTTTCCACGTGAGGCCGAGAGCCTAGAAACCGCACTCCTGGCTCTGTCCCCACACTTGCTCTAAATTTGGCTTGGGAATCTCTTGGACTGGGCAAGGCCAGACTGAAGGGGCTGTTTTGCCCCTTGGAGAATTGTATCTCACAAAGGCTCCTTATGAACTGAGTGAAAAGAAAAAAAGTCCACCCCCTTGCCTCTGACCACAGCAGAGCGTTTTTCTAATTAACACTTTCTTTGGCAGCGCATGTTTGCTGTGTGCCAGACACTGAGGAAACAATCAAATAGAGTCCTTACGTGAATACCCTCTATCAAGAAGGGTGCCTCCCTCACCCCTTAGGCTTTTCTGCTTTGCTTAGGGAAAGCTTCCTTATCCTAAGATCTGAAAGTAGTATTTTTCTCAAAGTTTGCTTACTGTAAAAAAAGTTACTGTTTTTCTAAGATTTCAAAAATAATAATGAATATATTCCCCTGTCAAACAATCTGAAAGCATATGGAACAAAACATGAACACCCTGCTTAAAACCCTGTCCATTCTCAACGGTCTCATTTGTATCTTTCCAGTTTCCCCTCTATTCACTTACATACACATGTCTATGTAAACTTAAGTTATTTTTCTTTGTGTCCAATGAAACTTTCTGCAATGTGGAAATGTGTTTCATATCTGAGCTACCCAACATGGTAGCTATTAGCTATATGTGGCTATTGAATACATAAAATGTAACTAGTGTGACTAAGAGACTGAGTTTTTAATTTTAATTAGTTTACATTTTAGTAACTGTTGGCCATTGGATATCAGAGAGTGCTAATCGAATGAGCAGAAACCAGGAATTCAGACAAGAAACAGCAACAACATGAGGAATATACCTATGGGTGCTGGGTGCTGGTGTACCCATGTTTCCTTGGAAATGCATCATCTCAGTCTTCACAACTACGTGAGATAAGTTTTGTTAGTAACAGATAAAATAACCAAGACACAGAGAGATTAGGTACCTTGTCCAAGACAGGAAGTGTTAGAATGTGGGTTCAAGCCCAGATAGTCTAGCTCCAGAAAGTACTTCCATGAGCTCAAGCATGTAGGGAACCATGTGGGAAACTGGAAATGGCATGAGCTTTGGCATAAATGAAACTAGGTTTGAATCTTGATCCTACCACTTATTGGACTCCTTGACTGTGTGATATTACGTCACTTAGCTTGTTTGATTCTTGCTTATAAAATCTATAAAATGAGGCTTATTGTACTTTCCTTCTCACCACTAATGGGAGATCTGCTTTAAGACTGTGTGTGTTTTCCTGTCTTCTATTCTGCTTATCAACAGTATTTTCCCCTTTGGTTGATGATCTAACTATAGCTGGGGTTTTGTCACAAGGCTATGGCACAAATTAAAATGAAATGATTTTAAGAGAGGTGAAAATTAAGCACACACATCGGGCCTGGAGGGCCAGACCTTATTCACACAGACTTATAGCCAGTTGAGGTAGATGAGGAGTTACCCTCATGAGAGGCAAGTGAGCGTCCTGCACCACTGTACTAAGTATTGCTAAAGGCAAGGAGCCGTTTGGTTTGCTGGAGATGAAGTTCTTCATGACTAGAATTTGTAGTCAGACTGTGAGTCCAGTCCCAGTTCTAATGCTTACTACTTGTGTGACCTTAGGAAGGTCACCTACCCTCTTGCTATATCAGTCTCCTCTATAAATTAAGGATAATAGTACCTACCTCACTGTATGGTGAGGATTCAGAGAAAAATGCGTGTTAATTAAGTACTTAGGGCCTGTGGCAAGGTATATAGCAGCAACTGCTGATGCCACTGCTACTCCATTGGCACTTCTACGGTATTAGCAGCAGCAATAGCTCAGGCATCACTGCCACCAGTCAAGGAGTGATGATGCTGGTGATTTAGAATTCCATCTCAACTCTGCAACACCGCTGCAGATGAAGGGCAGTTCTCCAAACACTGTGTGCTTCGGGTGTTTACTTTGTGCAAGCTGGATAATGGCAATTCTTCTTACAGGGTTGCATTAAACTAATTAAAAACACCTACCAAATCTCTTGCATACCTACAACATATAGATCTGCCCTTGGAAAGCGCTTTTTTTCGAGTGAGTACCTGCAAAGGAGACAGTTTCTTTGATGTACTAGGAGTATGCTGACTTTAGTTTAGATTTTATGAGATACCTATTTTCTTCACTGAACCCTCTCTCCCACTTAAACTCCCCCCGATTACATAGTGTGTATTTAAAGCATAGTGTAACATTTAAAGCCTGTTTTCTTGAGATTCAGTGCTGGGGTTGCTTTTGTATTCATGATTCTCCTTTCATTTTCTTAACTCTGAAAGAAATGTAGGCACTTCTAATTATGTGGTTTATGAACCTTGCCATGGTTCAACTGGAGTAATGCATTTTTGTAACACATTTGAAATACATGCTTCTGACATACTCCATTGCATGATTCTTTCTCTAACCAAAAACTCACAGACACAGACAATAGTTTAGTGGTTCCCAGAGGGTAAGGGGGGAAGAGGGTGGTAGATGAGGGTAAAGGGGACCCGATATATGGTGATAGAAAGAGAACTGACTCTGGGTGGTGAACATACAATGTGATATATATATATATATATATATATATATATATATATATATATATATATATATATATATGATGTATTAACTTTAATTATAAAAAAAGTTACTGGAAATGCCAGTCTGTTTAGAGGGAGTTTGTTACATGTTAACATAAGCATATGAATGAAGCTTTACTAGAAAAGGATACTTAATTATCCAAATGGTCAACAATTAGCACTATTAATTCAGACTAACTGTGGGAGAGACCAGTCTGAACTGGTGATGAATCCAAACAGTAGAATATGTGAAAATGAATGCTGGGTAGTTGGTGATGAGTAAGAATCATGCTGGGCCTGCTTTAATGAAAGATAAGATTCATTTGTCATTGTAATCACTGTAATAATGGGATGGAATTAAAGTATTTGAAAGCAGAGTTTGGTCTATTAAGTAGCTTGAAAATTCCTCCAGCATTTCTGTTTATACCATTAATTTGCTTAGCAGAGCCTTTCTTCACAGATAATGTAAGGTCAACTTAAGCCCAGCCTGTGTCCAAATGATCACAAAACTTGAGAATGTGAGGTCCACATTAATGAGGACTTATTATAATAATAAATCTAGAAAGATCAAAACCTAGAGAAGGCTATAGGTTATGCTGTCTTTTATTTTAGTTAATTACTTTGTTTTTTCGTATTATAAATTTCACCTTGAGTGTCACTTTACATGTGATGTTGAGATTAGACCAGTCCCCTGCAATTACTAGAACTAAATGTGTATTTTTAAATAGACACCTACTTAGTAGTGCCAGTTAACCTTCAATGAGAATAATGTCAGTAAAATAATTAGATAATACAAGAATATTAAATGTTATTGCTAATCTTAAACTCTGCTTTAGGGTGAAGAAAAACCTTAATAGTATGGCTAAAGAGTCAAGTCACAGTAGATTAGCACTGTCGTACATTAATAATGAAAATAGCTGAGCCTGATTAGTGTCACTTAAAGTTTTGTGAATCAAAGATATAGCCTTACAAATTAAACAGTTTGAATACTGGATAAAGAGTCTAGGGAAATAATTCTTATTAAAAAGTTAGAACCTTCACTTCTCTTCTAAAGGAAAATTTATCATTGGTATAAAATTACATATCATTCGTTCTACAGTATAAAAAGGATGGAACTTTGCAGACCATAAAAGTGTAATAAAGGAGCTACTAAAATTGATTTTCATTTAAGTAGATTATCAGTGTTTTCTTCCTTAAATGGAAGCAACATTCTGTACTCCTCTGAACGGTTTTCAGCCATGGTACTCTTCTACATACATAGTTAGACACCACCTCATTTGGGGATGCCTAAATATTCCTTGTTATTCCCATCCTCCACTCTAAAACCTTCCTCAAAAGAAGAGGAAATCTTCCTCAAGCAAGAGAAGAGGAAATCTTCCTCAAGCAAGAGAAGAGGAAATCTTCCTCAAGCAAGAGAAGAGGAAACTTATAGAAATGAATGTGTAAACATTGTCAAGTGTTAAGGTACACCAAATTGTGAGGTAGGTGAAGTGGGTCCCCATTGTTCTTCATACTCTCTGCTTGCTTCTCCTTCTCCAAACTGCCCAATTCTAATATACTCAGTGGTGTCCTCCCTAGCCCAGAATCTTCTAGCTGAATGTCCCAGACAAGCCTGCATTCCCTTTCCCTACCTTCTTTTCCATCCTGGACTCTGAATCCACAAAATTTACTTGTACTGAGTCTGTTTTATCAGACCCCTGCTGTCTGTCAATAGTGTTATTAGGAGTACTAATGGCAGTAGGAGGAATTATAATATAACGATGAAAACAATAGCCAGTGTTAAGTATACTGACTGTTTTATTGTGCTCTAGGCACTCTTCAAGCATTTTACATTCAGTACTTTATTTAATCTTCACTTTTACAGATGATGAAATTGAGGCTTAGGACGATTAAATGACTTGTTAAAGGTCCCACAGTGAGTACAAGAACTCAAAAGGTCCAATCTCTAAATCACTACTGCTCTGTACTGCCTTCTTAGTTACAGGAAAAGCAATAAGAGTTAATATCCCAGAAAGTATTTTGTAAAAAGGCATCAGTCGTTGTTACCTTCTAACTATTTGTAATTCATTATTAGATTTTGCTGCATTCTATTTTATTTAAAAAAAATAGGAGGGGAGAGATTAAGGTAAAGTGAAGGAAGAGGAGGAATAAGTAACTGTCAGATAGTTTGCCTTAGTCAAGAACGCAAATTGATAAATCCTAGGCTTCTTATTCTCCTTGATGAGGTGCAGGCCACCCAAAGCTGAGGTGATGCAGGAAAATGGCATAAATATTCCCCATCTTCCTTCTCCATCTATGCACACATTCCTAATACAATCATTTGTGGCCAGGGTACCAAAGCTGGTTTCACTCAACACAAATCATAGCAACTTACGTGCGAAAGAACTCCTTCGGGATGCTTTCCTTAAAATGTCTATAAATACAGGCATGGCAAACCCTTGAGTTTACCTCAACTTCTCAGAGACTATCAAGTCCAAATCTTATGCATCTCTTAGAGCTAAATCAACAGGTAGACAACATAAAAATTGGGGACAGCCTTCAGGTGACAAGAAGTGTTCTTGTCTCAGGTATGAGAGTTCTTCTAACCCCAAGACTATGCCCTGAAATATTTGCTGCTACATCTTTTCTTCTTCCCCACGTCCAAAACCACCACTCTCCTGGGTACACTCTAGGGTCTTCCTGGTTTCAACTTCCATTCCTAAATAGCTATGTATGATTCTGGCTCCCTAAATGTAAAAATTCTTTTTAAAAAAATGAACCATAACAACTCAGGATCCAGCTGGCCCTAGATACTTAAGGGAACTGTTCAGGTTTACTTTAGTGGCATTTGCCTTTGCTGGTTGCAAGCTCTGTTTTGCTCCCTAACTGGGTTTGTGTGTGACTTATGTAAATTAACTGCTTTTGGAACTGCGGGTGATTTTAAGATTTAAAAAAAGAAAACCTTTTACTTTAATAAAAGCGTAAGTGAGAGTCACTCCTTATGAAACTAACCTGAATTACACACTCGTGCATCTGCTTCCTGACCTCACTGTAGCTTTCTTCTCCAACTGGAGCAGCACTCCACCAAAGATGGCCTGGAGCTCATTCCAAAAAAAGCCCAGTTTCAAAGGAGCTCCTGGCAGTGATTTTCCCATGAATGGCTTTTGACATTAACAATTCCTGGGTTATCTGCCTTCTGATTCTCTTCTGTGAGTAACTCACTAGAAACAATCCCTTACAAAGTCCACACATACAAGAATTGTATTTACAATAGGAAGAGCCAAGTCACTAGACACTAGACTTCAGGGTGACTAACCATCCTGGTTTGCCTGGGATTGTTCTAGATTTAGCACTGAAAATCCTCTCAAGGGAAACCCCCTAGTGCCCTAGACAGAACACTAGTCTTCAAAAATCTGGGTTCAAGTCCTACCAGTGTCACTTATTATATATAATTGTCCTGTTTTTTCATAGTATTTATCAATAATTTAATTCTGTGTTTTGTTATTTATTTGTTTAACGTTTGTCTCTCTCACTGGAGAGTAAACCCCATGACTGCTACTGTCAAGTCTTCTTTGTTCCCCACTGCATCTCCAACTCTTAGCACAGTGCCTGGCATGAAGTAGGCACTCAACACTTTCCTATTGAATACATTAAGTAATAAGTCACTTAACTGCACTAGCCCTCTATTTTCACATCCATAATAGAAATATTAATTATTTCCAAGAATCATTGGAGAGTTAAGACACCTATGTGTGAAATAGACAGCATATATATTTCATAAGCCATACAAAAATGATTATTGATGATGGTGATTAATGATGTGTAGTTGGTAATAATACCTGCCTTTTATTGAGAAACCTACTGAGTTCTGGGCCCTTTTAATGTTTTATTTCATTTTGTCTTTATAATTATCCTTCAAGTAGGTAGGTGGTATCATTCCTATTTTAGAGATGAGAAAACTAAAGTTTCAAAGATATAGGGCCAGCTACAAAGTTAGACAAGTCCTCAAAACCACCCTCACTCAGATACCAACTGCAAGTTTGAATGATTCCCAAAACCACTGTTCTGTAAGATAATTCACTATAAAGACTCACAAAACGTACTGAAAGGTATTATGCTGTATTCACAGTTATTGTTTCTTATAGTGAAAGGATACAAATTAAAGTCAGCCAAGGGATGAAGCACATAGGGCAGAATCAGGAAAAGTACCAGACATGGAGCTTCTATCATCCTCTCTGTGTGGAGTCAGGATCAATTACTCTCTTGGTATTGATGTGTGACACTATGCAAGGAGTATTGCCAACCAGAGAAGATCACCCAAGCTGCAGAGTTCAGACTTTGTACTGAGACTCTATTATGTAGACATGACTGGTTGATTGCCCCATGGTTGATTTCAGTTTGTAGGTCGACTGATACCATGTGACACAAAGCCCCTACTCTATGTCACATTGTTACTATCTGGCAAGCCCAGAGCCCCCAGGCAAACAAAGGTTATCTTCTAGGAGCGAGGGAAAAGACTAGACCTTTTTAGAGCAAGTTTATTTTTTTTATAGTTTTATTTTATTTTATTTTTACATCCCTCACACCGTGAACCCCCCTCCCCCCATCCACCACCACCCCGACCTCACACCGAGCCATCACATTATACACATAAAATTATAGTTGACATTCATTAATGTCCAGTCTCTGGTGTACAATGCCATGACCAGGCATCCACAGCATCCCTGAGGTGGTCTCCCAAACAGGACACATGTCCATCGGGCACCCAACAAAATCCCCAAACACTATTGAATAAGTTCCCCAAAGTAATTCTCAAAAAACCTTGAGGCCATCCTGTGGTCACCAGCCGCCCCCCCAATCCCTTCACCCTTCCACCCATCCCCAACCCCCTCCCCCCCGCCCATCTAACAACTCTTGGTTTTTTGTGTCCCCAAAGAGCAAGTTTAAATTCTTAGTACACAGAGATGCAGAGAGATCAAACAAATTTCCAAAGGTTGCACAGCTAATAAGCGTAAACTGTAGTTTAACTCCCTCCAGTGCCTATCCTTTTATTTTCCATAGTTTTCCTTGTGTGTCTGATAAATGATGCATTTCTAATATGCTACAAAACAATGTGTGTTCTCATACAGATATCAAAGAAGGGCTTGACTGGAGGTTAAATAAATGGGCAGAAATCATATTCTTCCCCCATCTACCTTTTCCCCCTTACAGATCTCAACGTGCAGTTTTCTTTATGCATTGAATCCTAACAAAAGAAAAAAGTGCATTACCAGGTCTTTGAGGTCAGTGTAGCCTCTAGTCCTCATTTGGCAATGGGCAATAGTGCACGAAATGCTGATGATTGGAGTATGTGCTAAGCCATTCCTTCAGGTGTGATGAAAACATTAGTAATTTTTTTTTAATCTGCTTGGTGCAATGGAAACATCTTGCATTATGGGGTTATACATGCTGCTTTAGATCCAGGATATGCCACCTTCAAGTTTTGTGATCTACACATTTTCCTATGGGAAAATTCTTAGCTTTCTGAGACTAAGAATCCTTACCTGTAAAACAGAGCAATCACCCATATATTTCAAGTGATGTAAAAGACCTATCACAGTGTATTACTTCCTTTTGCTCCTTAGTGTTTCCAGAGACTAAAGAATGAGAAACTTGATAAACAGATTCAATGAAATATTTTTATACAAACCACTGTCTCATACGTATACAATATGTATGTGTAAGAATACCTATACATATATTGAAAATACTATTTTCCCATTGAATGATCTTGACACCCTAATTGAAATCAATTGACCATAGGTGTATTTTTTTCTGCACGCTCCATTCTATTCCATTGGTCTATGTCAATGTTTTGATTACTATAGATTTGTAGTAAGTTTTGACGTCAAGATGTGTGATTCCTCCAACTTTATTCTTTCTTTTTAAAATTATTTTGGTTATTCAGAGTTCCTTGTAATTCTTTATAAAGTTTTAAATTATCCATTTCGGCAAATAAAAAAAAAATCGGAGTTAGAATTTTGTTAGTTAGGCATTGCATTGAATCTGCAGACCACTTTGAGGAGTATTTCCATATTAACAACATTAAGTCTTCCAATCCATGAATACAGTATGTCTTTCTATTTATTTAGTTGTTCTTTAATTCCTTTAAATGATGTTGTATAGTATTCAATGTGTAAGTCTTGTACTTCCTTGGTTAAATTTATTTTAAGTATTTTTATGTTATTATTAATGGCATATTTTTCTTAACTTCATTTTCAGATTATTCATTGCTGTTGTATATTTTTGTGTATCGATCTTATACTTGCAACCTTGTTGAATTCGTTTGTTATCTTGAATAGATTTTTATTGGATACCTGAGGATTTTCTATAAACAAGATCATGTCATCTAGAAATAATTAGTTTTATTTCTTTTTGAGTCTGGATTTTTATAATTTCATTTTCTTGCCTAATTGTCCTGCCTATAACCCTGTTTCTCCAGTACAATATTGAATAGAACTAAGAAGAGTGGACATTCTTTTCTTGTTCCTGATGTTCAGTGTAAAACTTTCAGTTTTTCACCACTTAAACATGCTTCTAATTTTGGGTTTTTCATAGATTACCTTTATTGGATTGAGGAAGTTCCTTTGTATTCTTAGTTTATTGTTTTTATCATGAAAGAGTATTGGGTTTTGTTAAATGCTTTTTCTGTGTCTACTGAGATGATCACTTGTTGATTTCTCCCTCTTTAGTCTATGAATATTGCAGTGGTACAGTAATCAAGACTACATGGTACTGGCTTAAGGGTAAACATGGAATAGATCAGTAGAATAAAGTTGAAAGTCCAGAAAGAATATATATATATATATTTTTTTTTCAATTGATTTTTGACAAGGGTGCCAAAACTGTTCAATGGAAAATGAATGGTGTCTTAAACAAATGTGCTGAAACAACTGGATATCCACATAAGAAAGAATGAACTCGAACCCCTACCTCACAACATATACAAAAACATAATTCCAAATGGATCAAAGGTTACATGGGGAGAATAGAGAGTGACTACTTAATGGATGTGGTGTTTCTTTGGGGGATGATGAAATGTTTCAGAATTGAGAAGTGGTGATGATTGCACAACCTTGTTACTATACTAAAACTGCTGAATTTTATATTTTAAAAGGGTAAAGTTTATAGTGTATGTGTGTGTGTGTGTGTGTGTGTGTGTTCAGCTAAAACTATAAAACTCTTAGAAGAAAATATAGGTGTAAACCTCTGTGACCTTGGATTAGGGGATGGTTTCTTAGATATGACACCTAAAGCACAAACAAGCAAAGAAAAGCTCGATAAATTAGACTCCATCAAATAAAGGATGTTTGTGCATCAAAGCACACTATCAAGAAAATGAAAAGACAACCAATATAATGGGAAATATACAAATTATATGTCTACAATATATCAAGAACTCTTACATATCAACAATATAAAGATAAACAACACAATTTTAAGAAGGGCAAAGGACTCAAATAGACATTTCTCCAAAGAAGATATACAAGTTGCTAATATGCACATGAAAAAGATGCTTAATGGTGTCAGTCATTAGAGAAATGCAAATCAAAACCACTGTGAGATACCACTGCACATCACGTAGAATGGCTATAATAAAAAAAAGGGGGGGGGAGTGAATGAATGTTGGTGAGGGTACGGAGAAACTGGAAAACTAATGCATTGCTGATGGGTATGTAAACAGGTATAGTCATTATGGAAAGCAGTTTAGCAGTTCATCAAAAAGTTAAATCTAGGGTTAGCATATGACCCAGTAATTAAACTCCCAGACATATACTCAAGAGAAATTAAAACATATGTCCATAAAAATATGTGAATATGTATATTCACAGAAGCATTATTCATACCAGTCAAAACTGTAAATAATCCAAATGCCATCAACATTTGATGAATATGAAAAAGTATGTTATACCCACATAATGGAGTATTATTCAGCCATGAAAAATGATGAAGTACCTCATTGTGGGGACAGAGTCCCAGAGAGCAGTTTCCAGGCTCTCTGCCCCACGTGGGGAAGTGCTGGCTCTGGTGGTGAGAGACCATCGACAGTGATTAGTTGGCCATCAGCTGTAACCGGTTAGCTAATTGGCTACTGATGTAACTGCTGGGACTGTGTTGATTGGTTAGTTGGTTGGCAGGCAGAAAAAGTGAATGGCGAACTGCAGATCATGTGGCTCCTGCTTCCTGTGTTTCCAATCCAGCCCGCCAGCTACACTATAGTGGTATGACTCCCCTATCTATGGCTCCGTGGGTGTTCCTTTTTGGCCTCACAATATCCTGCGTTCTTATGTGGGGAGCGGGACCAGAGACTCCACATAAGTCCCTGCATGACAAATGGCACAGCGAAAAGGGTATGGGGCTGGGTGAAGCTTTCCAGCGTGTGAAAGCTCAGCTTCGGGAGACCCGTGAGGAGCTACCCTGGGAATGGGAGGTGTAGTCTGCCTGGAAGGCTCAAGCCTTCAAAGGGCACACCACCCTGTTGGCTATAGAAGGTGTCGTCTGCTTTTTGGTAATCTGCTGCTGCCATGGGCTCTGAGGGTTGTGGACATCTTGCACCAAGGCCACCACCCAGTCAGACACCTGGAGCAGTGAGCAAGAATCCAGCCAGGTATAAATGTCGTCTGACTCTGGGCAGGACATGTGGCCCCCACACAGTGTGTGGTACCCGGTGTCCACTGTTTTCAGAAGCCGGACCCGCAAGGAGGGGTGGGAGGACATGGATGGCTCTCCAGCCAGCATGGAGAAGGTCCTGCAGGTTCTGGCTGAGCGGTTGTGGAGGATGTGAAGGGTACAGCTGGCTATGTGAGCTAGATGTTCCTCA
>NC_138046.1:52085113-52169402 GCF_964194185.1 Rhinolophus hipposideros | reverse complement strand
TTTTTTGTTGAGGATTTTTGTGTCTATTCTCATAAGAGATATTGGTCTGTAGTTTTCTTTTCTTGCGATGACTTTGGTTTTGGTATCAGGCTAATGCTGGCTTCATAGGATGGGTTGGGATGCATTCCCTACTCTTCTGTGTTTTTTTAAAAACGGTTTATGATGGGTTGATATTATTTAAGTATTTAATAGAATTGACCAAGGAAGCTACCTGGGACTTGGATTTTTTTCTTTTTGTTTTTAAATTAGTTGGGCTCAGGTATATATTTTGAAGATTTTAACCTCTTAAACTGTATTGATTTGTTTTATGTCCTAGTATATAATCTATTCTAGAGAATATTTCATGTATGCTTACAAAAAATATGTATTTTGTAGTCACTGAGTGGACAGTTTTATATATGTCAGTTAGATTGAGTTACTTGAGATATAGTGGGGTGTCAAAAACTGTATACACCTGACTTGTATTCATCTTTTCAAATTGGTATATATTGAGTATTACAATTTTATTACAGTTTTTTTTTCTTTCTTAAAATTTGTACACTTTTTTGGCACTCCTGGTGTGTGTGTGTGTGTGTGTGTGTGTGTGTGTGTGTGTGTGTGTGTGTCTGAAATCACATTTCCTTCATCCATTCATCCATCAACTTAGGTTATTTCCATGCCTTGGCTGTTGTAAATAATGCTGCAATGAACATGAAGGTACAGATATATTTTTGAGTTAGTTTTTTCATTTCCTTTGAATAAATACCTAGTAGTGGAATTGCTGGATCATATGGTAGTTTTATTTTTAATTTTCTAAAAAACCTTCATGCTGTTTTCCAAAGTCACTGTGCCAATTTCCATTCCCATCAACAGTGCACAAGTGTTCCCTTTTTGCCACATCCTTGCCAAAACTTTCTATTTCTTGTCTTTTTGATAATAGCCATTCTCATAGGTATGAGATGATAGTTCATTGTGCTTTTGATTTGCATTACCCTGATGATTGGTAACACTGAGGACCTTTTCGCATAGGGGAAAGTTTTATAGACTGATTTTTTTCCCCCGTGTATAAGCCATGCTTTCATGTTTCTTTGCATATTCTATATATATATATATATATATATATATATATATATATATATATATATATATATATATATTTTGTTTTTGAAAACTGACCATTTTATGTAACATATTATAGGAACTCTGAGTTTTGAAATCCCCACCACCACTGTAGCTTAATATGTAATAGTTACTGTTTTCTATTTGTTTTTCCTTTGTTTAGTGACTTGCCTGAACAAATTCAGTGAAATATATTTTGCCCAATTTATGGGATATAAAATTACAGCTAAGTGTTTCTTTCTTGTTCTTATTTTTAAGCCTGGCTTCATAGAGGTTGCTCTTGGGTCAGCATAGCTTAGTTGTTAGCCAATAATATGTCATAGGTTGTATTTAAGCCCCTCAAGCCAATATGTTTTGCTAATGGATCTGTGTGTTTATAGGGAAGCGCATTCAAAGTTCTGGCCTTACAGATTTTACTTTCCTATGGGCCCTTTCACATCTTATCAGAATCTAATTCTGATAAGTATGTACATTTGTGTAGCCTCAGCTATGGCCAGAAGTGTGTACCTAGCTTGGACCCTCATTCATGTATAAGTCTGTTCCAACCATGATGGCAACCTTGAATTAATGGAGGTGTGGTCCTTCTCACTCACCTGATTCCAAGATTATCACTTCCACTGACAACACTGCTAGCCATGAATTTTGCCAATGCTCACCTTTCCAATTCAAGTGAACCCCATTGATCATGGCAGAAGAGTTGCTAGTTTCCATGGCCTGCCACTCTCTTACAGAATCTCTAATTTGGCTGTGCAGGGGTGGGGGGAGGGAAGAGGTGGTGAGGATGAGAGAAACCTACCATAGATCCCCACTTTTCTTACCTAAAGTTCATCAGTTTTTCATGAATAAATGATTCTCAAATTGTTGGATGCCTTTAGGCAATTTCCAGATTGCATAAATGGTTATTTCTGTCAACTTTCCCTTCACTAGAGTTGCTTTTTGGGGGAAGAATTAGCCAATCACCCAATTCAGCTGTAGCCAAAACTTATGTCTCTTGTATTGCCTCTTTTTTTTTTTTTTGTGGCTAAATTCTTACGCAGGAGATAGGGTTTCATAAACATGGAATAAACTAAAGAAATAAACAAAGCATCAAATGAGTCTCAATAAATAAATAAATAAATAGTACCTTGCTTTTCACAGAATATTTGTTGAATGTATTTTGAATGTTCTAATTATCATAGTACTTTAAATTCATTCATTCATTCAACAAGTAATTTCTTGAGAATCTAACATGTGACATTTTTAAAAATCCAATATTCCAGATCATATGATGCACACATCCTCAAAGAATTTAAAATTTAATTAGTAAAACATACATGCAAATACAAAATACAGTAAGTTAAGTGAAATGGTGAGAGGGAAGAGGGAAAAAGTTTTAAAAAGACAGCACTAGACATTTCTGATGCTTTTCATAAAGCTAATATTTACAATTTAGTAACGTATGTAGGACAGATACAGAATTTGACATGTGCAATGGGAAGGAGGAATCTGCATCAATTTTATTACATCTGGGTCAATGTCCTGAAAAATGTGAGTTTGGAAACTGACGATTGAAGGAAGAGAAACTTGATTTATGGCAAAAAGAGGGAAAATATGCCCATGAGTAATTGAATTCACCTTTATCAGAAGTCTAGTTATCTCTAGGTGCAAACTACATTTCTATAGATCCATGAAATTTTCAAATAATTTGGAGTCTAACACCCAACATAATGAGGAGAGTTATATTCTCTTCATTTTTGTTTTCTGAAATATATTATAGTTGATTATTGTCAATGAAGTTGAGCATATGGTCCTAAAATGGCTCTAAATGATTTTATATGCTTTCTGTTTATTATTATTATCCATCTGATACTTTGAATGAGACAGCATACGGCAATGAATTTTCTCCTCCAGTCTCTTGTGCGCAACATTAAAACAATTCAAAACAATACATATTTCAGCTGTCCTTTACGGATGAATTATACTTCCTGCAGTCTGTATATGGAGACATAGAACAAGCCATGAGACAGATTTCAGCATAAATGTTATTTTGCTTGCTAGGAAGGATTTAGAGAATGTATTTAAAATTATGTGAGCTTTAAGTACACATCAAATGCTGAAATGTTTCTTTAATTATGGCATGTACAGTAAATTCAAACAAACAGGTGAATACACTGTATGGTGAATCTTTAGTACATGTGGATTTGTTAGCTGTTTCAAACATCATTTAAGCATTAAAAAACAAAACAAACAAACAAAAAAACACATTCAGTATAATTATAATTTAAGATTGAAAGGTCCATTTAAGGTCATTTAGTAAGCATCTCTACCAGTTTTTGGAAAATCTTCTACTGTATTACCTAATTCAGGCATCTATTTTTGTCTAAACAACCCTCCCAAAATCTAGTGCTTAAAACAACCCGTATATTGTTTTGCTCATGATTCTGTAGGTCACCAATTTGGGCCAAGCTTAACTATGCAGATATTTTCTTGGTTTCACCTGGGTTCACTCATGTGACTGTAGAGATATGGTGGCTTTACCATCTAGCAGTGGTCTGATATGGCCTCAATCATAGGTACACTTGCTATTACTGATGTTGACTGCATCTCTCTCCATCTGTTCTCTCATTCTCAAGGTTAGTTCAAACTCCAAATGATGAGGACCATGTTTCAAGAGAGGACAAGTTTTAATGTGCACACATTTTTCCACTCTCTACTTCTGTCACGTTTGCAAATGTCCCATTGCAAAAGAAAATTGCATGGCCAAACCTAGCTTCAAGGGGTGGAGAAATAGACTTTTTATAATCATGGGAGGAGTAGAAAAGTTGCATTGCTTACAAACAAGGATGTAATAAATTTGTGAGTATTAAGTAATCTATCAAATTCTGTTATTGTGGGTATACATCTTTAGCCTGATCATCTGCAATGGATAAAACTTTACTACCTTCCAAAGTAACCTCTTTTACTATGGTTCACTTCTGGCTCCTTGTAGCTTACATTCATTAGTTTTAGTTTTCATACATGTGTACAGCTACTTACCCAACCAGAAAGCAAGTAATCATCTAATATGCTAAGCACTAAATAGCATAGAAATATATAGTGAACAGAACACATGTGATCCCTCCTGTCATAAAAATCATATTTACTATGGGTGGACAGACCATAAACAAGAAAACAAATAAATGTATTTTGGAAAAAAATACATATATATATTTTTTTCCAAAACACATTTGTTTTTTTGTTTATGGTCTGTCTACCCATAGTAAAAAATATGCATATATATATATATATATATATATATATAATTTTTTTAATTAAATTTATTGGGGTGACAATTGTTAGTAAATTTACATAGATTTCAGGTGTACAATTCTGTATTACATCGGCTATAAATCCCATTGTGTGTTCACCACTCTGGGTGGTGACCCAGAGTCAGTTCTCCTTCCATCACCATATATTTGATCCCCTTTAGCCTCATCACCCACCCCCCACCCCCTTACCCTCTGGTAACCACTAAATTATTGTCTGTGTCTATGAGTTTTTGTTTCTCATTTGTTTGTCTTGTTCTTTTTGGTTTATATACCACATATCAGTGAAATCATAGGGTTCTCTGCTTTTTCTGTCTGACTTATTTCACTTAGCATTATACTCTCAAGATCCATCCATGTTGTCACAAATGCTCCTATATCATCTTTCCTTAACGCCGAATAGTATTCCATTGTGTATGTGTACCACAACTTCTTTATCCATTCATCTATCGAAGGACATTTTGGTTGTTTTCATGTCTTGGCCACCATAAACAAAGCTGCAATGAACATTGGAGTACACGTGTCTCTATAGAGAAATGCTTTCAGATTTTTTGGGTAGATACCCAGGAGAGCGATTCCTGGGTCTTTTGGTAATTCTATTCGGAATTGCTTGAGGAACCTCCGCACTGCCTTCCATAGCGGCTGCACAAGTCTGCACTCCCACCAACAGTGTATGAGGGTTCCTTTTTCTCCACAGCCTCTCCAACACTTCTTACTATTTGTTTTGTTGATGAAAGCCATTCTGACTGGGGTGAGGTGATATCTCATTGTGGTTTTCATTGGCATTTCTCTGATGATTAGCGATGTTGAGCATTTTTTCATATGTCTATTTGCCATTTGTATATCCTCTTTGGAGAAATGTCTCTTCAGGTCCTCTGTCCATTTTTCAATTGGGTTGTTTGTTTTTTTGTTGTTGAGCTTCATGAGTTCCTTGTATATTTTGGATATTAGCCCCTAATCATAGGCACTGTTTGCGAAAATCTTCTCCCATTCAGTTGGTTGCCTCATTATTTTGTCAATAATTTCTTTTGCTGTGCAGAAGCTTTTCAGTTTCATTTAATCCCATTTGTTTACTTTAGTTTTTACTTCCATTGCCTTTCGAGTCAAATTCATAAAATGCTCTTTGAACCCAAGGTCCATAAGTTTAGTACCTATGTTTTCTTCAATGCAGTTTATTGTGTCAGGTCTTATGCTTAAGTCTTTGATCCATTTTGAGTTAATTTTGGTACATGGTGACAGATAGCAGTCCAGTTTCATTGTTTTGCATGCAGCTATCCAATTCTGCCAGCACCATTTATTGAAGAGGCTGTCTTTCCTCCATTGTATGTTTTTAGCTTCTTTGTCAAAAATTATCTGTCCATATTTATGTGGGTTATTTCTGCGTTCTCAATTCTATTCCATTGGTCTATGTGTCTGTTTTTCCGCCAATACCAAGCTGTTTGGATTATTGTAGCCCTGTAGTACAAGCAAAAATCAGGGAGTGTGACACCTCCAGTGTTGTTCTTTTCTTTTAATATTGCTTTGGCTATTCGGGGTCTTTTGTGGTTCCAAACAAATCTGATGATTTTTTTTCTATTTCTTTAAAAAATGTCATTGGGATTTTGATGGGGATTTCATTAAATCTGTATATGGCTTTGGGTAATATGGCCATTTGAACTATGTTGATTCTTCCAATCCATGAGCACGGAATGTCTTTCCATTTCTTTGTGTCTTCTTCAATTTCTTTCAAAAATGTCTTATAGTTTTCAGCATATAAATCCTTCACATCCTTGGTTAAGTTTATTCCTAAATATTTTATTCTTTTTGCTGCAATTGCAAAAGGAATTGTTTTCTCTATCTCTTTTTCTGAGATTTCATTGTTGGTATATAGGAAAGCAATGGACTTTTGTATGTTGATTTTGTAGCCAACAACTTTGCTGTATTCATTGATTGTATTTAATAGCTTTTTGGTGGAGTCTTTAGGGTTTTCTATATATAGCATCATGTCATCTGCAAAGAGTGACAATTTAACATCTTCATTCCCAATTTGGATGCTTTTTATTTTTTTCTCTTGCCTGATAACTCTGGCGAGGACTTCCAACACTATGTTGAAAAGCAGAGGTGATAGGGGACAACCTTGTCGTGTTCCTGAATGTAGAGCAAAGGGCTTCAGCTTTTCACCATTAATTATGAGATTAGCTGAGGGCTTGTTGTATATGGCCTTTATTATGTTGAGGTATTTTCCTTCTATACCAATTTTAGTAAGTGTTTCAATCATAAATGCATGCTGTATCTTATCAAATGCTTTTTCTGCATCAATTGAGAGAATCATATGATTTTTGTCCTTTATTTTGTTTATGTGATGTATCACATTGATGGATTTGCGAATGTTGAGCCATCCTTGTGCCCCGGGGATGAACCCCACTTGGTCGTGATGAATAATCTTTTTAATGCATTGTTGTATTCGATTTGCTAGAATTTTGTTCAGGATTTTAACATCTGTATTCAAGAGATATTGGTCTGTAGTTTTTTTGTGTGTGTGTGTGTGTGTGTTGTCCTTACCAGGTTTTGGTATCAGGGTAATGTTGGCCAAATAAAATGAGTTAGGGAGTACGGACCCTTCTTCAATTTTTTGGAAGAGTTTGAGCAGGATTGGTATTAGATACTGTTTGAAGGTTTGGTAGATTCACTAGTGAAGCCATTTGGTCCAGGACTTTTGATTTTGGGAAAGTTTTTGATGACTGATTCAATTTCGTTACTGGTGATTGGCCTGTTTAGATTTTCCAGTTCTTCATAATTCAGCCTTGGAAGGCTATATGTTTCTAAGAACTTATCCATTTCTTCTAGGTTATTGAATTTGGTGGCATATAGTCCTTCATAGTATTCTTGGATAATCCTTTGTATTTCTGTGATGTCCGTGATGACATACCCTTTTTCATTTCTGATTTTGTTAATTAGTGTCTTCTCTCTTTTTATCTTAGTGAGTCTAGCCAAGGGTTTGTCAATTTTGTTAATCTTTTCAAAAAACCAGCTCTTTGTCACATTAATGTTTCCTATTGTCTTTTTGTTCTCTATTTCATTTAATTCTGCTCTGATTTTTGTTATCTCCTTTCTTCTGCTGACCTTGGGTTTCGCTTGTTCTTCTTTTTCTAGTTCTTTAAGTTGTAACATGATGTTATTTATTTGGGATTTTTCTTGTTTCTTGAGATAGGCCTGTAATGATATAAATTTCCCTCTTAAAACTGCTTTCACGGCATCCCAAAAATT
The DNA here is from genome assembly GCF_964194185.1 of Rhinolophus hipposideros. Lineage (NCBI taxonomy): Eukaryota > Metazoa > Chordata > Mammalia > Chiroptera > Rhinolophidae > Rhinolophus > Rhinolophus hipposideros. The sequence continues at coordinate 52,161,774 of NC_138046.1, read as the reverse complement.
TTGGTAGGATGTATTTTCATTGTCATTTGTTTCTCTGTATCTTTTGATCTCTCCTCTAATTTCTTCTTTGACCCAGTCGTTCTTTAAAAGTATGTTGTTTAATCTCCATGTATTTGTGTTTTTTCCTGCTTTCTTTTTGCAGTTGATATCCAATTTCCAAGCCTTGTGATCAGAAAATATGCTTGGTATGATTTCAATCTTCTTAAATTTGCTGAGGCTGATTTTATGTCCTAATATATGGTCTATCCTTGAGAATGTTCCATATACACTAGAAAAGAATGTATAGTCTGATGTTTTAGGATGAAGTGCTCTATATATGTCAATTATGTCCATTTCATCTAATGTGTCATTTATGGCTGCTATTTCGTTATTTATCTTCTGTTTGGATGATCTATCCAAAGCTGTCAATGATGTATTTAAGTCCCCTAGTATAATTGTGTTTTGGTCAATTTCTCCCTTTAGTTCTGTTAGTAGTTGCTTGGTATATTTCGGTGCTCCCTGATTGGGGGCATAAATATTGATGACTGTTTTGTCTTCTTGTTGTATAGTCCCCTTTACCATTATGAAATGTCCATCTTTGTCTCTTGTTATCTTTTTCACCCTGAAGTCTGTTTCATCGGAAATCATTATGGCTACACCTGATTTTCTCTGGGTACCATTTGCTTGGAGTGTCAATTTCCACCCTTTCACTTTGAGTCTATGCTTGTCCTTGTAGCTGAGATGTGTCTCTTGTAGACAGCATATGTTTGGGTTTAGTTTTTTGATCCAATCTGCTACTCTGTGTCTCTTTATTGGTGAGTTCAGTCTATTTACATTTAGGGAGATTATTGATATGTGAGGATTTCCTGTTTTTCTATCTTTACTTTTCTGGTAAGACTGTGTCTCCATTGTTTCTTTGCCTTTTTGTTGTTGTCTATTATTTCTGTGTGGTGGTATTCTATGATGTTTCCCTCTGTTTCTTCTTTTATTACAGTGTATATTTCAGATTTGGATGTTTTTTGAGTGGTTACCCTTGAGTTTATGTAAAAGAAAGTTTGATATTTAGAGTCTTCCAGTTTCTTCAGCACGCTTACTTTGTCTATTCCCATATTCCAGTTCAGGCCTTTACTCTCCCCCTTTTTATGTTTTGATTGCCACAAGTTGTCCCTGTTTATGGTGGTCTAATAGCCTCCTTTAGTATTTCTTGTAGTGCAGGTTGTGTATTAGAAAATTCCCTCAGCTTCTGGATGTCTGGAAAGGTCTTTATTCCTGCTTCATATCTAAAGGAGATCTTTGATAGATATATTATTCTTGGCTCATGATTTCTCTCTTTCAATAGTTTGAATATTTGGTTCCATTCCCTCCTACCTTGCAGAGTTTCTGCTGAAAAATCTCATGATAATATAATGGGCTTTCCTTTGTAAGTTACCATCTTCTTTTCCCTGGCTGCCTTGAGGATTCTTTCTTTGTCATTGATTTTAGACAGCTTCAATACAATGTGCCTTGGTGAAGGCCTGTTCTGATTGAGGTAATTAGGTGTTCTATTTGCTTCTTGGATTTGAGGATCCAGTTCTTTCCACAAGTTTGGGAAGTTCTCATCGACGATTTGTTTGAATATATTCTCTGTTCCCTTCCCTCTTTCTTCTCCTTCTGGTATGCCCATTATTCTTATATTGCTCTTTCTGATGGAGTCTGAAAGTTCTTGTAGAGTTCCTTCATTTCTTTTAAGTCTCAAGTCTCTTTCTTCTTCCATTTGTGTAAATTCCAGGTTCCTATCTTCGATGTCACTGATTCTTTTCTCCATCTGGTCAACTCTACTACCTAAGCTGGATATTTTATTGTTAATTTCTTCTATTGAGTTCTTAATCTCCAGAAATTCTATTTGGTTCTTTTTCAAAATTTCAATCTCTTTTGCAAAATGCTCATGGTGTTCTTTGATTGTGTTTCTGAGTTCATTATACTGCCTTTCTGTTTTCTTGTATCTCGTTCAGTTTTTTCAGAATTGCAATCTTGAATTCTCTGTCATTTAAATCACATATTTCCATATCTCTAAGTTCCTTTTCTGGAGACTTTTCACTTTCTTTCTGAGCTATCTTGTTGTCTTGGTTATTCATGGCAATCACTGATTTACTATTTCTCTTCCTAGACATCTACAGGAGTGGCTTCTGCAACAGGTTGATAGGTATGCGAAGAGCTTTTGAAGTTCCAAAGCTGTTTCTGCACCAGATTCAGAGCTTGTATGTTTCAGCAGTTTTGTTTACTCCTGCAGGGATCCGCCCAGAAATGTGGGGCCAGGGGCGGGGTGAGTTGTGAGAGGTGGCCCAGATTAATGGTGGCGACCACCACCACAGCCAGTCCTGCTTCCACAGCTCCCTCCCCTTTGCTGGAACTAGTTGAGCTGCGAATCTGTGTAAGCGGTACACAGTTCTCAGAGCAGCAAATATTCTGTCCTTTGATCTGACACTGCTACTTTATCGCTTCTAGCACCGGGCAGGTGGGGGCGGTGCGAGCTCTGGGATGGTAGGGAGGGGGCAGCTAGTCTCCGTGCCTACGGCTTCCGTTCTCTGCTCGGCAGTGAGGGCTTCAACTACTGATTTCAACCCTCTATCCTCAGTCCTTGTTCCGAGATCTGCTGTGAGCGAGCGTTGGGTTCAGCCGTTTTGTATGCTGCCCCCTTAGCCCTGTGGGCCGTAAGCGGAGCCCTAGCAGTCCAAGTCTTTCCCTCTCCCACAGCTGCAGCTGCGGTAGTTCCGGGATTCAGTGAGCACGGAGCACTGAGCTAGGTCTGCGTCCTGCGCCCTCGCGGCTCCATTTCCGCACTTCTCCTCTTCCTCCTCCCCCCTCTAGCCCCTGCTCGCGCGATTCACCCACCCGGTGGTGAATTCAGTAGTGGGCCTCTTCATCTTGCCTGTCTGCTGTGCAGGGAGTCCTTTGTGGAGTAATTGTTGTCCGATTCGTTGTAAATTCCAGGGGAGCGCTACAGAGGCTCACCTCACGACGCCATATTTTGCAGATTCTAATTTTTTGAAGTAGTCAAAGGAACCATGAAAGCATGTAACAGGAGCATCCAAACCAGTCTGTTACATGCTTAGACAGGTGAGGATAGGGGAAAAGAGCATTTCAGGCAAAGCAAACAGCATATGCAAAGGCCCTGAGGTGGAAAGAACTTTATTTGTCCTAAGCCAGTGTAGTTCTGGCAAAGGAGAGAGTGTTATAAAGCACTTTTAGAAAAGTAGGCAGCAGAGAGTTTGTGTAGCCTTATGAAGTTCTGTCATTTTATTTCTTGGAGTCACAGGGATCGATCAAATCCCTCCTTTATGTGCTAACAGTTTAGGGTGGTCTTTAAGAATGTAGGTCCTGGAGTAAGACTGTCTAGATAAGAATCCATATTCTACCATTTATTTTGTGATCTTGGACCCATTTCTTCATCTGTAAAATGGAAATTACAATAGCTACCTTATGAGTTGTTACGTGAATTAAGTCAAATAATTTATGTAAAGAGCTTAACATAATCTCTGACACATAGAAAATGAATAAATGGTAGCTATTATTATTAACATCATCGTCGTCATCATCATGCCTTGTTTTTTGTCCGTTCACCATATTGGGTCATTATCCACCAAATAAATTTTAAACATATGGTTTTAACTGGGTTTCCTCTTTTGACTGTCCACAAAGATTTTTGTATAGGAAGATCATCCAAAATTCTAATCTGAGTCCTTCATCTGGGATACAAAATAAATCAATGCCTTGGGTTTGGTTCTTTCTGGGTATGAAGAATATGCAGTTAGCACACTATCTTACAAGCCATCATATAAAGGATCTTATTATTTATTTCCTGACATGCATGGGTATGTGTTTGTGTGTGTGTGTGCATGTGTGTGTTTATCTTTTATTAGTCATAGTCCCCAAGTTAATAGCAATGACGGGGATCTCTTTCTCTGTATTATTGCTGTTATACTTCTCTCTAGACAACAGGGATTAATTTTCTTTAATGACCCCAATCTGTTATAATATATGTTATTATTCTTAAAACAATGTTTTTTGGAGCTAACATAAACCTAAACCTTCATCTAATCTAACTCTTTCCCTTGTCACTCCCTTTTTGTGGTAGACAGAGAGATGTGGTGCCCAAATTGCCCTTCAAGGAAGGAGTTGTTCCATCTGTGGAAGTGCTGTGAGCAAACAGCCTCCAACTGTCATCTGCTTCAGGGTTTGTCTCAGCAACAGAAATTTTTTTCCCCCTGTGGGCATATCCTTACTACCCAATGTCTAATTACAGCAGGAGTATAGAGGCCCAGCTATCCAAGACAAATATGAAACATGCTGATAAGCCGTATCTACTCCACAGTTCCCTATATGGTTGGCCTGCATGGAAGTTTTTCTCAACCAGCATTAGTTTGCTTCACCCCACCCTCCCCCTTCAATAGTTGTTGATCCCTAATAAACACCAGGCACGCTGTAATAAATGCCATCTTAGTATCTACTTCTAGAGAACCAACCTGTAACATCTCTTCACTCCTGTAGCTCACATCTACTTTGGACCTGGAACTAGAATTCAGTCTCTCAATTCTAAATCTTAGTCTCTAGCCACTCAGGTCATCTTTATTAAATGCGTCTTCATAGATTTTATTTTCAATTTCTTTAACATATTTTTTTATTGCTTTTCTGTATCCCCAGATAAAATGTGAGCTCTGCGTAGGTTCCAAAGTCTGTGAGACTTGACTGATTTTTTACTGACATATATTTCTATGTCAGGAATGATTTGGGGGTCTCAGAACGGCACTGCTATACAAACCAACAGCTTTCCATTGCAACTCAGTTGCAGAAGATAAGATCTGAAAATTCTGAAATTGTGATTGATAAAGAGGGAAAGGCAAGAGAATAGGCAGTAGTCAGGAAGATGAGCAGATGATTCACTGGGGTCCACCATCCTGAGTTGTCCTCCACCTCAATTAGTTCAGCCATTATAAATTCACTCATGTCTCAGGTTCCATATTGTCACCTGGATCTCCTTCAGTAAAATCTTTTTTCAGTGCCACTTGTTAAAAATGCTGACTTTCAAAGAGCTCTATAAATTTCTTTAAACATTACCTGACTCAATAAAAAAAGATGGAATTGAACAGTAAGGCTATATTCCATTGTCTATCTCCCAAGAGTGCTCTGATAAACTATGACATAAATCTTTCTGTCCCATCCAGGTCACTTCACTAACTTTAATATTACTTACATCCCTATTCATACAATCCCTGTTCCTCCCTTACCCTGAAGTCATTAGCATGTCCAACAGACACACACCTTTTTTTTTTTTCCTACCTCACAGAGTCTTTCTGAAAATAGCTGATGCCTCTAACACTGATAATGGAAAAAACGCTTCCCTGGTTGCTTGTAGACTGTTTCTCAAAATGGGATATACTTCAGATATACAGAGAAGAGATTTTTAAAATGCAGGTTGTGGTCCTAGGGCATACTAAGAGTTTCAAAGTTTCTAAGAAGTAGTGTTTAACAAAGGACAAAACGTCTGGAATGTTATACTATAGAAATTTTATGCTAGAAGAACAAAGTAGCATCTCCATTCTAGAAAATGTTCATGCTATACTTTCATATACACACAGGCACACACACACACATATACATGTATATATGTATGACGTATGTGTATATGTATGTATGTATATATATAATATAGATATATGCATATAGATTATATAAATATATAGATATTATGTCTTATACAAGGTGAGATAAAAAACTATGGTAAATGTTTAAGTAAAAAACTTATTACAGTAAGAGACACATTGCCATTAATCCCCCTCAAAATGCCCCCCCCCACTTCAAACACACTTATCCCATCGTTCTTGCCACTTTCTGAAGCAGTTCTGGAAGTCCTCTTTCATGAGTGTCTTTACTTCAGCCTCCATCTTGACAATGCTCCATGTCACACATCACTTCTGTACAGAAATTTCTGGCAAATAAAAACATTACAGTGTGTCTTCATCCACCTTATTCACCAGATCTGACACCATGCTACTTCTGGCTCTTCCCCAAAGTCAAAATGATCATGAAAGGTAAATGTTTTGAACCAATTCAGGACATCAAGGCAGCCAGGACAGCGCAACTAAAGACAATTGTATATCAGGCCACAGACAGGCATATTGGGATTGGCAATAACTAAACCAAGAAGAAACTATCACTAGGACAGCTAACACTGAAGAAGGTGGCTGCAAGGAATTTTAACTCCACAGATAGGCATTGGGCTGGCCAATGCCTAGAGCTTTTGAAAAGTTACATATTTTTCTAATAGTATATATAAGAAATCCCCAGTTTAGTCAAGGTGATTAATAATCACTGTGTGTTTAAACAATAAACTTATATAACATTTATTTACAACTATATATTTCTTTTTAAATTATTCTGTTATATCTTAAATAAATGAGTTTAGTTAACCAATACTTGTGCTATTGTTTTAATAATTTGTTTTTCTAAAATAGAACGTTTCAAGTATAAAAATTTCACATTTTATTTCTATCCTAAACTTCCACATTTATGGCAACCCCAAATATATGGTTTAATTTTTATAAACCAAGTTACCAGTGATCACCTAGGGGTATGATTTGGAAATTGTAGGCTTTAGTGCCTCAGAAAATGAGGTAACTAAATAGGACTAACCTTAGAAATCCAACTCTGTTAGGTTATACGTCTTTTGCCAATTATTTTTATCTTGATGTTTTTATTTATGTATTTATATTTTTATTTTTCAGTTATAGCTGACATTCAATATTATTTTATATTATTTTCAGGTGTACAGCATCATGGTTAGACATTTATATAATTTATGAAGTGATCCCCCTGAGTAGTACCACCTGGCACTATACATAGTTATTACCATATTAATGATTATATTTCCAAACTTTGTATCTTCATGACTATTTGTAACTACATATTTGTATTTCTTAATGCATTCACTTTTCACCCCGCCCCCAACCCCTCTCCCATCTATCATCCCAATAGATCTAGTACACATCTGACACCATACATAGTTATTACAATATTGACTATATTCCTTATATTATACCCTACATCTCCATGACTACTGTGCAACAACCAATCCGTGCTTCTTAACCCCTTCCCCTTTCACCCATCCTTAACCCCCCTCCAATCTTAAAGAAGCCCCTCTAAGATTCCTTCTAATACTGGTTTTGTGGTGATGAACTTCAGCTTTTTCTTGTCTGGAAAGCTCCTTATCTTTCCTTCAATTCTAATGATAGCTTTGCTGGGCAGAGTAATCTTGGTTGCGTGTCATTGCTTTTCATCACTTGGAATATTTCCTGCCAATCCCTTCTTGCCTGCAAAGTTCCTGTTGAGAAATCAGCTGCCAGTCTTATGGGGGCTCCTTTGTAGGTAACTAACTGCTTTATCTTGCTGCTTTTTAAGATTCTCTCTTTGTCTTTAACTTTGGCATCTTAATTATGATGTGTCTTGGTGTGGGCCTCTTTGGGTTTATCTTGTTTGGGTCCCTCTGTGCTTCCAGGGCTTGTAGGTCTATTTCCTTCACCAGGTTAGGAAAGTTTTCTGTCATTATTTCCTCAAACAGGTTTTCAATTCCTTGCTCTCTCTCTTCTTCTGGTACCCCTATAATGAGAATGTTCATGTGCTTGATATTGTCCTGGAGGCCCTGAGGAGAGTTTAAACTCTCCTCAATTTTTTGGATTCTTTTTCTTTTTGCTGTTCTGCTTTGGTGCTGTCTGCTACCTTATCTTCTGCATCATTGGTTGGATCCTCTGTTTCATCTAATCTACTGTTGATTCCCTGTAATATATTCTTCATTTCCGTTATAGCATCCTTTATTTCTGACTGGTTCTTCTTCATGTTTTCCATCTCCATTTTTATGCTTCCTATCTCTCTGTTGAAGTTCTCCCTGAGATCATTGAGCATCCTTATAACCAGTATTTGGAACTCTGTGTCTGATAGATTGCTTATCTCCATTTTGCTTAGTTCTTTTTTGGAGCTTTGTTCTGTTCTTTTATTTGAGACATGTTTCTTTGTCTCCCCATTTTGGCTGCCTCCGTGTGTTTGTTTTTATGTATTAGGTAGAGCTACTACGTCTTCTGGTCTTAGTACAGTGGCCTTATGTAGTAGGTGTGCTGTGGGGTTCAGTGGCACAGTCTTTCTGGTTGCCTGAGCCACCCACTCCAGGTGTGTCCCTTGTGTGGGTTGTGTATGCCCTCCTCTTGTAGTTGAGCCTTTGTTGATAATTTCACATCAGTGGGAGGAACTGACCCTTGGGCTCGGCATTTATGAGGACTGGCCTTGACTACAGTGGAAGAGTTGTTGTGCAAGGGCTGACCCTACGGAACAGGAGCTGCCTCAACAGGACCCTTGTACCTGCCCAATCCACCCGTTGGGTGTGTCATTTCTGAAGGTGGCTGGGTGATCATCCAGATCATTTTGAAGCTGACCACTGAGTGTGCCAGGCCCAGGACCACCTTGGAGGGGATCAGATATAGGTTAAGTTCTGCCACAGCTCATACCCCACCCCGTGCCACCCTGCAGCAGCCACAAAGAAATCCTCAGATGGCTGCTCCCCCATGTGCTCTTTGGAAGCATCTTGAGAGGCTAAACTGCAAACTAAGGCTAACTGACACTTGTGCCTCACTTAGGGCTGCTCAGCCAGAGGTACAGGACACACTGAAGCAAGATGATGCTTGTCTGGGTTCTGGATACCTTTGAGAGACCCTAGAAAAGTCTGCAGGCTGAGCCAAGTCAGGTGGTCTGCACAAAAAAGCCACTGGAAACAGCTTAGGTGTGTATGAATGTTGGGCAGGGTGGGGTTTGGAATCCCCATCGCTTGGTGAATGAACGGCAGAGACTCAGATATGGTGGCCGCCCACGTCTGCACTCCACGAAGGGGGAGGTCTCAACAAATAAGCAATGGCCTCCACTACCTCCCCTGTCCGGTAGAAAGCTGCCTCCTTAGACCCTGTCCAAAGCCAGACAACTCAATTCCTCCCCACGTGTCCCTGCCACCTGCCCAGCCCCTCCCCCAGCACTGGAACTCAGAGTGAGTTCCAGTTACCATTGGTGAGTAAGTCCATGCACAGTCCCTTTAAAAGAAGTGCCTGGGAGTGCAGCCACCCTCAGTCTCATTCAGTCACAATCTCTGCTGGTTTTCACAACCAGAAATTATGGGGACTTCTTTCCCAGGCATTGGAATTCTGGGCTGGGGTGAGGTTGGCATCTCTCACTCCTCTGGTGGATGGGGGGAACCCCACAGCCAAAATATCCCTCCTTGTCTTTAATGGTCACATGTGGGTGTGGGACCAACCTGTTCCACATCTCTGCCCCTCCAACCAATCTGGAGGTGGCTTCTTCTGCACATCCTTAGTTGACAGGCTTCAGTTCACCTAGATTTTCAGAGATTCTCAGTAATGGTTGTTTTGTAGATTAGTTGTAACTTTGATGTGGTTGTGAGAGAAGGTAAGCACAATGTTTACCTACTGCGCCTTCTTGGTTGACTCTCCATACCACCTCTTCTTTATCCATTCATCCATTCAGGGACACCCAGGTTGCCTTCATTTCTTGGTTTATGTAAATAATGCTGCAATGAACATATGGATGAGCATGTCCCTTCAAAGTAGCATTTTGTGTTTGTTTGGATAAATAACCAGAAGGTGGATTACTATGCTCTTCTTTTTCTATTGTTATAGTCTTTGTTTTAAAGTCTATTTTATATGGTGTAAGTATTGCTACCTCAGATTTTTTTGTTTGTTTGTTTCTGTGTTTGTTTCCATTTTCATGAAATATCTTTTCCATCCCTTTACTTTCAGTCTGTGTTTGTCTTTAGCTCTGAAGTGAGTCTCTTGTAGGTAGCATATGTAAGGGTCTTGTTTGTTTTAATCAATTCAACCACCCCATCTTTTGATTGGAGCATTTATCCATTTACATTAAAAGAATTGTTGATAGGTATGTATTTATTGTCATTTTATTATACTTTTTTTCTTCTTAAAGAATTCCCTCTAAGACTCCTTGTAATACTGGTTTGATGCTGATGAACTTTAGCTTTCTCTTGCCTGGGAAGCCCTTTATCTGTCCTTCCATTCTAAATGATAGCTTTTCTGGGAAGAGTAATCTTGGTTGTAAGTCCTCGTTTTTAGTCACTTGGAATATTTCCTGTCAATCCCTTCTGGCTTGCAAAATTTCTGTTGAGAAATCAGCTGCTAGTCTTATAGGGGCTCCCTTGTAGGTAATTAACTGCTTTTCTATTGCTGTTTTTATGATTCTCTCTTCTTTAAATCTTTATCATTTTATGATTTGTCTTGGTATCGACCTCTTTGGGTTTATCTTGTTAGGGACTCGCTGTGCTTCCTGAGCTTTATATCTATTCCCTTCACCAGGATAGGGAAGTTTTCTGTCATTTCTTCAAATAGGTTTTTAATTCCTTGCTCTCTCTGTTCTCCTGATACCCCTGTAATGTGAATGTGCGTATGCTTGATGTTTTCCCAAAGGACCCTTAAACTCCCCTCAAGTTTTTGGATTCATCTTGCTTTTCTGATTGGGTGTTTTCTGCTACCTTAACTTCCAAATCTCGTATTGTGTACTCTGCTTCATCTAATCTACTGTTGATTCCCTGTAATTTATGCTTCATTTCCATTATTGTATTCTTTATTTCTGACTGGTTCTTTTTTAAGTTTTCTATTTCGATTTTCATGTTTCCTACTTCTTTGTTGAAGTTCTCCCTGAGATCACTGAGCATCCTTATAACCAGTGTTTGGAACACTGAATCTGGTAGATGGCATGTCTCCATTTTGTTCAGCTTTATTTTTGATTCCTGGAGCTTTAGTTCATTCATTTATTTGGGAAATGTTTCTTTGTCTCCCCATTTTGGCTGCCTCTCTGTGCTTGTTTCTATGTATTAGGTAGGCCTGCTATGTCTTCTGGTGTTAGTGGAGTGGCCTTATGTTGTAAGTGTCCTGTTGGGCTCAGTGGCACAGTCTTCCTGTTCACCTGAGCCACGCACTCCAGGTATGTCCCTGGTGTGGGTTGTATGTGCCTTCCTCTTGTAGTTGGTCTTTGGTTGTTATGTGCACTTCAGGGGGAGAGACTGACTCTTGGGCTCTTTGCTTGTGAGGACTGGCCATGACTACAGTGGAGGATTTGAGGTGCAGGGGTTGACGGTACAGAGCAGGTCTGCCTCAGTAGGGCTATGATGCTTGCCCAATCTGCCCCTTGGGTGTGTCATTCTTTGTGGTGGCTGGGTAATGCTCCAGTTTGTTTTGAAACTGGCCACTGGGGGCACCCACACCAGAACCACTTTGGAGGGGATCTGCTGCAGGCCATGTTCAGCCATAGCCCACGCCCTACCTGGGGCCACCCAGTAGGAACCACAAAGAACTCAGCAGATGGCTGCTACACATACCATGCTTGGAAATGCCTCTAGAGGTCAAGCTGCAAACAAAAGCTGGCTGCTGCAAGTGGCAGGCTTAGGGTTGCTCAGCCAGAGGTACAGGACACGCTCAAGTCAGATAGTACTTGTCTGGATTCTGTGAACCTTAGCGATCCTAGGAAAGTCTGCAGCATGAGTTAGAGCAGGCAGTGAGTAGGAAAAAGCCACTGTAAGTGGCTTGGGTGTGCCCAAAATTTCTGAGGGCAAGGTCTTGAATCACCAGGGCATGGCAAAGGAAGGGTGTGGTCACCTTTCTTTGGTCACCATGTGTGTATGCACGTTGGGAAGAAGAAGGGCTCAACAAAGAAACAATGGCATCCATCAGTTCCTCTGTCCAGGAGAAAGCTGCCCCTGCTGCATCCATCCCAAGCCAGACAACTCAGTTCCTCACCATATGTCCCTGCTGTATTTCCAGCTGCTGCTGCAGTGCTGGAGCTCAGAGCCAGTGATTCCCTCACTGGGTAAGTCCTTGCAAGTTCCCTTTAAGTGGAGCGTCTGAGATTCCAGCCACCCTCTGTCTCAGTCAGTCACAATCTCTACTGGCTTTTACAACCAGAAATTATGGGGACTTTTCTCCCTGACACTGGAACACCGGGCTGGGGTGGGGCTGGCACTTCTCGCTCCTCCAGGGGAGATCTCCACAGTTGAGATAGACTTCCCAATTTTTAATGGTCAAATGCAGATGTGAGACCAGCCCTTTCTGCATCTCTGCCCATCCTGCCAGTCTTGAGGTGACTTCTTCTGCATTTCCTTAGTTGTAGGGCTTTAATTCAGAAGGATTTTAGGCAATTCTCAGTGATGGTTGTTTTGTAATTTAGTGGTAATTTTGATGTGATCATGAGAGAAGGTAAGTACAATGTTTACCTACTTCACTGTCTTGACTGAGCACCCCTCTGCCCATTTTTCAATTGGTTGTTTTGGTTTCAGGCTGTTGAGTTGTATGAGTTCTTTATAAATATTGGATATTAGATGCTTGTCATATGTATCACTGGTGAATCTGATCCCATTCAGTTGGATGTCTTTTTGTTTTGTTGATGGTTTCCTTTGCTGTGCAAACGTTTTAGTTTGATATAGTTCCAGTTGTCTATTTTTCTTTTGTTTCCATTGCCCAAGGATATATATCAGAAAAAAATATTACTAAGGGCAATGTTGGAGAGTTTACTGCTTACGTTTTCATCTAGGAGTTGTATGGTTTCAGGCCTTACATTTAAGTCTTTAATCCATTTTGTTTTCATTCTTGTATATGGTGTTTCATTTTTTTTGTATGCATCTGTCCAGTTTTCCCAGAATCATTTATTGAATAGACTGTCTTTACCCCATTATATATTCTCGCCTCCTTAGTCATAGATTAAATGACCATATAGTTGTGGGTTTGCTTCCAGGCTCCCTATTTTGTTCCATTGATCTATGTGTCTGTTTTTATGTCAGTACTATGCTGTTTTGATTATTATGGCCTTGAAATGTAGTTCAATATCAGGTAGCAGGATACCTCCAATTTTATTCTACTTTCTCAAGACTGCCATGGCTACCCAGGTTCTTTTATGGTTCCACATAAATTTTAGAATTATTTGTTCTTGTTCTGTGAAAAAAGCCATTGATATTGTGATAGGAATTGCAGTGGAACTATAGATTGCTTTGGGTAGTATGGAAATTTTGACTATGTTAATTCTTCCTATCCATGAGTATGAAATATGTGTTCATTTATTTGTATCTTCTTCAGTTTCTTTCTGCAATGTCTTATAATTTTCTGAGTACAGTTATTTTACCTCCTTAGTTAAATTAATTTGTAAGTATTTTATTTTTTGATGCAATTGTAAATGGGATTGTTTTCTTAATTTTTCTCTCTGACAATTTGTTATTGGTGTAATAAAATGCAACCAATGTTCGAATATTAATTTTGTATGCTGCCACTTTACGGAATTCATTTATGAGTTCTAATAGTTATTTGGTGAAATCTTTGGAGTTCTCTACATATAGTATCATGCCATCTACAAATAGTGACAGTTTTATGTCTTTCTAATTTGCATGGCTTTTATTTATTTTTTCTTGTCTGATTGCTGTAGCTAAGTCCTCCAATATTATGTTGCATAAAAGTGTTGACAATGGACATCCTTATCTTGTTCATATCTTAAGGGGAATGCTCTTAGCTTTTTCCCTTTTAGTATGCTGTTAGCTGAGGGTTTGTCTTTTATGGCTTTTATTATGTTGAGCTATGTTCTCTCTATTACCACATTGGCTGAGAGTTTCAATCATATATGTATGCTGGATTTTGTCAAACACATTTTCTGCATCTATTGATATGATCGTATGATTTTCATTTTTCATTTTGCTGATGTGGTATGTCATGTTAATTGATTTGGGGATATTGAACCAAACTCGCAACCCAGGAATAAATCCCACTTGAACATAGTGTATGATCTTTTTAATGCATTGCTGAATTCAGTTTGCTAATATTATGTTCAGGAATTTGCATCTATGTTCATCAGGAATATCGGCCTATATTTTGTTTTGTTTTATTTTGGTTTGTTGTAATGGCTTTCGTTTTGGGATCAGGGTAATGGTGGCCTCATAAAATGAGCTTGAGAGCTGTCTCTTTTTTTGAATGTTTTTGGAATAGTTTGAGGAGGATAGGTGTTAATTATGTTTTGAATGTTTGGTAAAATTCACCTGTAAAGCCGTCTAGTCCAGGACTTTTGTTTGTTGAGAGTTTTTTGATTCCTGGTTTAATTTTGCTAGGAGTAACCAGTTGGTTTAGATTTTATGTTTCTTCCTCATACAGTCCTGGAAGATTGTATGTTTCAGGGAATTTATCCATTTTTTTCCCTATTGTCCAATTTGTTGGCATGTAATTGTTCGTAATATTTTCTCATAATCTTTTGTACTTCTGTGGTGTCCACTGTCACTGTTGCTCTTTCATTTCTGATTTTATTTCTTTAGGTCCTCTCTTATTCTTGATGAGTCTGGTTAAACATTTGTCAATTTTGTTTATCTTTTTCAAAGAACTAGTTCTTCTTTTCATTGATGATTTGTATTGTTTTTTTTAGACTCCATTTGGATAATTTCCACCATGATACTTACTTTCTCCTTCCTTCTACTCACTTTGGGATTTGTTTACTGTTCGTTTTTAGTTCCTTTAAGTGTAAAGTTAGATTATCTATTTGAGATTTTTCTTGGTTCTTGAAGTAGGCCTGTATTGCTATGAATTTCCTTCTTAGGACTACTTTCACTGTGTCCCATAGACTTTAGGTCATTGTGTTTTCATTTTCATTTATCTCAAGTATCTTTTTATTTCTTCTTTGATCTCATTGTTAACCCATTCATTGTTTAGTGGACTGTATGTGTTTGTGTATTTTTTAGGATATTTCTTTTTGTAATTGACTTTTAGTTTCATACCATTCTGGTCGGAGAAGATGCTTTATATTATTTCAATCTTATTTAATTTATTGAGACTTGTTTTGTGGCCTAACATGTGGTCTATAATGGAAAATGTTACATGTGCACTTGAAAAGAATGTATATTCTGCTACTTTGGGGTGGAATGCTCTAAAAATATCAATTAAATCCATATGATCTAGCGTGTCATTGAAGTCTGCTGTTTTCTTGTTGATTTTCTGTCTTGAAGATCTGTCCATTGAGGTCAATGGGGTATTAAAGTCCCCGACTATGATTGTATTACTGCCAGTATTTCCTTTTATTTCTGACAATATTTGCTTTTTATATTTACAAGCACCTATGTTGCGTGCATAGATATTTATTAGGTTTATATCCTGTTGTTAGATTGATCCCTTTATCATTATGTAATGTGTTTCTTTATCTCTTATAATAGTCTTTGTTTTAAAGTCTATTTTGTCTGATACTCGGGGGATTCCTACACCACTTTTTTGTTTGTTTGTTTGTTTCCATTTGCACAAAATATCTTTTTCCATCCCTTTACTTTCAGTCTATGAGTATCTTTTGATCTAATTTGGGACTTTTGTAGGTAAAATGTGTATGGGTCTTGTTCTCTTACCCATTCAGCCACCTTATGTCTTTTTATTGGAGCATTTAATCCATTTACATTTAAAGTGATTATTGATAGGTACATAGTTATTGCCATTTTGTTATTCATATTTATGTTTTTTGTTTTCCTTTTTCTTTTTCTTAAAAAAGTCCCTTTAACTTTTCCTCTAATATTGTCTTGGTGTTAATTAATTTCTTTAGCTTTTTCTTATCTGGGAAGCACTTTATCTTTCCTTCAGTTTTATATGATTTCCCTGCCGTGTAGAGTAGTCTTGGTTATAGGTCCTTGCTTTTCATCTCCTTGAATATTTTATGCCAGTCCCTCCTGGCCTGCAGGGTTGCTGTTGAGAAAGCAGCTGCTAGTCTTATGTGAGTTCCCTTGTAAGTAACTACGCGGTGTGATCAAAAAATACATTGAATGTTGTTGCCCAGTGCCATCCAATGGAATGTCAGGGATCATCAATACGGGAAGTAACACATTGAACCGTAGTAACAATGTGTGACAAGTTTGAACTTGTTCAGTGCAGTCAGTTGGGTATGAGCTACGGTTGAGAGAAGGTGTATTTTAAAGTGTGCCCTAAATTGTCCTCCATCATGACAATGTTCTGTGTCACACATTGCTTCTGACATACGGCAGTTCTGTCCATTATGGTGTTTCCTCATCCACCTTATTCACCGCATCTGATACCATGTGACCTCTGGCTCTTCCACAAAGTCAAAATGACCAAGGAAAGTAAACATTTTGAATCAATTCAGGAAATTGAGGCAGCCACGACAGCACAACTAAAGACACTCATGAAAGAGGACTTCCAGAATTGTTTCAGAAAATGGCAAGAATGAATGGAAAATTGTGTTCAAAGCAAGGGGGAGTATTTTGAGGGTGATTAATGACAACGTATTTTTTTTTAATTAAAGCTTATTGGGGTGATAATTGTTACCAAAGTTACATAGATTTAAAGTGTACAATTCTGTAATACATCATCTATATATCACATTGTCTGTTCACCAACCAGAGTGAGTTCTCTTTCCATCACCATATATTTAACAATGTGTCTTTTACTGTAGTGATAATTTTATTTAAATATTCACCACATTTTTTTTAAATCACAACTCATAGTTGCCTTTCTCTTGATGTTGTAAGGATTCTCTCTTTGTCTTTCCTCTTTGACATTTTAATTATGATATGTCTTTGTGTGGGCCTCTTTAAATTCAACTTGTCTAAGACTCTCTGAAGTTCCTGGGCTCATCTGTATATTTCCTTTGTCAAGTTAGGGAAGTTTTCAGTCATTATTTCTTTAAAAGTTTTCTTGATCCATTGCTCCTTCTTTCCTCCATCTTGTACTCCTATGATGCCAGTGTTGTTACACTTGATGTTGTCCCAGCAGTCCCTTAAACTGTCTACTTTTTCTAATTCACTTTTTTTTAATTAAACTTTATTGGGGTGACAATTGTTAGTAAAGTTACATGAATTTCAGGTGTACAATTCTGTATTACATCATCTATAAATTCCATTGTATGTTCACCATTCAAAGTCAGTTCTCCTTCCATCACCATATATTTGATCCCCTTTACCCTCATCTAAAACCCCCCTTCCCACTTCGCCTCTGATAACCACTAAATTAATTTCTGTGTCTAGGAGTTTTTCTTTCTCATTTGTTTGTCTTGCTTTTTTTTTTTTTGTATGGGTTTTTTATACCACATATCACTGAAATCATATGGTTCTCTCCTTTTTCTGTCTGACTTTTTTCGCTTAGCATTATAATCTCAAGATACATCCATGTTTTCACAAATGGTCATATTTCATCTTTTCTTTTTTTTTCTTTTTCTAATTTATTGGGGTGACAATTGTTAGTAAAATTATAAAAGCTTTCAGGTATACAATTATGTATTACATCATCTAAAATCCAATTGTGTGTTCACCACCCAGAGTCAGTTCTCTTTCCATCACCATATATTTGATCCCCATTACCCTTATCAACCAACACCACCCTCCTTACCCTCTGGTAACCACTAAACTATTGTCTGTGTCTATGAGTTTTCGTTTCTCATTTGTTTGTGTTGTTCTTCTGTTGTTTTTGGTTTATATACCACATATCAGTGAAATCGAATGGTTCTCTGCTTTTTCTGTCTGCCTTATTTCGCTTAGCATTACACTCTCAAGATCCATCCATCTTGTCACAAATGTTCCTATATCATCTTTTCTTATGGCCGAATAGTATTCCATTGTGTATATGTACCACAACTTATTTATCCATTCATCTATTGAATGACATTTTGATTGTTTCCATGTTTTGCCCACCGTAAACAAAACTTCAATGAACATTGGAGCACACGAGTCTTTATGGATAAATGTTTTCAGATGTTTTGGGTAGACACCCAGGAGAGGGATTGCTGGGTCATACGGTAATTCTATTCGTAATTTTTTCAGGAAACTCCACACTGCCTTCCATAATGGCTGCACCAGTCTGCATTCCCACCAACAGTGTATGAGGGTTCCCTTTTCTCTAAAGCCTCTCCAACACTTGTTACTATTTGTATTGTTGATGATAGCAATTGTGACTGGGGTAAGGTGATATCTCATTGTGGTTTTTATTTGCATTTCTCTGATGATTCCTGATGTTGAGCATTTTTTCATATGTCTATTTGCCATTTGTATCTCCTCTTTGGAGAAATGTCTCCTCAGGTCCTCTGCCCATTTTTCAATTGGGTTGTTTGTTTTTTTGTTGTTGAGCTTCATGAGTTCCTTGTATATTTTGGATATTAGCCCGTTATCGGAGGCACTGTTTGCAAAAAATCTCCCATTCAGTCGGTTCCTCTTTATTTTGTTGATAGTTTCTTGTGCTGTGCAGAAACTTTTAATTTTTATATAGTCCCATTTGTTTATTTTAGCTTTTACTTCCATTGCCTCTGGAGTCAAATTCATAAAATGCTCTTTGAACCAAGGTCCATAAGTTTAGTGCCTATGTTTTCTTCTACGCAGTTTATTGTGCCAGGTCTTATGCTTAAGTCTTTGATCCATTTTGGATTAATTTTGGTACGTGGTGACAGATAGCAGTCCAGTTTCATTCTTTTGCACGTGGCTATTCATTTCTCCCAGCACGATTTATTGAAGAGGCTGTCTTTCCACCATTGTATGTTTTTAGCTTCTTTGTCAAAAATTATCTGTCCATATTTATGTGGTTTTATTTCTGGGTTCTCAATTCTATTCCATTGGTCTATGTGTCTGTTGTTCTGCCAATACCATGCTGTTTTGATTATTGTAGCCCTGTAGTACAAGCTAAAGTCAGGAAGTATGATACCTCCAGTATTGTCCTTTTATCTTAAGATTGCTTTGGCTTTTCCGGGTGTTTTGTGGTTCCAAACAAATCTGATGATTTTTTGTTCTATTTCTTTAAAAAATGCCATTGGGATTTTGATGGGGATTGCATTAAATCTGTATATTGCTTTGGGTAATATGGCCATTTTAACTATGTTGATTCTTCCAGTCAGTGAGCACAGAATGCCTTTTCTTTTCTTTTTGTCTTCTTCAATTTTTTTTAAATGTCTTATAGTTTTCAGCATATAGGTTTTTCACATCATTGATTAAGTTTATTCCCATTCATTTTATTCTTTTTGCTGCAATCCAAAAGGAATTGTTTTTTGTATTTCTTTTTCTGAGATTCCATTCTTAGTGTATAGGAATGCAGTGGACCTTTGTATGTTGATTTTGTAGCCGGCAACTTTACTGGATTTGTTGATTATTTCTAATAGCTTTTTGGTGGAGTCTTCACGGTGTTCTATATATAGCATCCTTTTAGCTGCAAAGAGTGACAATTTAACTTCTTCATTCCCAATTTGGATACCTTTTCTTTCGTTTTCTTGCCTAATTGTTCTGGCAAGGACTTCCAAAACTATGTTGAAAAGCAGAGGTGATAGGGGACAGCCCTGTCGTGTTCCTGAACGTAGGGCATAGGGTTTCAGTTTTTCACCACTAATTATGAGATTAGCTGAGGGTTTCTCATATATGGCCTTAATTATGTTAAGGTATTTTTCTTCTATACCTATTTTATGAAGTGTTTTAATTATAAATGGATGTTGTATCTTCTCAAATGCTTTTTCTGCATCAATTGATATAATCATATGATTTTTGTACTTTGTTTATGTGATGTATCACATTGATGCATTTGTGTAAGTTGAACCATCCTTGTGCCCCTGGGATGAATCCCACTAGGTTGTGATGAATAATCTGTTTAATGCATTCTTGCATTTGATTTACTAGAATTTTATTTAGGATTTTTGCTTCTGTATTCATCAGAGATGTTGGTGTATAATTTTCTTTTTTTGTGTTGTCCTTACCAGGTTTTGGTATCAGGGTAATGTTGTCCTCATAAGATGAGTTAGAGAGTACTGTCTCTTCTTCAGTTTTTTTGAAGAGTATGAGCAGGATTGGTATTAGATCATCTTTGAAGGTTTGGTAGAATTCACTAGTGAAGCCATCTGGTCCCGGACTTTTGCTTTTGGGAAGGTTTTGGATAACTGATTCAATTTCGTTACGGGTGAGCGGTCTGTTTAGATTTTCCAGTTCTTCATGGTTCAGCTTTGGAAGGCTATATGTTTCTAAGAACTTGTCAATTGCTTCTAGACTATTGAATTTGGTGGCATATAGTCCTTCATAGTATTCTTGGATGATCTTTTGTACTTCTGTGGCATCCTTGATATCTTCCCCTTTTTCATATCTGATTTTGTTTATTAGTGTCATTTCTCTTTTTGTCTTAGTGAGCCTACCCAAGGGTTTGTCAATTTTGTTAATCTTTTCAAAAAACTAGCTATCATTCACGTTAAGTTTTTTTATTGTATTTGTGTTCTCTATTTCATTTAGTTCTGCTCTGATTTTTGTTATTTTCTTTCTTCTGCTGACCTTGGGTTTCATTTGTTCTTCTTTTTCTAGTCCTTTAAGGTGTAACGTGAGGTTATTTATTTGGGATTTTTCTTATTTCTGGGATAGGTCTGTAATGATATAAATTTTCCTCTTAAAGCTGTTTTCTCTTATTCCCAAAAATTTTGGTAGGATGTATTTTCATTGTCATTTGTTTCTCTGTATCTTTTGATCTCTCCTCTAATTTCTTCTTTGACCCACTCGTTCTTTAACAGTATGTTGTTTAATCTCCATGTATTTGTCGTATTTCCTGCATTCATTTCATAGTTTATATCCAATTTCAAAGCCTTGTGACCAGAGAATATTCTTGTTATGATTTCATTCTTCTTAAATTTGTTGAGTTTGATTTTATGTCCCATTATATGGCCTATACTTGAGAATGCTCCGTGTTCACTAGAAAAACATGTTAGTCTTACATTTTAGGATGACTCGCTCTATAAATGTCAATAATGTCCATTTCGTCTAATGTGTCATTCAGGGCTGCTATTTCATTATTTATTTTCTATTTGGATGATCTCTCCATTGCTGTCAGTGATGTATTAAGTCCCATAGTATAATTGTGTTTTGGTCAATTTCTCCCTTTAGTTCTTTTAGTAGTTGCTTGGTATATTTTGGTGCTCCCTGATTGGAGTCATAAATATTGATGACTGTTATGTCTTCTTGTTGTATAGTCCCCTTTACCATTATGAAATGTCCATCTTTGTCTCTTGTTATCTTTTTCACCCTGAAGACTATTTCAACTGATATCATTATTGCTACACTTGATTTTTTTCTGGGTACTATTTGCTTGGAGTGTCAATTTCCACCCTTTCACTTTGAGTCTACGCTTGTCCTTGTAGCTGAGATGTGTCTCTTGGAGACAGCATATGGTTAGGTTTAGTTTTCTGATCCAATCTGCTACTCTGTGCCTTTTTATTGGTGACTTCAGTCCATTTACATTTCGGGTGATTTTTGATAAGTGAGGATTTCCTATCATTCTATCTTTAGTTTCCTGGTAAGACTGTGTCTCCATTGTTTTTTTGCCTTTTTGTTGTTGTCTATTATTTCTGTGTGGTGGTATTCTATGATGATTCCCTCTGTTTCTTCTTTTATTACATTATATATTTCAGTTCTGGATTTTTTTTGAGTGGTTACCCTTATGTTTATGTAAAATTAAGTTTGATATTTAGAGTATTCCATTTTCTTCAGCATGCTTACTTTCTTTATTCCCATATTCCGGTTCAGACCTTTACTCTCCCCCTTTTAATGTTTTGGTTACCACAGATTTTCCCTGTTGATGGTGGTCAAATAGCCTCCTTTTTCATTTATTGTTGTGCAGGTCGTGTATTAGAATATTTCCTCAGCTTCTGCATGTCTGGAAAGATGTTTTTTCCTCCTTCATATCTAAAGGTTATTTTTGCTGTGTATATTATTCTTGGCTCATAATTTCTCTCTTTCAATAGTTTGAATATTTGGTTCCACTCCCTCCTGGCTTGTAGAGTTTCTGCTGAGAAATCTGATCATAATCTAATGGGCTTTCCTTTGTATGTTACTGTCTCCTTTTCCCTGGCTACCTTGAGAATTCTTTCTTTGTGGTTGATTTTTGACAGCTTCAATACAATGTGCATTGGTGAAGACCTGTTGGGGTTGAGGTAATTTGGTGTACTATTTGCTTCTTGGATTTGAGGATCCTATTCTTTCCACTAGTTTGAGAAGTTCTCATTGACTATTTGTTTGAATATACTCTCTGTTCCCTTCTGTCTTTCTTCTCCCTCTGGCATGCCCATTGTTCTTATATTGCTCTTTCTGATGGAGTCATACATTTCTTGTAAAGTTCTTTTATTTCTTTTAAGTCTCAAGTGTCTTTCTTCTTCCATTCGTGTCATTTCCATATTTCTATCTTTGATGTCACTGACTCTTTCCTCCATCTGGTCAACTCTACTACCTTAATTGGCTACTTCATTCTTCATTTCTTCTACCTATTTGGTTGTTTTTTTAACATTTCCATCTCTTTGGCAAAATGTTCATGTTGTTCTTTGATTGTGTTTCTGAGTTTATTAAACTGCCTTTCTTTGTTTTCTTGCATCTCATTGAGTTTTTTCAGAACTGCAATCTTGAATTCTCTGTTATATAAGTCACATATTTCCATATGTTTAAGTTCATTTTCTGGAGACTTTTCACTTTCTTTCTGAGCTGTCTTGTTGCCTTCGTTATTTATGGCAATTAATGATTTATTATTTCGCATCCCTTTCGGTGAATTCAGCAGTAAGACTCTTCATCCTGCTCGTCTACTGTGCCCGGAGTCTTTTGTGGAGTTACACTTTTTCAATTTTTGTAAATTGCAGGGGAGATTTTCAGAGGTTCACCTCACTCCGTCATTTTGATGAAGTCACCTTAATTCTTTTTTCTTTTCTTTTTATTGTTCCACTTAAGTGTTTTCTACTACTTTATGTTAGAAGTCCCTCATTCAGTCCATTGTTTTATCTGTTATTGATACCTTCTAATGTTCTTTATTTCAGTTATTGTATTCTTTATTTCTGAGTGGTTCTTTTTAATGGTTTCTATGCCTTTCTTTATGCTTACTATCTCTTTGTTGAAATTCTTACCAAGGGCCTTAAACATTCTTATAACCAGTGTTTTCAACTCTATCTCTGGTAGGTTGGTTGCCTCAATTTCAATTAATTTCTGTTTCTGGAGTTTTCACCTGTTCTTTTATTTGGGACATGTTTCTTTGTTTCCTCCTTTTGTCTGCCTGTCTGTGTTTGTTTCTGTGTATTGTATTCATTAGATCTTTTATGTCTCTCAGTATTTGCTGGGTAGCCTTATGTAGTAGGTGTTTTGTGTGTCCCATTGGCACAGTCTCTCTAATCAACTTTGTAGTGTGCTCCAGGAGTTTATCTTGTATGGGTTGTGTGTGCCCTCCTGTTGTAGTTGAGCCTTGATTGCTTTTTCCCTGTCATTTCATGGGATTGACTCTCAAGCTCACTGACTGAGGATTGCCTACATCCACTTATCAGCTGCTGTGTGGGGATTGACCATTCAAAGGGAGATTCACCTCAACAGGCTCCTGTGTGTGTTGAGACCACTTTTTGGTTGTGCTGCTTGTGGACTTAATCAGGTGATGCTCTGTTGTGGTCTGAAACCAGCTTGTATGTTTGTTGTTTCTAATGCCCTTTGGAAGGAGCTGCCATGCAGGCCAAGTTCAGCCATGGCCAGTGACCAGAGAGAGGATACATTGTTAGGAGATCCAAAGCTGTATGTGGTTGGTTGCTGACTCTGCTGGAACTGGAGCCATGTTTGTGGGGCCACACTGTGGACTGATGCAGGCTGCCACCAGTATTGGTCCTGGGACAGCTTCCCAAAATGCACTGGGCACCCCTAGGCCTGTTACCACCTGCCGGCAGCCCATAAGTCTCATCTGCTGTAAGAGCCTCCTTAGCTGCACAGGGCCAGTCTGGTTGCCCCATTGCTGAAAGTGCCTCTGATGGTGCTGCACAAGTTGAGCATAGCAGTGTTCCAGGGAATCACTGGGGTGGGGTGGATGGTGTTCCCAAGTTAATGCAGATTTACTTCTTGCACCAGTGCCAAGCCTGTGTCTCACCAGAGAATTGCCATAGAACACTGCAGCTATCTGCTGCTTGACTCTGGTTCACAGATCCCGAAGAGTTGTCTAAGAAAGGCTGCAGTGCAAGTGTAGCCATTTATCTGCCATCAAAACTGTCTCAGGCAGCTGCACAAGCCACTGCAGGCTGTCTGATGCTGGCCTTTTGCCAATTTTGAAAAACTTTTACCTTCAACACTGAGCCCCCAAACTAGGATCCTTTGTCTGAGTGTACATAATCCTGAGTACAAATTTCAAAGTTGAAAAAATGTATATTTTTACCTCCCTTCTTAATAACATATCACCTGGGGATGCCCTACACACTGGGGCTCATTCACATTTATATAACCTGTACTCCATTGCCTCAGGGCCCTGCCCTATATCAGATGTCCTATTCCAAAGTAATCCTAAAACTCCTCAACAGGATAGTTTGAATTACATTATATGTTCTCTTCTCAAGAATATTTACTTATTTCTGGGCATCTAATGTACAGCGTGGTGCTTATAGTTAATGATATTGTATTATATACTTGAAAGTTACTAAGAGAGTCAATCTTAAATGTTCTCACCACAAAGAAGAAATGATAGTTATTTCACCTGATAGAGGTGTTAGCTAATCCTATGATATGAGAATCAGTTTGCAATATATAAGTGTATCAAATCAACATTTTGTACACTGTAAACTTATACAATGTCATATGTCAATTCTATCTCACTAAAGCTGGGAAAAAAGGTATATTTACATTTTAACTAAGTTTTCTAGAAAACAATGCCCTTTGAGGGCAAGAAACTTTTTTTTTTTTCATCCCTCTGGTTGCCTTATTTTTTTTTCTCATTTTTGCTGTTTTTCAGCAACTTGATTATATGTCTTGGTGTAGTATTCTTTGTTGTTTATTCTACATGTTATTCACTGACCTCAAATTTGTGATTGATATGTTTAATGTTATTTGGAAAACTTTCAGCCAATGTTTCTTTACATAGTTTTTCTGCCACTCCCCTTTCTGTATAATTACATACATATTAGACTTTGTGATATTGTTCCTCAGGTCACTGATGAGCTGTGTAGTTTTTTCCTCAGTGTCCCTCATTTTAATAGTTTATATTGCTTAATCTGAAAGTTCATTGGTTTTTTGCTACTGAAATGTAGCAATTTTTCTATTAAACCCATAAGTGAATTTTTCATCTCTGGGGAACTAGTTGTATTTAGTTATTTTTTTATATATTTTTCATTACTATATTTATTATGTTCATATCTCCCTTTAAATTCTCTATATTTATAATAACTGATTAAAGTCTTTGAATGATAATTCTATCATTCTTACCATTTCTGGGTCTGTTTCTACTGACTGATTTTTCTTAGGCATGACATTTTACTACTAAATCTAGATCCTTCTGAATTATCTACTCTTTGTCCTAGGCGTTCAATGAGGTTTATTCATTCTGGATGAACAGAACTCAAAGATTCCATAGTCTTCTGTAAGTTTGGGGAATTATTCAGTTTATAGACTCCTGGTAGTTGTTCTTTGACTAGCCATGTAGAGTTCTAACCTTTGCATGTGCAGATTAATATTATGACAAATACTCAAGAGTATCCCATGCAGATTTGTGGAGATACTTCTCCGAGTAGCTCCATTCTCTACCGTATTCTGTCTTGTAAATCCCACCCACTTCAGCCTTCCAAACTTCAGTCACTCTTTTCTCATATCAGCAAGTCTACCATACTCCAGTTTGGTTCTCCTTCCCTACTGTGTAGTTTAAACAGTTCCCCCAGGCAGAAAGCCAGGGTAATTATCAGGGTCACCTTGCTTATTTCCCTTCTCTGAGGGATCAAAGTCCTATGCTGCCTATTGTTCAATATTTGAAAACAATTATTTCATATCTTTTTCCACTTCCCCAGTTATTTATGGTGTGAGAATAAGTGCAATATTAGTTACTCCTTCATAGCCAGAAGCAGAAGTTCCAAGGAGCCACTTTGAAAGCTCTCAGTCATATTTCAGAGGTTGTTTGCCTCTATGACTTAGCATAAAATCTGGCCTCTTGACAATCCCAGTTCATAGAAGATTATTTCAGACAATAATAGTTTTTTATTAGTTGAAATATAGATGAACATTAAGTGTCTTGTAATATCTTGTTTTCCGACATTCTTTCCCCATCCAGTCCAAACTACACCATGCAATGATGTTACATTGAAGCTTTATCTTCAGTGAAAAGCTTTTGAAATTAAAGCATTAAATGGGAGATATATTCAGTTGTCCTCATTGAGAAACTAAACATTTGTAAGTTGTTCTTTTGTGTGAAAGATTATTGGGAGTTCCAGACACAGAACAAGACCTTTTCTCCTCTTTTAAAATGCAAGCCTCAAACCTTTGTGAATATGAAATGCAAGTCTTATTTTATTCATCTCTCGTTTGCACTATGTACTTTTAGTAGTCTGTGATCAGTAAAATCATTTGGACTTCAGAAGCCTTTGCAACAAAGTGATCATATAGGCCAAGATCATGTTAGTCATTTTGTCTTTCCTTCATTAAACCAGAGACATTATCCACCATACACCCCCACCTCAATTTAAGATTGCACTGTATATAAAAGAACTAATTAAATCAATGACTATGGTGTTCACATTGTAAAATTTTGCCATGACATAGGGGGACATTACAAGAAGTGTGGATACCTGTTTGTTCCTTTGGCCTATCAGTAATTTTGCTTTTGCTGCATGGTTGTGGAGTTTATTTTAAAAAGTAATTTTAAATAATGAATTATCCACAACTATTTGATAGTATCACCACTTAATGTTCACACACACACACCCCATACACACATACATACAGGGAACCTGAGAACCATGAATAAGGTATTTTATTCAAGGTCATCCAGCAAGCTAGAAATGAAATTAGAACACAAAACTCCGTCACTTGAGCCTTTAAGCCAAGCTGCCCTTTTCTCTTGAGATACTTGATGAAAATAACCAACCGCCTCCAATGTCATCAAAGCATCCCTAACATCATCAAACCACCCTCAATACCATCGTGCCATCCAAGTTGTATATGAATTACTACATCCCCTTAAAAACTCAATTCCATTATATATTATTATATATTGTATAATATATATATACATATATACATATATATACATATATATGTATATATATGTATACATATATATACATATATATACATATATACATATATATGTGTATATATATACATATATACATATACATATGTATATATGTATATACATATATATATATACACATGTATATATATATACATGTATACATATATATATGTATACATATATATACATGTACGTATTGTATAATATATATATATATTGTATAATAATCACTATAGATAGACACTATGATACAAACAAAAATTAAGTAATAATAATCTCAGTGATGTATAAATTTGAGGACATATATGTGAGTGATTGTCCTGGTAGTTAGCATTTCCTAGAAAAGGTTCATTCTTTTCTTTAGCTTTTATATTGCTCACCATACATTATTAATTTTTATTGGAAGATTTGCTCAACTCTTTTATAGAAACCAAATCATATTTGAAATAATTAAATTGCTAACTAAAGATTATGGAAACAAATACAGAAAATAAATCAGGAGGATAATAAGGAAAAAATGAGACAGCGAAAATCTCTCTTTACTATTAAATCACTCTTTAGAGAATCAGAAGTACATAAGATACTGGACTGCTTCTTATGGTCTGCCATGTTGCTAAAAAACACAGGGCTATATAAAATTTTCTTGTGTTCTCTCACATGGGAATATGTTTATTTATTGACTGGTTGTTTGAAATTAGAAGTCCTTTTTGTAACATTTTATAAAAATTAATCATATAATACTGTGTGCTATGGCTTAGAGATTTAGAGAGCTGTCCTCCAGATGTTTTAACATTGGATCCATCTATTCATAATTGTCCTCTTCCCCAATATTGCCATTAGTTGTGAGCTGTCATATTTCCAAAGAGATGAGAAACCATTGTCCCAAAGTCTAGTAAATGAAGTAAACAGAGACACTGGAATAATACAATGTAATCCTAGCCAACAACTCTTTTTTATTTCTGGAAATCTTAAAAGAGGTAATATTTTGTGATACAAATTTTACATTCTGCCAGATCCTAAATGAAATACCAGGAGTGTACATATGTTTGAGTAAATTCAAATGTTAGCAGTTTTACAAGGAACAGAAACAACTTATTGATGCTTAAGTCTCTGTTAATTTAAAAATTATATCTTGTGAGTACCATTTAATTTGGAAAACAAATTATACTGTCCCTTTGCAGGTTCAGTGCTACTCCCTTTTCCTGAAATAGAAGCGGACCAATACAAAGAGCTCCCTTCCTAATTTCATCCTGGAGCAAAACTTCAAACATTAACAAAATTGTCCACTTTCATGTTGTTGATACTTATATAAGTTATATCTCAATGCTGAGTAAGAGTTAGGAAGAGTAGCCTTTTCTTCAGTCCTACAACAATATAATTCTACTTAGAAATTCACATAGTTTTGAACAGTTCCTGGCACTGGAAAAACATGTGTTATGCTTTCATAGGAAATTGGTGTGCACTCTGTAAAACTGTCGACTTGCTAATAATCTGTACTGCTTGCTTGCTTCATTTATTATTTATTTATTTATTTATTTATTTATGTATGTATGTATGTATGTATGTATGTATGTATGTATTTATTTATTTCAGAAGTTAAGAAGGAAGCTTGCATAACATTGTCTTTGGGGTGTTTTACCTTTAATTTACTATGTGTACTTATTAAAGTGATTTGCTCATTCACGCTGGTAAAGTAATCCTGAATATTTAAAGATTCACATTCCAAACACTTCTATTATCTGTATTGAGAAGCAGCATGGTGTGGTGGTTAAGAATGTACACTCTGGGATCCAACTGCCTGGAGTCAAGTCACAGTTCGACTGCTTATTTGTCCTGTGACCTTGGGCAAGTCTTGTCACCTGTTTCTGTCTCAGTTTCTTTTACTGTAAAATGGGAATATAGTGCTACATGTCTTGCAGGCTTGTGGTAGCAAGTGAACACACGCAAAGTATATGTATACCTGTCCCATGGTAAGCACTACTTAGGTGTTAGCTATAAATACGAAGTGCCACACAGCAAAAACACACATCTCACAATGTTCTTTCCCTATTACCTTCATTTCCGAATGTTGTCTAGGCGAAGCAACTTATAGATTGGCCAGAAGGGAAGCATTTCCTCCATTCCATTCTCACTGTTTTGCCCTCTTTATTCTTTAAGGCGAAGAGCAACTTGGTTCATTATTTTCCTATTCAAAATGCTATGCACATATTGACACTCAATTAATGCTCCTCCATCTGGAGAAAAGACTATCTCAAGTTGTTTTCATAATTTCACAAAAAGTGACTCAAGGTTTGAATAAAACTTTATTTGCTTTTAGAAATCTAATGTAAAAAAATTCCTTTCAAACCAAGTAGGAAGTAATTAGCAGTATCTTGTAGAAATGTTCTAATCATGGTCTTCTATGTACTGAACACATTTTACATGTGTAATGAGATTTGTCTATTAGTGACATATGCTACTGCTTAATCAGTTCCTAAGAATAATAACAAATAATCACAGAAAATGGATTTAGGAACTCTGTGTTTTAATTAAATATGTTTACTTCAAGTTATATTACTTTATTTTCCATTCCCTGGGTATGGGTTCTACTCTATCTCTGTCTTTCATCCCTGCCAAGAGCAGACATTTATCTGTATTTTACATTGCCTCTTCTAAGCCTGATGCCATTGACTCAGTGAGACTTCAAATTTTTAATCACAACCCAACTTGTCTTTATTATGTTATTGAGACTATTGAGTTTCTAGAGTTCAGAAGGAAAATATCTCCCAGGATCATGACCAGTGAAGTCAGATAGTTGGAACATACTAAAAAGGTCAAGGCTGTGGGTTTGGTTCTTATACGAGCCAATTAGCTTTAGGCTTTACTACCAGGATACCTCTGATAAACACACGTGTACTCTTGCACAAAAGAGAGTTTCACTGAGAGGTTGTAGATTCTTAAGCAGAAAAAAAAAAGAAAAGAAAAAAGACAAAACTCAGATGCACACCTGACAAGTTTTGAATCAGTAGAGCCATCTTTGTGAGTCATGCAACGTGAATACTTCACACCTCTCTAGCCAGTGGTTACAAATGAGGTTACATGAACTGTAATAATGCCAATATTGCTGTCTTATTATTTCCACTTGCATATGTTTGGATTCCTTAACTTTTCCAAAGTGTCACCAAGTTATATAGGGGAATCCCTGGAGGTGTCTCACTTGTGCTCACAAACAGTGTTTTTTTATTCATTCACTTCAGGCTTTTGGTCAATGTCTGATCCCAAACAATACACTTGAAAATGTCACTTTATTGCTGCCACTGCTGCCATGCTATCTTGTGGAACCAGGGATTCTTGCTTAGCGTGATCTCTTATCGTGCTCTTCAAAGTAGCAAATCTTGAGAGGAGCCAAAATAACACTTAAGGTTTTTTCAGGTCTCAATGTGTCAAAACCACTCTGGGGTAAAAGGGGAAAAAATGGCAGTGTGAGGTGAGCCTCTGTAGCGCTCCCATGGAATTTACAATGAATCGGACAATAACCCCACAAAGAACTCCCTGCACAGCAGACAGGCAAGACGAAAAGGCCCACTACTGAATTCACTTCCAGGTGGGTGAATCGCACGAGCAGGGAGGAGGGAGAGGAGAAGTGCGGAGACAGAGCCTCGCGGGCACAGGACGCAAACCTAGCTCAGTGCTCCAAGCTCGCTGCTCCGGGAACTACTGCAGCTGCAGGAGAGGGAAGGACTCAGACTGTGAGGGCTCTGCTTACGGCCCACAGGGCTGAGGGGGCAGCATATAACACGGCTGAACCCAACGCTCACGGCAGAGACCTTGGAGCAAAGACTGAGGGAAGAGAGCTGAAATCCGTGATTTAAGCCCTCACTGCCGAGCAGAGAACTGAAGCCTTAGGCACGGAGACGTACCGCCCCCTCCCTACCCTCCCAGAGCTCGCCCCGCCCCCACCTGCCCAATGCTAGAAGCGATAAAGTAGCAGAGTCAGATCAAAAGAGAGAATATTTGCTGTTCTGAGAACTGTGGACCGCAGACACAGATTAGCAGCTCACTAGTTCCGGCAAACGGTAGGGAGCTGTGGAAGCAGGACTGGCTGTGGTGGTGGTCGCCACCATTGCTCTGGGCCACCACTTACAACTCACCCCGCCCCGGGCCCCATATATCTGGGCGGACCCTGCAGGAGTAAACAGAACTGCTGAAACATACAGGCGCTGAATCTGGTGCAGAAAGAGCTCTGGAACTTCAAAAGCTCTTCGCATACCTATCAACCTGTTGCAGAAGCCACTCCTGTAGATGTCTAGGAAGAGAAATAGTAAATCAGTGATTGCCATGAATAACCAAGGCAACAAGACAGCTCAGAAAGAAAGTGAAAAGTCTCAAGAAAAGGAACTTAGAGATATGGAAATATGTGATTTAAATGACAGAGAATTCAAGATTGCAATTCTGAAAAACTGAACGAGATGCAAGACAACACGGAAAGGCAGTTTAATGAACACAGAAACACAATCAAAGAACACCATGAGCATTTTACAAAAGAGATTGAAATTTTGAAAAAGAACCAAATAGAATTTCTGGAGATTAAGAACTCAATAGAAGAAATTAACAATAAAATATCCAGCTTAGGTAGTAGAGTTGAACAGATGGAGGAAACAATCAGTGACATCAAAGATAGGAACCTGGAATTTACACAGATGGAAGAAGAAAGAGACTTGAGACTTAAAATAAATGAAAGAACTCTACAAAAACTTTCTGACTCCATCAGAAAGAGCAATATAAGAATAATGGGCACACCAGAAGGAAAAGAAAGAGAGAAGGGAGGGGAGAATATATTCAAACAAATCGTCGATGAGAACTTCCCAAACTTGTGGAAAGAACTGGATCCTCATTCCAAGAAGCAAATAGAACACCTAATTACCTCAATACCAACATGTCTTCACCAAGGCACATTGTATTGAAGCTGTCTAAAATCAATGACAAAGAAAGAATTCTCAAGGCAGCCAGGGAAAAGAAGATGGTAACTTGCAAAGGAAAGCCCATTAGATTATCATCAGATTTTTCAGCAGAAACTCTACAAGCGAGGAGGGAATCGAACCAAATATTCAAACTATTGAAAGAGAGACATTATGAGCCAAGAATAATATATCCAGCAAAGATCTCCTTTAGATATGAAGGAGGAATAAAGACCTTTCCAGACAACCAGAAGCTGAAGGAATTTTCTAATACACGACCTGCACTATAAGAAATACTAAAGGAGGCTATTAGACCACCATCAACAGGGACAACTTGTGGCAACCAAAACATAAAAAGGGGGAGAGTAAAGGCCTGAACTGGAATATGGGAATAGAGAAAGTAAGTGTGCTTAAGAAACTGGAATACTCTAAATATCAAACTTTCTTTTCAATAACCTTAAGGGTTACCACTCAAAAAACATCCAGAACTGAAATTCATAATGTAATAACAGAAGAAACAGAGGAAACATCATAGAATACCACCACACAAAAGTAATAGACAACAACAAAAAGGCAAAGAAATAATGGAGACACAGTCTTACCAGAAAACTAAAGATAGAATGACAGGAAATCCTCACATATCAATAATCACCCTAAATGTAAATGGACTGAACTCACCAATAAAGAGACACAGAGAAGCAGATTGGATGAAAAAACTGAACCCAACCATATGCTGTCTCCAAGAGACACATCTCAGCTATAAGGACAAGCATAGACTCAAAGTGAAAGGGTGGAAATTGACACTCCAAGCAAATGGTACCCAGAGAAAATCAAGTGTAGCCATAATGATATCAGATGAAACAGACTTCAGGGTGAAAAATATAACAACAGACAAAGATGGACATTTCATAATGGTAAAGGGGAATATACAACAAGAAGGCACAACAGTCATCAATATTTATGCCCCCAATCAGGGAGCACCAAAATATACCAAGGAACCACTAACAGAACTAAAGGGAGAATTTGACAAAAACACAATTATACTAGGGGACTTAAATACATCATTGACAGCTATGGATATATCATCCAAACAGAAGATAAATAACGAAATAGCAGCCCTAAATGACACATTAGATGAAATGGACGTAATTGACATATATAGAGCACTTCATCCTAAAACATCAGACTATACATTCTTTTCTAGTGTACATGGAACATTTCCAGGATAGACCATATATTGGGACATGAAATCAGCCTCAGCAAACTTAAGAAGATTGAAATCATACCAAGTGTGTTCTCTGATCACAAGGCTTTGAAATTGGATATCTACTGCAAAAAGAAAGCAGGAAAAAACACAAATACACGGAGATTAAACAACATACTTTTAAAGAACGAGTGGGTCAAAGAGGAAATTAGAGGAGAGCTCAAAAGATACATAGAAACAAATGACAATGAAAATACATCCGACCAAAATTTTTGGGATGCCGCGAAATCAATTTTAAGAGGGAAATTTATATCATTACAGGCCTATCTCAAGAAACAAGAATAATCCCAAATAAATAACCTCATGTTACACCTTAAAGAACTAGAAAAAGGAGAACTAGTGAAACCCAAGGTCAGCAGAAGAAAGGAGATAACAAAAATCAGAGCAGAACTAAATGAAATAGAGAACAAAAAGACAATAGAAAACGTTAATGTGACAAAGAGCGGGTTCTTAAAAAGATTAACAAAATTGACAAACTCTTGGCTAGACTCACTAAGATAAAAAGAGAGAAGACACCAATTAACAAATCAGAAATGAAAAAGGGGAAGTTATCACGGACACCACAGAAATACAAAGGATTATCCAAGAATACTACGAAGGACTATATGCCACAAAATTCAATAATTTAGAAGAAAAGGGCAAGTTCTTAGAAACATATAGCCTTCCAAGGCTGAATCATGAAGAACTGGAAAATCTAAACAGGCCTATCACCAGTAACGATATTGAATAAGTCACAAAAACCTTCCCAAAAGCAAAAGTCCGAAATCAGATGGCTTCACTAGTGAATTCTACCAAACTTTCAAAGAGGATTTAATACCAATCCTTCTCAAACTCTTCCAAAAAACTGAAGAAGAGTCAGTACTCCCTAACTCATTACGCTGATACCAAAACCTAGTAAGGACAACACAAAAAAAGAAAACTACAGACCAATATCTCTGATGAATACAGATGCTAAAATCTTAAACAAAATTCTAGCAAATCAAATACAACAATGCATTAAAAAGATTATTCATCACGACCAAGTGGGGTTCATCCCTGGGGCACAAGGATGGTTCAACATTCGCAAATCCATCAATGTGATACATCACATAAACAAAATAAAGGACAAAAATCATATGATTCTATCAATTGATGCAGATAAAGCATTTGATCAGATATGACATCCATTTATGATTAAAACACTTAATAAAATTGGTATAGAAGAAAAATACCTCAGCATAATAAAGGCCATATGCAACAAGCCCTCAGCTAATCTCATAATTAATGGTGAAAAGCTGAAGCCCTTTGCTCTACATTCCGGAACACGACAAGGTTGTCCCCATAACCTCTGCTTTTCAACATAGTGTTGGAAGTCCTTGCCAGAGCAATCAGGCAAGAGAAAGAAACAAAAGGCATCCAAATTGGAAATGAAGAAGTTAAATTGTCACTCTTTGCAGATGACGTTATGCTATATATAGAAAACCCTAAGGACTCCACCAAAAAGGTATTTGAAACAATCAATGAATACAGTAAAGTTGCTGGCTACAAAATCAACGTAGAAAAGTCCTTTGCTTTCCTATATACCAATAATG
Organism: Rhinolophus hipposideros; assembly: GCF_964194185.1. NCBI lineage: Eukaryota > Metazoa > Chordata > Mammalia > Chiroptera > Rhinolophidae > Rhinolophus > Rhinolophus hipposideros. The sequence continues at coordinate 52,126,967 of NC_138046.1, read as the reverse complement.
AAATCTCAGATAAAGAAATAGAAAAAACAATTCCTTTTGCAATTGCAGAAAAAAGAATAAAATACCTAGGAATAAACTTAACCAAGGATATGAAGGATTTATATGCTGAAAACTATAAGACATTTTTGAAAGAAATTGAAGAAGACACAAAGAAATGGAAAGATATTCCGTGCTCATGGATTGGAAGAATCAACATAGTTAAAATGGCCATATTACCCAAAGTCATACATAGATTTAATGCAATCCCCATCAAAATCAGAATGGCATTTTTTAAAGGAATAGAACAAAAAATCATCAGATTTGTTTGGAACCACAAAAGACCCCGAATAGCCAAAGCAATATTTAAAAAATGAACAATACTGGAGGTATCACACTCCTTGATTTTTGCTTGTACTATAGGGCAACAATAATCAAAACAGCATGGTATGGGCCGAAAAACGGACACATAGACCAATGGAATAGAATTGTGAACCCAGAAATAAAACCACATAAATATGGAGAGATAATTTTTGAGAAACAAGCTAAAAACATACAATGGAAGAAAGACAGCTTCTTCAATAAATTGTGCTGGCAGAATTGGATAGCTACGTGCAAAAGAATGAAACTGGACTGCTATCTGTCACCATGTACCAAAATTAATTCAAAATGGATCAAAGACTTAAGCCTAAGACCTGACACAATAAACTGTATTGAAGAAAACATAGGTACTAAATTTATGGACCTTGGTTCAAAGAGCATTTATGAATTTGACTCCAAAGGCAATGGAAGTAAAAACTAAAATAAACGAATGGGATTATATGAAACTGAAAAGCTTCTGCAGAGCAAAAGAAACTATTGACAAAATAATGAGGCAACCAACTGAATGGGAGAATATTTTTGCAAACAGTGCCTCTGATAAGGGGCTAATATCCAAAATATACAAGGAACTCATGAAACTCAACAACAAAAAAACAAACAACCCAATTGAAAAATGGACAGAGGACCTGAAGAGACATTTCTCCAAAGAGGATATACAAATGGCAAATAGACATATGAAAAAAATGCTCAATATCACTAATCATCAGAGAAATGCAAATAAAAACCACAATGAGATATCACTTCACACCAGTCAGAATGGCTATCATCAACAAGACAAATAGTAACAATTGTTGGAGGGGCTGTTGAGAAAAAGGAACCCTGGTACACTGTTGGTGGGAATGCAGACTGGTGCAGCCGCTATGGAAGTTCCTCAAGAAATTATGAATAGAATTACTGTATGACCCAGCAATCGCTCTCCTGGGTATCTACCAAAAAAATCTGAAAACATTTCTCTATAAAGAAACGTGTACTCCAATGTTCATTGCAGCTTTGTTTACAGTGGCCAAGACATGGAAACACCCAAAATGTCCTTCGATTGATGACTGGATAAAGAAGTTGTGGTATATATACACAATGGAATACTGTTCGGCATAAGGAAAACGATATAGGAGCATTTGTGACGACATGGATGGATCTTGAGAGTATAATGCTAAGTGAAATAAGTCAGACAGAAAAGGCAGAGAACCCTATGATTTCACTGATATGTGGTGTATAAACCAAAAACAACAAAAGAACAAGACAAACAAATGAGAAACAAAAACTCATAGACACAGACAATAATTTAGTGGTTACTAGAGTGTAAGGGGGTGGGGGCTGGTTGATGTGGGTAAGGGGGATCAAAAACATGGTGATGGAAGGAGAACTGACTCTGGGTGATGAACACACAATGGGATTTATAGATGATGTAATACAGAGTTGTACACCTGAAATCTATGTAAATTTACTAACAATTTTCACCCATTACATTTAATTAAAAAAAAAGCACTCTGGGTAAAATGGGGAGAGTGTTTCTTTGCCCCCAATCTATAGCACTTTTTCACCAGGGCACTAAACCAATAGTGCTTGTGTCACTACCATATTTCCTCCAAAATAAGACCTAGCCAGTCAATCAGCTCTAATGCGTCTTTTGGAGCAAAAATTAATATAAGCCCCGGTCTTCTTTTACTATAAGACTGGGTCTTTAATATAATATAATATAATATAATATAATATAATATAATATAATATAATATAATACCAGGTCTTATATTAATTTTTCTGCAAAAGACACATTAGAGGTGATTGTCCGGCTAAGTCTTATTTTTGGGGAAACAGGGTATCTTTCTCTATTGCTATTATAAAAATAGCTCCTTTGGCTTCTACCTTAAGTCTTGCTCAAATTCCAATCCTTGAGATTGGGTGGGACACCAGACACCATCTTGGCCTCTCCATGTCTCTTTATTTCCTCCAGAAACTGGGCAAAACATGGATAAAAGCCTCTGTATTACTTCAGCCCCCATACAAATTAACTCTGCTAGTTTACCATAGTCATCCCGTTTTGCCTGACCTCTGGAAGTGGGCATAATAAGGATCAAGCTGAGATCTCTACCTTATTTAAGAAGGAAACCCTTGCAACAATCTGTTTGAAGACTGTTGTTCTGACCCAGGTCAGCTTTGAGTAAGATATATTCTATTATATAGTAGGATTTCAAGAGAGCAGGAAAGATACTGATAAACCCACATGTGGTCCATACATGCATTCTAGTCTTCCTCCACTTGTTGTCTGAATACCTGGATTTTACTCTCAGAGGTGTCTCCTTTCAGTTAAGTGTTTCAGTATTTAAAATATTTAAAAAACAAGAAGAATTACTGGAAGAGGCAAAATGCCACACTCTTATCAGTCATCTACAGCTCAGTGGAAGTGAATAAGCTAAGCAGGTTTTCATAGGAAAAGAGCAGCAAAGAGTTAAACCCAGAGAGAAAAGTTGGAGTATGGACTCCAGAGGGAGGAAAAAAGGTGGAAAATTATGAGGCTATGAGTATGAAGATAAATTTACTGGCTTCACAATGCTTTCTGAGGACCACGAATTTGATGAAGAACACTTGTCTGTTAATCAAATCTCTGACACTGCATTCTCCATCCTACTGTATGGAGGGAAACAGTTTTTCAATTTCAAATGTTATTTTGATGCCCTGTAAAAAAGAAGGTAACATTTTTTCCTTCTTCTTTATAGGAATTTTACCAATTCTTTCTTCTCTTTCCTCTTATCATTGCAATCACAAAGCCACCACCACCAACAACAAAAGAAAATAAAGCAAAGACACCCAGCATAGGCATATGCTCCATAAAATCAAACAAGAGATGCAGAAACAGAAAGGTGAGATAGAGTCCAGAGGTAAGCAGCCTAATTTTCATTAGCAGGTAGTCCTTAGGGCCCCACAGCTTTTGTTACTTTCAGGTTTAACTTAAGTAAGTTGCATTTTATTTTTATGGCTCATCTATGATGTCATGGAAGTTAGCTCATCATAATTCATTTGAGTCAGGGAATCCATCAACTCTAAACCATGTCAGTCTTAAACAAAGAAATGTTATTCTCTAGAAAAATGTCAGTAGTAAAATGCTTTACCTGGAAAATGACCCACAGCATGAGCCCTTAGAATAGTTCTGGCGTATTACAGTACTCAGAGGGATGGGATCCCCTGGTATCACATGCACACTGAGATAAAGTTGATAACCGTCAATAAGGATGTAGCCAAGTAAACATCAGTGCTCACAGCTTACCTTCAGACGCCATTAAGATTCAGTTTTACCTTGGGAGTCAGGTCTGAAGTGAAGAAGTGTTGACAGAAATCTTCTTTGATCCATATTTGCTTTGAAAGCCCCGGCCTAGAATTGGTACGTGAGTAAGAACAGGAGTTACCCAAGCAGCCATACATGCTGGGGGCATGTAGCCTTCTAATAAGTCACAGCTGGTAGTTATCAAATCCAAATGGACTTGAGATTCCCACCAGCAGAAAGGAATCAATATTTATCAACAGAAAAAGTGATATTCATTACTGCCATTTGAAGGTCACGCATATAAAGCATTATATGAGTAATGCTAAAGCTCAGAGCTATTTCCTCTCACAATTTGGTAGATAGAGTGCCTCTGCTTAATTTTGCCATTGCATAGTAGCCTGGTTTCTCCATGAGCTAAGGCCTAATCCCCTCTTTTCTCTTGACCTTTGCTACAATATATTTCTTAAAAATAATAGTGCTATGCAGGAATTAGCTGAAGGGAAACTTTGGGGACAATGCAGTGTTTTGCATAAGAAGAGGGAAAAGATTCACAAATACCAAATGGACCATACTCAGCCAGGTACAAAGTCAACAGATCTCAGGGTTAGAGTAGAAAACAAGCTGATTGTAAGGAATAGCACTTCAATTTTTCTGAGATTTACAGGTAGACATGGGAAATGGATATTGGCTGGAGGCATTTGACTTGAACCCTTCTTGCTCCCCCATCCCATTATATGTAGAATTGCTCTGACTCACTGACCTGTCATATCTGCTTTGGTGCTGTGCTACTAAGAGGGAAAAGTAAGGATTTTAGATTCAGGCTTGCTCTATTAAAGTGATAATGCACTTAAAAAATCTTTTTAATGACCTGGGGAAAAATTTAAAGGAAGCAGAATTGTTTTTTGTTTTTGTTTTTTAAAGCCACATAATATGGAGCATCTTAGGGAACTTAATTATGTCCCTCTTAGCGAGGCTGCCAGGTGAGCAGGAGCTTATACCTTCACTAAAGAGAGCTAGGCAAGTGTTTCAGCCATCCAGAGGGCTTAGTTGGGTTTCCAGGATGCTCTTCTTAAGAAGAGGTTCACTAGACAATAGGAAGGCTCCCACACTCAGGTTATAGCTTCCCTCATCCTGAAAGAGTTGAGATTCTCCTCTCATTGGAAGACTTTAGGAAGAATTCATTTATCCAAACAATGCATGTTTATTTAGAGGCTACTCTGTTCTAGGCACTATTCTAGGTTTTGGTAATTAAAGAAATCAGAGCTTGCTTTCTTGGAGGCAATTTTCTAGTGGTAGAGGGAACAAAATAAAAATAAGCCAATACTCAAACAAATAAATACGTATTTTGACAGATGGTGATAATTGTTAACAAAAAAAAATGAAGCAGCATAAGGTAAAACAGAGTAAGAGTAATGGCTACAGTTTTAAATATGATAGTCAGGGAAGGCCTCTCTAAAAAGGTAACATTTAAACTTTACAATGCACATTTATTGAACACGTATTATGTGCCAGCCATATAAATTAACTCATTCCATCTTCACCAAAATCCTGAGGCAGGGCCATTATTATTCTTATTTTACAAACAGAGAAATTGGGCCTCATAGAAGATAAATAACTTGCCCAAGGAAACATAACTAGTAAGAGATAGAGCTGGGGTTTGAACTCAAACAATCTGGCACAAAATCCTATGCTGGAATCACTGTAATAATTGGCATTTTGGACTCTGATAAAGGCAGAGGGATGTGCACACTGTCCAATTATCCCTGCAAGGCAGTAACAGGACTATGCAAAAAGAAGCAGAGTATGGGAAGTATCTGATAGAATAAGCACAGAAAAAGATGGAGAAATAAAAGGACTAATATTTGAGTTTTTTCTAAACATAAAGTGTCATTTTTAACATAAAGTATTGTTTTTAACATAAAGTGTTTTAAACATGAAGTGTCATTTTAAATATAAAGTGTCATTTAAAAATTTTAAACATATTTTAACATACATTAAACATTTTTCACATATTTTAAACATAAAGTGTCATTTTTTACCTTAAAAACACAGTGTTTAATAAAAAAACAATGAGCTACAACACAATACCACTCACGTAAACTAAAACTACCTGCACAACAAAACAAGATATATTTTCCAAGAACGTATAAGAATTAAACGATATATATTAAATATAGTTAACTTTGGATGGGGAGTGAAGAAAAATGGGGGTACAGGGTGGTGATAAAAGGAAATTTTTTTAAAAGCAAGAGAGAACAATATAAAAGCCAAAACCAGACACCAACTTAACCAAATGATCAAAGTTAACATCACCAGTCGTGGGAAAATCCAACATAATGTGCCTCCTGATATGATGAACTAAGGACACATCACTTGTATAGTGTTCTTCCCAAACATGTATAAACCAAATTTAAGCAGAAAGAACCATCATATAAATCCAAATTGAGGGACATTCTACAAAATAACTGGCAAATAAGTGTCAAAGTCATGAAAGATAAAGGGAAGCTAGGGAACTGTTCTGGGTTAAAGAAGACTAGAGACATGATAACCAATTACGGGATCTTAGATTGCAACTTGAACCAGAAATAGGACAATAGTGAGTCAGGTATTGAAATCTGAGCAAGGTGTTTAGATGATAGTATCTTATCAATGTTAATTTCTGATTTTTATAACCATGTTTCATAAGCTATTAACACCTGGGGAACTGACAGAGTTTATGAGCACTCTATATTATTTTTAAGATATAATTCACACACCATCAAATTCACCCTTTTAAAGTGTACAATTCATTGGTATTTAGTATATTCACAAAGTTGTGCAACCATCACTGGAATACTAATTCCAGAACATTTTCATCAAACCAAAAAGAAACCCTATACCCATTAGCAGTGACTCCCTGCTCCCTCTTCCCAGGTCCTGGCAACCATTTATCTACTACATCTCCCTAGACTTGGCTATTCTGAACATTTCATACAAATGGGATTATACAACATGTGGCCTGTTAAGTCTGGCTTCTTCCATTTGGTTTAATGTTTTCAAGGTTCATTCATGTTGTAGCATGTATCAGTACTTCATTCCTATTTAGGGCTGAATAATATTCCATTGTATGGATATACCACCTACTTTATTACCCTTCACCTTTCCCCGCCTTTTTCAATCTTTCAATTACAGTTGACATTCAACCCCCAGTCCCCATCCCATCAAAATGTTCTCAGTGTCTATGAGTTTATTTATATTTTGATGGTTGGTTAATTTTTTTTCAGATTCCACTTATAATGAAATTATATGACATTTATCTTTCACTGTCTGATTTACTACACTCAGCACAATATCCTCTAGGTCCATCCATGTTTTTGCAGTTGACAAGAACCCATTCCTTTCCATGGATTTCATTCTTTTTTTTATGGCTCAGTAATATTCCATTGTATATATGTATCATCTCTCCTTTATAAAATCATCTATTCAGGGACACCCAGGCTGCCTCCACATCTTGACTATTATAAATAATTCTGCAATGAACATAAGGATTTTGGGTTTCTTCAGAGAAATACCCAGAAGTAAGATTACTGGTCTTTCTTTGTTTCTTGTTATGCCCTCTGTTTTAAAGTCTATTTTTTCTGGTATAAGTATTGCTACTCAACATTTTGTTTGTTTGTTTCCATTTTCATGAAATAAATTTTTCCATCCCTTTACTTTCAGTCTTTGTGTGTCTTTTGGTCTGAAGTGAGTCTCCTGTAGGCAGCATATATAGGGATTTTGTTTTCTTATCTATTTAGCCACCCTATATTTTTGACTGGAGCGTTTAATTCATTTATACTGAAAGTAAATGTTGATAGATGTGTAGTTATTACAATTTTATTATTCATATTTTAATCATTTTTTTCCCTTCTTCTTCTTAAACAAGTTCATTTTACATTTCTTGTAATACTGGTTTGGTGTGATGAAATCATTTAGCTTTTTCTTGTCTGGGTAGTTCTTTATCTGTCTTTCAATTTTAAATGATAGCCTTCCTGGGTAGAGTTGTCTTGGTTGTAGATCCTTACTTTTCATCACTTTGCGTATTTCCTGCCAATCCCTTCTAGCCTGCAAAGTTTCTGTTGAGAAATCAACTAACAATCTTATGGGGACTCCTTATAACTGACCAGTTGCCTTTCTCTTTCTGCTTTTAGGATTCTCTGTTTGCAACCTTTGCCATTTTAATTATAATGTGTCCTGGTGTGGGCCTGTTTGGGTTCATCTTGTTTAGGACTCTGCACTTTCTGAACTTGTATGACTATTTCCTTCGCCAAATTAGGAAACTTTTCAGTCATTGTTTCTTCAAGTAGGTTCTCAATCCTTTGCTTTTTCTCTTCTTCTTCTGGTACCCCTATGATGCAAATATTGTTACACTTGATGTCCCACAGGTCTCTTAAACCATCCTCATTTTTTCAATTCTTTTTTTCTACTTTTGCTTTTCAGAATGGGTATTTTCTTCCAAATTGCTGGTTCAGTCCTCTGTTTCATCTAGTCTGTTGGTGATTCCTTCTAGTGCATTCTTCATTTCAGTTATTGTATGGTTCACTTTTGACTGCTTCTTTTTTATGGTTTATATGGTGTGTTTTTTCATGCTTACTATCTCTTTGTTGAAATTTTCACTAAGTTCCTTGAGCACCCTTATAAACAGTGTTTTGAACTCTGTTTTTGGTAGGTTGCTTGCCTCCATTTTGTTTAGTCCTTTTTTTGGTGTTTTTTCCTGTTCTTTGATTTGGGATGTATTTCTTTGTTTCCTCATTTTGGCTGCCTCTCTGTGTTTCTTTCTTTGTATAACATAAATCTGCTACATCTCCCAGTCTTACCAGACAACCTTATGTAGTAGGTGCCTTGTGGGGCCCAGTGACCCAGTCTCCTTGGTCACCTGCTCTGGGTGCTTCAGGAGTGTCTCTTGTGTGTGTTGTGTGCACCCTCCTATTATATGTGAGCCTTGATTCCTGTTAGCATGTCAATAGGTAAGATTAGCCCTCTGGCTGACTGACTGTGGGGTAACGACTTAATAGGCACGGAGGGCTAGAGGAAAGAAAATGGCTTAAGGAACTTTTTTTTCATTTTTGTTGGGATTTTAATAGGGTTCACATTTAATTTAAAGATCATTTTGTCAAAAATGATATCTTTAGTATGTCGGGCATTCCAACTATGAACATTATATGTTTCTCAATTTATTTAGGTCTTTGATTTCTTTTATCAGTATTTTTAATAGCACCTTCATCCTCAATCTCTTCTCTCACACCAAGTTAGGTGAATTCTCGAGAGTTTCTATGATTGGGGGATTTTAATAATTGGCGTATCTAGTGTCCACTTTACATGTGAAATAGCCCTTGAGCAGTGTATCGTCTTCTATAACTGCTACTGCCATTGAATCAGGTGCTCCAGGAAAACAAGGCAAGTAAACTTAACAAAGACATGAAGGAATATTTAACACCTGCTGGGTATTTGAGGACTAGTGTGCAGTTGTGTGAAAACTAGCTTTTTTTTCTTCAGAAGCACATTTTAAAGCTGTCAGCTTTAATGAAATAACCTTAGATATGCCTTGCCTGCCAACCTTTCCCTTTCTAATAGTATACTAGTATCAATGTGGGAATGTCAGAATAATAGGCTGATGGGCTGTATTAGCAATTGGAACACTGCCAAATGGAGCACTGCCTGTCTTGTGTCATAGGCTTTGTGTGGTATGGAAGCCAGGATGTGGTCATATCACTTGTGGAATGGGACCAACTCAACCCGTTCATTATTCTGGATAAGCAGCAAGTCTGCCTATCAGCCCATTCCTGTTCTGCCCTGCCTTGCCTTTCTCTTCCCTTCCCTTCTCTTCCTACATAAAGTCAATAGTTTTGATGTTGCTGAATATAAGACATCAAACAAATAAAGCAGCAAATAGACTTTCCTGTTGTGTCCCTAACAGAGATTTAGGTGAATTCCCAGAAAGGAAAGCTGAGGGGAACCCAGTGTGAGAAACTAGCCAGTTTCATCATTTATATACTTTAGGTAACTTAAAAACACTCCTTTTTTTTTCAGCTATAAAATGCTACTTCAGTGGCTATTGCTTTCTCAAAACTTTCTAGGATTCATTTTATATTCTTGAGAATGGTGTTTGTGAATTCATTAGGTATTGAGAAAATTGGTGTTTTAAAAGGAAAAGGTAATCCTTTTTAGAATATACTCAGTGGACCAGAGAAAACATTGAAATTCACCTCTGGCTCTGTAGAACCAGCCAATGGGCTTATAACCCATTCTCTGTTTAAAATGGAATTAGACCTGGAAGTTGAATATAAAGAATGAATAAAGTTGATTTTAAGGAGATTTAGGCCAGTACATAGGCTTTGAGGGCCCAGAAACCAAGAAATTCTATTCTGATATGTATTTTTCAATTTGTCAATTAGGGACTAAGGTAGACCACTTCTATGACATCTTTCAGCAGTATACATCTATAAAAGGAATACAGTGTCATTTTTAACCAAAAATATTCTGAGCCAATAACTTCTGGGAATTTTAATCTCAATTTATAAACAAATTACAGAAGAATAAGGTTGAAATATTTTTTATTAGTTTCAGGTGCACAAAACAATGCAATGGTTAAACATTTATCATTTATATCCCTCACATAGTGACAACACCCCTCCCCCCATATACTACCCCGCTAACATTAATGGACTGACATGGTGTGTCGGCAAATCTGCATATTGTTTCTGTACTACTTCCCCATATTACACCTCCACGCTCAGCCATTGCCATCTATGCAATCAGTATGGAAAAGTTTAGTCTATATAAGACTAAACTTGGCAAATAATAGTTAATGGAAGCACATTTTCTGTTACTTTGGGTTGAATTAGTGCCAGGTTATCTTTCCAAGACACTACGGATCACCTTCTGTCAGCAAGGGAAAGGAAATGGGGCAAATAAAGAGAAAAAAGACTGTAGGATAGTCAGGAGAAAAATGTGATTATAGAACATGTTCCACAAATTAAGCAATCTATGGAGAGTAATTTGGCTTGTGAAGATCTTAAGAATGTCATGTCAGTCAGAATCTGAGAGCTTCCATTCTCATTTGGCTTGTAGTGATTCATGTAGAAATAAGGGGAGGGTGAGCCAGTATGGATGGAGCCCAGACAAAAGGAAAACAAAACAAAGTGCTTTGTTTACAGAAGTCTCCACAGGGAAATAAAACCATTGCTAACTCCAGAACTGAAACATGTATATTCTTAATGCAGCAACCCAAGAAGAGCTTAAGTCTAGTATGAATCTCCAGAGGGCAGGTCACTTGGAAGTAATGGAACAGGAAGAAGGGCCCAAGAAATGGGTACATGCATATAGCCATCTCTTTCACTATGCTTCTTGGCCACAGTTGCTAAGCAGCTTTAAGTTTCTGTCTTTACCTACCTAGCTACTCAGACAGGGGACCCTGTCTTTCCACATTCTTTCCTCATCAGCCAGAATGGGAAAACTGGACCATAGTGCATATTTCTTGATAAACTGGAAGATTATCTATGCCTTTTTATGATCTTAAGAACTTTAAGAAGTTAAGTGCCCTATTTCCCAAACTGACATAGGCCAGCCTTCTAAACAAAATACAGATCCCAACTGTGGGGCATGCTGTAGTTCGACAATATGTCAACTACAACTCCCTCTCTTGATCCTCACAATATTTTCATCCATTTACCTGTTCTAAAAAGTCTGCAGTGCACTAACTCTATGGTTGTCACTGAACTAGGAATTAAAAAATACAAAGTGAATATGATGCAGTTGCTCTCAATCTAGTAGCAAAGATATTGGTATAAAGAAATTGTTAAAATATTACATTAAGTGTTGAAAGAGGCATGTAAAAACTGTACATGGGAGACTGGGGACTGCTATACAGAGATGATAATGTTTAAGCAAGTTAAAGGCAGAGACATGATGGAAAAATATTGTAGACAGAGGAGACCAAGTGAAAAAGCACAATAGCATAAAATTATGTGGCCCGTTTAAAGAACCACAAGTGACCCAGTACAATGGAGGAACACATCGTACAAATGGAGAAGTGTTAGTTATTGAAGCCTAAGTGATAAGTTACAGTAATCTCATGTAGAGCTTATGATTAGTTTAAAAAGAAAAATAGACGTCATTTTAAATAAAAGTGACCCTCTCTGACAGTCTTAAGCAAAATAAATCATGTTCCAATTTCCATTTTAGGAACCTAACTTTGTAGTATTGTCCAGAAGATGAATTGGATGACAATACTGAAAATAGGGAGACTGGTTAAGAAGCTGTTGCTTTTGTTGTGCAGAAGCTTTTTAGATTGATATAGTCCCACTCATTTATTTTACTATTTACTTCCCTTGCTTTTGAGGTCAAATTCATAAAACCCTCTCTGAACCCAAGGTCCATAAGTTTAGTACCTATGTTTTTTTTTTCTATGTAGTTTATTGTTTCAGGTCTTATGTTTAGGTCTTTGATCCATTTTGAGTTAATTTTGGTACATAGTGACGAATAGCAGTCTAGTTTCATTCTTTTCACGTGGCTTTTCAATTTTCCTAGCACCATTTACTGAAGTGGCTTTCTTTTTTTCCATTATATGTTTTGGCTCCTTTGTCAAAAATTATCTGACATATTTATGTGAGTTTATTCCTGGGTTTTCAATTCTATTCCATTGGTCTCTGTTTCTGTTTTTTGACAATACTATGCGATTTTGATTATTATCGCCCTCTAGTGCAAGTTGAAGTCAGGGAGTGTGATGACTCCAGCATTATGAACAAAAGAAAGAGGTAACCAACCAAATGGGAGAAGACATTTGTAAACAATGTCTCTGATAAGGATCTAATATCCAAAATATATAAGGAACACATACAACTCAACAACAAAAAGACAAACAAGAAACCATATGATTTCACTGATATGTGGTGTATAAACCAAAAACAACAAAAGAACAAGACAAACAAATGAGAAACAAAAACTCATAGACACATACAATAGTTTAGTAGTTACCAGACGGTAACGGGGGTGGGGGGAGGAGATTAGGGTAAGAGGGATCAAATATATGGTGATGGAAGGAGAACTAACTCTGGGTGGTGAATACACAATGGGATTTATACATGAAGTAATACAGAATTGTACACCTGAAATCTATGTAATTTTACTAACAATAGTCACCCCAATAAATTTAAAAAAAGGATGATATAACCAGCTTAGGTAGTAGAGTTGACCAGATAGAGGAAAGAATCAGTGACATCGAAGATAGAAACCTGGAAATTACACAGATGGAAGAAGAATTCCATCTTGAGACTTGAAAGAAATGAAAGAATTCTACAAGAACTTTCTGACTCCATCAGAAAGAACAATATAAGTATACTGAGCATACCAGAAGGAGAAGGGAATAGAGAATATATTCAAACAAATTGTTGATGAGAACTTCCCAAACTTGTGGACAAAACTGGATCCTCGAATCCAAGAAGCTAGTAGAACACCTAATTACCTCAATCCCAACAGGCCTTCTCCAAGACACATTGTATTCAAGCTGTCTAAAATCAATGACAAAGAAAGAATAGTCAAGGCAGCCAGGGAGAAGAAGACGGTAACCTACAAAGAAAAGCACATTAGATTATCATCAGATTTTTCAGCAGAAACTCTACAAGCCAGGAGTGAGTGGAACCAAACATTCAAACTAATGGAGAGAAATTATGAGCCAAGAATAACATATCCAGCAAAGATATCCTTTAGATATGAAGAAGGAATAAAGACCTTTCCAGACATACAGAAGCTGAGAGAATTTTCTAATACACGACCTGCACTACAAGAAATACTAAAGGAGGCTATTCGACCACAATCAACAGGGACAATCTGTGGCAACCAAAACAGAAAAAGGGGGAGAGTAAAGGCCTGAACCGGAATATGGAAATAGAGAAAGTAAGCGTGCTGAAGAAAATGGAATACTCTAAATATGAAACTTACTTTTACATAAATTTAAGGGTAACCACTCAAAAAACATCCAGAACAGAAATAAATACTGTAATAAAAGAAGAAACAGAGGGAAACACCATAGAATAATACCACACAGAAATAACAGACAACAACAAAAAGGCAAAGAAACAATCGAGACAAAGCCTTACCAGAAAACTAAAGATAGAATGACAGGAAATCCTCACATATCAATAATCACCCTAAATGTAAATGGACTGAACTAACCAATAAAAAAGTCACAGGGTAGCAGATTGGATCAAAAAACTAAACCCAACCATATGCTGTCTCCAAGAGGCACATCTCAGCTACCAGGACAAGCATAGACTCAAAGTGAAAGGGTGGAAATTGACACTCCAAGCAAATGGTACCCAGAGAAAATCAGGTGTAGCCATTATGATATCATATGAAACAGACTTCAGGGTGAAAAAGATAACAAGAGACAAAGATGAACATTTCATAATGGTAAAGGGGACTATCCAACAAGAATATATAACAGTCATCAATATGTATGCCCCTTATCAGGGAGCACCAAAATATACCAAGCATCTACTAACAGAACTAAAGGGAGAAATTGACCGAAACACAATTATACTAGAGGACCTAAATACATCATTGACATCTATGCATAGATCATCCAAACAGAAAACAAATAACAAAATAGTAGATCTAAATGACACATTCGATGAAATGGACATAATTGACATACATAGAGCACTTCGTCCTAAAACATCAGACTATATATTCTTTTCGAGTGTACATGGAACATTCTCAAGGATAGACCATATATTGGGACATAAAATTAGCCTAAGCAAATTTAAGAAGATTGAAATCATACCAAGCATATTCTCTGATCACAAGGTTTTGATGTTGGATATCAACTGCAAAAAGAAAGCAGGAAAAAAACACAAATACATGGAGATTAAACAATATACTTTTAAAGAAAGACCAGGAAAGACATTCCGTGCCCATGGATTGGAAGATTCAACATAGTTAAAATGGCCATGTTACCCAAAGCAATATACAGATTTAATGCAATCCCCATCAAAATCCCTATGGCATTTTTTAAAGAAATAGAACAAAAAATCATCAGATTTGTTTGGAACCACAAGAGACCCCGAATAGCCAAAGCAATCTTAAGAAAAAGAACAATACTTGAGATATCGCATTCCCCGACTTTAGCTTGTACTACAGGGCTACAATAATCAAAACAGCATGGTACTGGCAGAAAAACAGAAACATAGGCCAATGGAATAGAATTGAGAACCCAGAAATAAAACCACATAAATATGGACAGATAATTTTTGATAAAGAAGCAAAAAAACACAATGGAGAAAAGACTACCTCTTCAATAAAAGGCGCTGGGAGAATTGGATAGCCATGTGTAAAAGAATGAAACTGGACTGCTATCTGTCACCATGTACCAAAATTAATTCAAAATGGATCAAACACTTAAGCATAAGACTTGACACAATAAACTGCATAGAATAAAATATAGGTACTAAACTTATGGACCTTGGGTTCAAAGAGGATTTTATGAATTTGACTCCAAAGGCAACGGAAGTAAAAGCTAAAACACATGAATGAGACTATAAGAAAGTTAAAAGCTTCTGTACAGCAAAAGAATACATCGACAAAATAAAGAGGCAACCAATTGAATGGGAGAAGTTTTTTGCAAATACTGCCTCTGATAAGGGGCTAATGTGCAAAATATACAAGGAACTCATGAAACTCAGCTAAAACAAAAACAAAAAAACAACAACAACAAAAAACAAAAACCCAATTGAAAAATTAGCACATGACCTGAAAAGACATTTCTCTAAAGAGGACATACAAATGGCAAATAGACATATGAAAAAATGCTCAACATCACTAATCATCAGATAAATGCAAACAAAAACCACAATGAGATATCACCTCACCCCAGTTAGAATTTCTATCATCAACAAGACGAATAGTAACAAATGTTGGAGAGGCTGTGTAGAAAAAGGAACCCTCATACTCTGTTGGGGGGATTGCAACAGTGTATGGTGCAGCCGTTACTGAAGGCAGTATGCAGGTTCCTCAAAAAATTACGAATAGAATTACCATGTGAACAAGCAACCCCTCTCCTGGGTATCTACCCAAAACATCTGAAAACATTTATCCATAAAGACAAGTATGCTCTTTGCAGCTTTATTTACGGTGGGCAAGACATAGAAACAACCAAAATATCCTTCAATACATGAATGGATAAAGAAGTCGTGGTATATATACAGAATGGAATACTATTTGGCAGTAAGAAAAGATGATATAGGAACGTTTGTGACAACATGAATGGATCTTGAGAGTATAATGCTAAGTGAAATAAGTCAGACAGAAAAAGCAGAGAACCATATGATTTCACAGATATGTGGTATATAAACCAAAAGAAACAAAAGAACAAGACAAACAAATGAGAAACAAATACTCATGGACTCAGCCAATAGTTTAGTCGTTACCAGAGGGTAAGTGGGGAAGGGGGTGGGAGATGAAGGTTAGGGGGATCAAATATATGATGATGGAAGGAGAACTGCCTCTGGGTGTTGAACACACAATGGGATTAATAGATGATGTAATACAGAATTGTACACCTGATATCTATGTAATTTTATTAACATTTGTCACCCCAATAAATTTAAAAAAATATATCAAAGAAAAAAAAAGATGTTTGTTGCAGCATTCTTTATGGTGACCAAGACATGGAAAGAACCAAAGTGTCCTTCGATAGATGGACGGATAAACAAGATGTACTATATCAATTTATATTCAATGGAATACTACTCTCCTATAAGAAAAGATGAAACAGTGCTATTTTGACAACTTGGATGGATGTTAAGATTATTATGCTAAATGAAATAAATCAAACAGAAAAAATTGAGAACCATATAGTTTCATTGATATGTATGATATAAAACAGAAAGCAACAAAGGAAGAAGACAAACAAATAAAGAAACAAAAATTCATAGACAGAGACAACAGTTTAGTAGTTAGTTACCAGAAGATAAGGGTGGATGGAGGACAGAAGAGAGTAAAGGGGGTCAAAGATATTGTGATGGAATGAGAACTGAGTCTGGGTGGTGAACACATAATGCAATATATGTATTATAGCATTGTACACTTGAAACATACGTAGATCTGTTTTTTTATAATTTATTGGGGTGACATTTGTCAGTAAAATTACATAGATTTCAGGTGTACAATTCTGTATTACATCATCTATGAATCCCATTGTGTGTTCACCACCCAGAATCAGTTCTCCTTCCATCACCATATATTTGATCCCCCTTACCCTCATCTTCCACCCCCCAAACCCCCCTTACCCTCTGGTAACCACTAAACTATTGTCTTTATCTATGAGTTTTTGTTTCTCATTTGTTTGTCTTGTTCTTTTGTTGTTTTTAGTATATATACCACATATCAGTGAAATCATATGGTTCTCTGCTTTTTCTGTCTGACTTATTTCACTTAGCATTATACTCTCAAGATCCATTCATGTTATCACAAACGTTCCTATATCATCTTTTCTTACCGCCGAATAGTATTCCATTGTGTATATATACCACAAGTTCTTTATCCATTCATCTATCGAAGGACATTTTGGTTATTTCCATGTATTGGCCACCATAAACAAAGCAGTAATGAACATTGGAGCACACGTGTCTATATGTATAAATGTTTTCAGATTTTTTTTGGTAGATACCCAGGAGAGGGATTGCTGGGCCATATGGTAATTCTATTCAAAATTTTTTGAGGAACCTCCACACTGCCTTTCATAATGGCTGCACCAGTCTGCATTCCCACCAACAGTGTATGAGGGTTCCTTTTTCACCACAGCCTCTCCAACACTTGTTACTGTTTGTCTTGCTAATTATAGCCATTCTGATTGGGGTGAGGTGATATCTCATTGTGTTTTTTATTTGCATTTGTCTGATGAGTAGTGATGTTGAGCATTTTTTCCTATGTCTATTTGCCATTTGTATGTCCTCTTTGGAGAAATGTCTCTTCAGGTCTTCTGCCCATTTTTCAATTGGGTTGTTTGTTTTTTTGTTGTTGAGTTTCATGAGTTCCTTGTATATTTTGAATATTAGCCCCTTATCTGAGGCACTCTTTGCAAAAATCTTCTCCCATTCAGTTGGGTGCCTCTTTAATTTGTCGATGATTTCTTTTGCTGTGCAGAAGCTTTTAAGTTTCAAACAGTCCTATTCTTTTATTTTAGATTTTACTTCCATTTCCTTTGGAGTAAAATTCATAAAATGCCCTTTGAACCCAAGATCTATAAGTTTAGTACCTATGTTTACTTCTATGCAATTTATTGTGTCAAAACTTACACTTCAGTCTTTGATCCATTTTGAATTAATTTTGGTACATGGTGACAGATAACAGTCCAGTTTCATTCTTTTGCACGTGGCTATCCAATTCTCCCAGCTCCATTTATTGAAGAGGTTGTCTTTCCTCCATTGTATGTTTTTAGTTTCTTTGTCAAAAATTATCTGTCCGTATTTATGTAGTTTTATTTCTGGGTTCTCAATTCTATTCCATTGGTATACGTGTCTGTTTTTCTGCTAATACCATGCTGATTCGATTATTGTAGCCCTGTAGTAACAGCTAAAGTCAGGGAATGGTATTGTTCTTTTTTCTTAAGATTGCTTTGGCCATTCGGGATCTTTTGTGGTTCCAAACTATTCTGATGACTTTTTGTTCTGTTTCTTTAAAAAATGCCATTAGGATATTGATGGGGATTGCATTAAATCTGTATATTGCTTTGGGTAATATGGCCATTTTAACCATGGTGAATCTTCCAATCCATGAGCACGCAATGTCTTTCCATTTCTTTGTGTCTTCTTCAATTTCTTTCAAAAACGTCTTATAGTTTTCAGCATATAGGTACTTCACATCATTGGTTAAGTTTATTCCTAGGTATTTTATTCTTTTTGCTGCAATTGCAAAGGGAATTGTTTTTTGTATTTCTTTTTCTGAGATTTTATTGTTAGTATATAGGAATGCAATGGACTTTTGTATGTTGATTTTGTAGCCAGCTACTTTACTGTATTCGTTGGTTGTTTCTAATAGCTTTTGGGCGGAGTTTTCAGGGTTATCTATATATAGCATCATGTCATCTGCAAAGAGTGATAATTTAACTTCTTCATCACCTATTTGGATGCCTTTTATTTGTTTTTCTTCCTCATTGTTCTGGCAACCACTTGCAACACTATGTTGAAAAGCAGAGTTAATAGGGGAGAGCCCTGCCGTGTTACTGAAGGTAGAGCAAAGGGCTTCAGTTTTTCACCATTAATTATGAGATTAGCTGAGGTCTTGTCATATATGGCATTTATAATGTTAAGGTATTTTCCTTCTATACCCATTTATTAAGTGTTTTGATCATAAATGGATGTTGTATCTTGTCAAACACTTTTTTCTGCATCAATTGATATAATCATACGATTTTTGTCCTTTATTTTGTTTATGTGATGTATCACATTGACGGATTTGCAGATGTTGAACCATTCTTGTGTCCCAGGGATGAAACCCACTTGGTCGTGGTGTATAATCTTTTTAATGCATAGTTGTATTCGATTTGCTAGAATTGTTTTTAGGATTTTTGCATCTGTATTCATCAGAGATATTGATCTGTAGTTTTCTTTTTTGTGTTATCCTTACCAGGTTTTGGTATCAGGGTAATGTTGGCCTCATAAAATGAGTTAGGGAGCACTATTTTTTCTTCAATTTTTTTGGAAGAGTTTGAGCAGGATTGGTATTAGATCCTGTTCGAAGGTTTGGTGGAATTCACTAGTGAAACCAGGCACCCTTTCATTTTGAGTCTATGCTTGTCCTTGTATCTGAGATGTGTCTCTTAGAGACAGCATATGGTTGGGTTTAGCTTTTTGATCCAATCTGCTACTCTGTGCCTTTTTATTGGTGACTTCAGTCCATTTACATTTAGCGTGATTATTGATATGTGAGGATTTCCTGTCATTCTATCTTTAGTTTTCTGACAAGACTGTGTCTTCAGTGTTTCTTTGCCTTTTTGTCATTGTCTATTATTTCTGTGTGGTATTATTCTATGGTGTTTCCCTCTGTTTCTTCTTTTATTACAGTATGTATTTCAGTTCTGGATTTTTTTTTGAGTGGTTACCCTTATGTTTATGTAAAAGAAAGTTTGATATTTAGAGTATTCCATTTTCTTCAGCACGCTTACTTTCTCCATCTTGATATTCCTGTTTAGGACTTTACTCTCCCCCTTTTTATGTTCTCACAAATTGTCCCTGTTGATGGTGGTCGAATAGCCTCCTTTAGTATTTCTTGTAGTGCACGTCATGTATTAGAAAATTCCCTCAGCTTCTGTATGTCTGGAAACGTCTTTATTCCTTCTTCATATTTAAAGGATATCTTTGCTGGATGTATTATTCTTGGCTCATGATTTCTCTCTTTCAATAGTTTGAATATTTGGTTCCACTCACTCCTGGCTTGTAGAGTTTCGGATGAAAAATCTGATGATAATCTAATGGGCTTTCCTTTGTAGGTTACCGTCTTCTTTTCCCTGGCTGCCTTGACGATTCTTCCTTTGTCGTTGATTTTAGACAGCTTGAATACAATGTGCCTTGGAGAAGGCCTTTTGGGATAGAGGTAGTTAGGTGTTCTATTTGCTTCTTGGATTCGAGGATCCAGTTCTGTCCACAAGTTTGGGAAGTTCTCATCAACAATTTGCTTGCATATATTCTCTGTTCCCTTCTCTCTTTCTTCTCCTTCTGATATGCCCATTATTCTTATATTGCTCTTTCTGATGGAGTCAGAAAGTTCTTGTAGAGTTCTTTCATTTCTTTTAAGTCTCAAATCTCTTTCTTCTTCCATCTGTGTAATTTCCAGGTTTCTATCTTCGATGTCTGTCATTCTTTCCTCCATCTGGTCAACTCTACTACCTAAGCTGGTTATTTCATTGTTAATTTATTCTATTGAGTTCTCCATCTCCAGAAATTCCGTTTGGTTCTTTTTCAAAATTTCAATATCCTTCGTAAAATACTCATGTTGTTCTTTGATTGCATCTCTGATTTCATTAAATTGCCTTTGTGTGTTTTCTTGTATCTTGTTGAGTTTTTTCAGAACTGCAATCTTGAATTCTCTCATTTAAGTCACATACTTCCATATCTTTATGTTCCTTTTCTGGAGACTTTTCACTTTTTTTCTGAGCTGCCTTGTTGACTTGGTTATTCACGGCAATTACTAATTTATTATTTCTCTTCCTAGACATCTACAGTAGTGGCTTCTGCAATAGGTTGATAGGAATAGGTCTTTCTTTTGTTTTCCAGTACTTGTTGGTAGAATGTTTTATTTTCTCTCCAACTGCAGCCTTTTTTTTTTCTCTCTCACACAGTAGTGCTATGTTTCTCTGCACTATTCTAGGTTCTCACACAATGGGGTAATTGCCTGGGAGACAGTCTTCTCCTCTGTTAAAAGTTCGCCTGTGTCATAGGGTGCCCTGTCCCTGTGGGGATGAGGAGAGTTTTTGAAGTTCCAGAGCTCTTTCTGCACCAGCTTCTGAGCCCATATATTTCAGCAGTTCTGTTTACTTCTGCAGGGATCCACCCAGATAGGTGAGTTGTGAGAGTTGGGGCGGGGTGAGTTGTGAGAGTTGGTCCAGAGCAAAGGCATCGACCACCACAGCCCGTCCCGCTGCCACAGCTCCCTCCCCTTTGCTGGAACTAGTTGGGCTGCAAATCTGTTTCTGAGGTCCACAGTTCTCATAACAGCAAATATTATTTTCTTTTGATCTGACACTGCTACTCTACCACTTCCAGCACCAGGCAGGTCGGGGCGGGACGAGCTCTCGAGGGTAGGGAGGAGGTGGCTAGTCTCAGTGCCTAAGTCTTCCTTTCTCTTCTTGGCAATGAGCGCTTAAACCAGCATTTTCAGCCTTCTTCCCTCAGTCCTTTCTCCGAGGTCTATGTCATGAGCGTTGGGTTCAGCCTTGTTATATGCTGCCCCCTCAGCCCTGTGGGCTATAAGAGGAGCCCTAGCAATTCGAGTTGTCCCCTGTCCTGCAGCTGTCGTAGTTCCAGGATGCAGGGAGCTCGTAGCACTGTGTCAGGTCTGCGTCTTGCTCCCGAAAGGCTACGTCTCTGCACTTCTCCCTTCCCTCCTACCCTGCTCGCGGGATTCTCCCACCTTTAGGTGAATTCAGTAGTGGGGCTCTTCTTCTTGTCTGTCTGCTGTGTAGGGAGTCCTTTGTGGAGTTACTGTTGTTTGATTAGTTGTAAATTCCAGGGGAGCTTTACAGAGGATCACCTCACGCCGCCATTTTGATGACGTCTCTGTGTTCAGAATTTTTAGTGTAGCAAATCTTGTCAGCACTGGAGTCTCAGAATCAGAAAATCATCCAACAGGCCACTCTGTGGAGTGTATCTTGTGGGCATTGGCAGGAACTGTTCCTGCAGCTCCTCTAGCTTCCACTGGATCTTGTCTTTCAGCTTCTCGAGTCCTCATGTCTAGATTTTAATAATAATAAAAAACGAAGCTGTTGCAATGACTCTCATCCAAGCAGCTGAAGGGACATCTTGAGTAGTGCATGCAGTTTGTTTGTGTGGGGTAGCAGGGGAGGAGGAGAGTTAGCAACAATGGTGGAAGAGGAGTGAAGCGGTGGTTTCAGAGATAGTTAGGAGTAGAAATGACAGGGTTTGGGAACTGGTTGTATGTGTAGCATTGAGAGGAAAGAGTAGAGGCAGATATCAGGCTTATGATTTTGACTAATGGGTAAACGGTAGTTCTGGAAAAGTATATACTTTTCCAAGCTATCTGCTGTCTTTATTTACATTTCCTCTTTTCATTATTGGCTGCCTTTCCTCACTTACCTCAACAATCTCTTAACAAGAAGTTTGCAAAGAGGTTTTAGAAACTTATAATATAACAAATTAAGGACATCTGAAAACCTACAGAGCCAGAGAAGCTGTGGCTTGAATGGTGACCAAAATAATGTCTGCAAGTATAAGAAAGATTTTTTTAAAGGAGATTTTTAAACCTTTGGTTTCTATCTATGCAGAAAAGTAAACAGGAAGTGGGATAAAATTATGGTAAAGCATAGATCTCTGAGTAATGGGTCATATCTTTTCCCTTTTTTCCTAAGAGTTCATTTACATTTGAATTATTAATTCCATTGCAACAGATTATGTCAATTTGAATTATTTGGTATCTTCTACCATACCATTATTTGTGGGTGAATCTGGAAGACAGATATATAAAATCTCATAAATTTGTCTTGGATTTTCTTAGCCAGGAAAGTTTTAGAAACTTTGTTAAATATAATATTGTTGATATACTAGAAATTCCATACCTTTTTTCACGGGAAATTTTTAAATATTTATAGCTTGTGGCATTTATCCAGGGTTTTGTGGAAAGTTTTTGTCAAAGGAATATAAAGCCCTAAAAAAGAAAACTAAATCACAGCGTTGCCTTGATAGGGTTCCTTTTCTTTAGTACTTTCACTCATTAATTATATTTTACAAAGGGTGCCCTCTGCTACCAGGCCTTAGGGCATACCAATATAATTTAAATAGGAGAAGATAATAAAACTATGAAAACTCTGTTTGTGTTTGTGTGCATGAGAGAGAGAAGAGAGACACAGAGAGAGACAGAGACACAGTAAGGACAGAAATAAAAATCACAGCCATAAATTCAGTAGTCACCACATCATTTTATAATATTGTTGCCTGTTTAGAAAAGAACATTCTTGCTCAAGAAGATGAATCATGAGTGTTGATATACCCCTTTTTTCTTTAAGCAGTGTCCCCTATCACTATTACCTTGATTTTCTCTGACTATCCTAGAAGTGCCATGTAGCACACATTTATTAAAAAGAAAATTAGGTAAGTAAGGTATAGCTCAATAAAGCTGCTAGTTGTTTTAAAAAACAAAATCATAAAACAGTCAAAATCCCTTTACTTTAGCATTATTATTAGACTTTTATGACACCTTTTGAGGTAACTCAAAGCAACCCCAAGTGCAGGTGATGGAAAATGGAAGGTGTCATAAAATATATGTTAGACTGTCTTGTCATAGTATGTGACTGACATGTATTTGTAACAACATATTAAGCATTGGAAGTTTAACAATTTAAGTGACTGATGGCTATTTGTCTCCTTTAGAGAAGCAAAGAGGGAATTATCTGTTAACACCTTGTTAAATTCTTTACTTCTTACCCTACACATGCCAGTTCAGAAAATATCAACTCAGTGAATTTCAGTTAAGGCAAATTTTGATTGCAGCAATTCATTGAATTAATATTTTCCATTACTGCACTGTGTAGAACGCTGACTTTAAAAAAGAAGTTATGGAGAATAAAAGCCTCTTCAATAAATGCTGCTTGGAAAGTTGGAAAGCCACATGAAAAAGCATGAAACTAGACTGCTCTTTGTCACCATATGCAAAATTAACTCAAAATGGATCAAAATGGATCAAAGACCTAAATATAAGACCTGAAACAATAAAATGCATGGGGGGAAAAAGATAGGTACTAAACTTATGGACCTTGGTCTTAGCGAGGATTTTATGAATTTGACCTCAAAGGCAAGGGAACTAAAAACAAAAATAAATGAATGGGACTGTATCAAACTAAAATGCTTCTCCACAACAAAAGAAACCATCAACAAAACAAAGGGGCAACCAGCCAAATGGGAGAAGATACTTCCAACAATACCTCTGATAATGGGCTAAAGTCCAAAATATATAAAGAATTCATACAACAAAAAACAAACAATCCAATTAAAAAATGTGCAGACAACTTGAAGAGACACTTCTTCCAAGAACACATACAAATGGCCAATAGATATATGAAAAGATGCTCAACTTCACCAGCTGTTAGGGAAATCCAAATCAAAACCACAACAAGATACTACATCACACCTGTTAAAATGGCAATTATCAACAAGACAAGTAATAACAAATTTTGGAGAGGTTGTGTGGAAAAAGGAACCCTCATACACTGCTGGTGAGAATGTAAATTGGTAAAGCCAGTATGGAAAACAGTATGCAGGTCCCTCAAAAAATTAAGAATAGAATTGCCATATGACTCAGCAATTCTTCTTCTGGGTATGTACCCAAAAATATCAAAAACATTTATCCGTAAAGATGTATGTGCTCCAATGTTCATTGCAGCTTTATTTACGGTGGCCAAGAGTATGAAACCAACCAAAATGTCCTTCGATAGATGAATGGATAAAAAAGTTGTGGTATCAATGAGATATCACCTCACCCCAGTCAGAATGGCTTTCATCAACAAAACAAATAGTAACAAGTGTTGGAGAGGCTGTGGAGAAAAAGGAACTCTCATACACTGCTGGTGGGAATGCAGACTGGTGCAGCCGCTATGGAAGGCAGTGTGGAGGTTCCTCAAGAAATTACGAATAGAATTACCATATGACCCAGCAATCGCTCTCCTGGGTATCTACCCCAAAAATATAAAAGCATTTCTCTATAGAGACACGTGTACGCCAATGTTCATTGCAGCTTTGTTTACGGTGGCTAAGACATGGAAACAACCAAAATGTCCTTCGATAGATGAATGGATAAAGAAGTTGTGGTACATATACACAATGGAATACTATTCGGCGTTAAGGAAAGATGATATAGGAACATTTGTGACAACATGGATGGATCTCGAGAGAATAATGCTAAGTGAAACAAGTCAGACAGAAAAAGCAGAGAACCCTATGATTTCACTGATATGTGGTATATAAACCCAAAAGAACAAGACAAACAAATGAGAAACAAAAACTCATAGACACAGACAATAATTTAGTGGTTACCAGAGGGTAAGGGGGTGGGGGGTGGGTGATGAGGGTAAAGGGGATCAAATATATGGTGATGGAAGGAGAACTGACTCTGGGTGGTGAACACACAATGGGATTTATAGACGATGTAATACAGAATTGTACACCTGAAATCTATGTAAATTTACTAACAATTGTCACCCCAATAAAATTAATTTAAAAAAAAAAAGTTGTGGTATATATACACAATGGAATACTATTTGGCAGTAAGAAAAGATGAAATGGGACCATTTGTGACAACATGGATGAATCTTGAAATTATAATGTTAAGCGAAATAAGTCAGACTGAAAAAGCAGAGAACCGTATGATTTCACTGATATGTGGTATATAAACCAAAAACAACAAAAGAACAAGACAAGCAAATAAGAAACAAAAACTCATAGACATAGACAAACGTTTAGTGGTTACCAAAGGGTAAGAGGGGAGGGGAGTGGTAGATGAGAGTAAAGGGGGTCAAATATACGGTGATGGAAGGAGAACTGACTCTGGGTGGTGAACACACAATGTGATTTATAGATGAGGTAATGCAGAATCGTATACCTGAAATTTGTGTACCTTTACTAACAATTGTCAACCCAAAAAACTTTAATTGAAAAAAAATTGAAAAAAGAATAATTTTAAAAAGTTTCAAAGGAAACAATTGGGATGATGGATATGTTCATAAAATGTTTAGTTTACATATGAATTATATTTCAATAAATTAGTTAAAAAGTAAACAAAAAATAAAGAAGAAAGAAGTTATGTGGGTGTAAGAATGAGTGCAACCTTTATTAAATTCATGAAATAATTGGCTTTGCTTCTAGTCTTCCCTCAACTCAGACCCTGATCTCTGGAGTATGTCACTCACCGCAGAAATACACTGGCAAAATTTTCACTTTTTTATGAAGAGTCACGTTTCATACCATTTCAAGGAACTAATTGTGTATATACTTTTTATTAATAGTAATTTAATGCTGAATGGTTTCTGTTCTTTGATTACCATACCAAATCCCCATAATTTTTTTTACACTCTACCTACATAAGAAGCATCCAACCCCTATTTTTAGTTAAAATACTTCGTCGTAAAAGGATGGACAATTAAAAATTTCTTTATATTTTATTGATGATTTATATGTTTTTGTCTTTTATTGTCTTTTTGATAATCACTACAAAATGATGTGGAAGATTATTAAGCCCACTGAGTTTAAATACTGTAGGTCACATATCTAACAGTATACCTAAATCTGAAACTCTGGTCTCATGATTTACATTCTTATACTATGTGGTAGTGAGTAAGGCTGTTACAAATATTTCACTTCTCTTTGCAGCCGTATTTTACCATTATACTTCCCTGGCCAGTTGAAATTAGGTGAAGCCATGACTTAATTTGGCCATTAAAATGACAGCAGAAGTGACATGTGTCATTTCTTAGTTGAAGCATTTTAATTTCCAATGCTGAGCTTCAGCCTTTCAATTAGCTTATTTTTGTGACTGTGAAAGATGGATCAAGATGGATCCTCCCTTAGCCTGGGTTCTGACTGATTACCATCAACATAGCCTCCACCCCAACAACCTACATTACACATGAAACCTAAATAAGAAATAAACCTTTGTTGTTTTAAAATAATGAGATTTTGATGATTGTTGTTGTTGAATAACCGAGTATATCCTGACTTAAATATATACTCTTTCGATAGGAATGAAGTATATTCTCATTTAAGTATATCTCCCTCATACCTTCGTATCTGTCAAAACTTGCTCCTCTGGTGCCGACACTGTTTTTGTACAGCTACATTAGCAACATGTTATGACTACTCTTAAATTAAAGTATTTTGGATTTGTGTGTGTGCTGAAATGACAGTCAGTAGTTTTCTACCCTCTTTAAGTGTAATGAGGGTAGATTAATCACAGATTGAGAGCTTGAGGGAATTTGATGAGCCCAGCAATTCTACTTTTAAGCAGGTTAGCATTTTCTCATCCTTCATCATATATGCTTTGCATCAGAAAGGAAAACATGTGGCACGGAAGGGGAAGGCTATGAATAGAAATAGAGAAGAAAAACATGGCAGTAATCACAATGCCATGCATTTGGAGACTGCCTTGCCCTATTAAGCTTAAGTGAACTTCAGATATCATATATGAAAGACGAAAAGGAGAGAGACTGTATAGGAATTGGGGAGGGAAGATAGTTAACTTTAGCACCACTTTAGAACCAAAACGTCTTTTCTGTTAAGATAGAAGTGGATTTCTCTGAATATAATGGATCATATTTGAAAATGTAAATTTTTGAAGTTGTTACCACAGCATTAAAAAAAAAAAAACTTAATAGTCAACTTCTTGCAACCATAATTCAAGCTCAAATGTGGCTTTCTCCCACCATGTTCAAAATCCCATTCTGTTTCCATCATTGAGCTTACCAAATCATGCACGAGGAAAAATACAATAGAGCCTATAGAATCATAAAATCATAACCTTAATAAGTAGAAGGGCTCTTAGAAATCACATGGTACAACTCCCTCTCTTACAAATGAGGAGACTGAAACCCAGAAAAAGAAGAGATCTAGCTCAGTTTATACATAACTATCTACATTTCCTGGATATACACATGTGACCATCAATGTTTACATCTCTTTAATAAATTCTTAAAAGTATCTCTTAGCCAAGTTCTTAATTTCTCTGTACGTCAATTTAGTAACCTGAAACACAAACTGGATCACCTGTATGTTCATAAATGATGATGATGATGATGATGATGATGATGATGATGATGATGATAATAGTGATGATGATAATGATGATAAATTTTTCAAATTAGTTATGATATAGGAGGTTGGGCTTTAGCCCATTGCTTTAACCAAAATTTAAATGATTTGGATTATTTCCCCCTCACTACATGTAAGTAGTTCATATACATGTAAGTAGTCTAGGGCTGATATGGTGGATGCATGCTGTGAAGGACCCAGACTCCATGTCTACGATGATTCCACTATCTACTGTTGTCCTCATCAACAGGGGCAAAGATGATAATACCATATGATGATTATATGGGTAATGTTTACTTCATGTGTTACTCCTTGATAACAATTTATTTTTACTTGACTTATTCTTGAAGAATATTGCCTTAATTCAAATGGAATGTTGCATAGAATAATTAACCCACCAAGCTTATCAGATTTGTCTCTGGAAAAGAGGCCACTAAGAGAGGAGATGACAAGACATGTCTACTAATGCTTGGTAAAATGTGTGAAGGAGACTTGGGAGAGGCTCACAAGAACTATCCTACGGATAACCACCGACTCTATTTATATATAGGATTAAACCCTTGATTTGCCCCTAATTTTCTCTTTTCTACTAACAAAGGTATTATCAAAGCCTTCTTTAATGATACGTCCCTTGATCAGACTGAAAAGTTTTACCTTCATCCCTAGAAATGAAGACATCCCAAGTATTTTTATTTTCCTTCAGAATGAGGACACTAGGTCTATATGTGTGATGATATATAATAGGTCATAGGAGCATTTGGTGATATTAGTCTTTTCCTGACACTGCCCAAATTTTATCAGGCTCTGGATTTCCCCTGCTCTGAAAGCACAAACACCTAGAAACAGGCAGGAAATTATTTACAAGAAACTTTAGCATCAGGAAAAAAGAAATTACACCACATGGATAAGTCAATATGTCAAAATCCAATGAAGCAAAAAACTTCTTATGAAATTGTTTATTTTCCAAGTGAAAATTCAGACTTGTGGAATGCTTAAATCTGTATTATGGCCAGGAAGATATTTCATGGATGAAAATTAATCATTTTTTTGTCCTATATCTCTCTGAGGTTAATGACTTTTACAGTTTCTTAAGTATGGGTGTACCTCATTTTAAGTAAACTTAACATTTGAAAATCTTTATTGATGCAAAAATCGAAATTAGTTCTTAGCTGTATAAAAGGATTCAAGAAGATTTTCTTTGTATACCAGGGTCCTCTAGTTCAAGAGTCAGCTATGACCCAAGGACCAAATCTGACCAGCCCCTATGTTTGTAAATAAAGTTTTATTACAGCACAGTTATGCCCATTCATTTAGTTTATGTATTCTTTATGGCTGTTTTCACACTACATTAGTAAAGTCGTTGCAATAAGAACTGTATAACTGGCAAAGTGCAAATTATTTACTATCTGGCGTTTTATAGCAACAGTTTGCTAAACCCTACTTTAATGCATTCAAATGTTACACATATTGCATTAATATTAATTATTTGGGGAAATTAAACCTACACAGGGTGCCAGAAAAGGTATACACATTTTAAGAAAGGCAAAAAAAGCTATTTAAAATTGTAATATTCAATATACAGAGGGTGCCAAAAAATGTATACTCATAGAGTAGAACAGCAAAAGACCAAGGATGAGCACCAGGGATAACAGCAGTGTTTAAACAATTACAGAGGGAGCCCATGAAGAAGAATGAGATGACATGAAGAACATTGAAAAAAAGCTGCCAATGGGTGAGGAAATAAAAGGGGGTATCATGAAAGCTGAGAGAAAATGAAATTTTAAGAGGGAACATCAAATACATATGAGAGATCAAATAATAAAGTAATATTATGGCAGGAGATTATTCACTGAGCTTGTAAGCATGGAGGTCACTGGTGACCTTCTTGAAAGCAGTGACTAGGAAAGAAGGAAAAGGGAACAGTGAATATAAGCTAATCTTTCAAGTAATTTTTCTGTGAAACAGTGAAGAAAGCAATAAATAACTACAGGGATTCTTCAACCAAGGGAGTGTTTCTTAAGAATGGGAAAGTCTTGAGTGCACTTATCCTGAGGCAAAGCAGTCTACACAGAAGAGGGAGAAGATCCAGGAAAGGCCCACTGGAGCTGCAAGTAACCAAGCCAAACAAGGTCTGTACATAACAGTCCAATCTTTTAGTCTCTCAGATTACTGTCAACCAGGCTAATCCAAAAAGAGCTGACATTTATACTTTCGATGATAATCACATATCTAAGAATAGGATTTATAATTCAATGACACTTGCTTTCTCAGAGCCGTCTTTCTTTAGTACGATCAATTAAGAGGAACATGTTTTAATTTCTTTTTCCATCAGTCAGGAGTCACTGCAAGGTGCAGAGGGAGGCTAGATGGCAAGTGGGTGTGTAGAGTGTTGAATGGTCCCTTTGCTGTAGTACTTGAATGTACAATCAGCTCAATGTTAATGCTGTGTTTAGAGAAGTAAAATAGTAGTGTTAAGTATACTTGGGAAAAACCTGAGTTCATTCTTCTCTGTGGCAGATGGTACAATTTTGTAAGAACGCAACAGTGCACATTGCTGGATGTGTGGTGGGGAAAAGAAACATTGTACAACATGCTAATGGGTACAATTTATTAAAACATCCCTTTACTCTTGTAGATATTAACCAAATTACCCATTGGTACAAAATTAGAATTGACAATACAGAAGTAGATGAGGAATCAGCCCAGCACCACTAAGCCTTCTGAATATAAATGCTAAACTTTCAACAGGTCAGTAGGGCAGCAGTATACAATGTACTCATGCTCTACACACAGATTCCAGTAGAAGTCACCTTGGAGGTATTCAGAATGCTTAGCCCAGTAACTTCCTTTGAGGAACTTATGTTCTGTTAGGGTTCTGAAACAGTGATGGAATAGAACACTTATGTGCAACACCTATATGCTCTTACTTCCTTGTCAGTGTTAGATAGACTACAGAAATGCCCCAGAGGAGCAGATGGCACGAGAGTATTGCAGTGAGTAATATAAACCGGTTATATGATTAAGTATTATAGAGAAGGCAACTACCAAAAATTCATATATTCAACAAAATTTCATTGAGTGTCTACTACAAGCAGACCATGTTTTTGATAATGAAGCTGAAGACTAAAAAATGTCACCATCTTTTTTCAGATGGGCCTGTGTGAAATTAGTGGAAATTTATTTCTAGAAAAAAATCGCAAAAAAAGGATACCTAAAACTTACTTTGATATTCCTATTGACTATTGCCTGATGGAGGAATTTGTCAAAGCTTGAGCCAGATAATTTTTCCTGATAACTTTCAAGCCACGTCTTTGCCCTCATACTAAAATGATGATGGCACTAACACAGTAAAATACGATTTACCACAATCTGTGTATGTTTTGTCACCTCAACTATGTTGTAGTTATATCAAAGATAGTCGATCTATCCTGCTTTTCCTTTCCTCCCATATAGTAGGCACTAGGTACATATTATTGTGAGATATATATATATATATATATATATATATATATATATATATATATATATATATATATATATAATATATCCCTCCTCAGCCAAAATTGAGGGCACATTTTCCATACTACAGTGATCCATGAGAAAACATGGGCCCACCCTCCCACCATCCCACCTATAACCCTATATTGAAGAAATTTAAAGTGCCAAAATATAATAGTTTTCCCTCTACTGACCACACTCCTCCACTCCCCTCACCAAAGCCCATCTCTTTTTCCATTCTGTGGTAAGACCTTAGAAGCAGTCAAAAATGTGGTTTCCATTGCTCTGAAGTTCTGTGAGCCTTGAAGAGTTCAAGATGTTTCCAGTGTAGGAAATTTTTCACTTTCTTTGTACAAGGCTTACTTTATAATCATCTGTAACAGCAGAAAGGCTGTAAATGCTTTGAGCAGCTTCCATGGACATGCTAATACATGATTGTCTCACACTGGGGTTAGGTCCTGAAACAAGCTATGTTTCGAGGGAGGAGTCACCTACTATGTTCAAGGTTAAGTGATATGTAAAATGTAAGGGTTGTATTAGACATAGACCATGACTTCTAAGCTTGGTTTGATATTTTGATATTTACATTTGACGTTTTCCTGCAAGTACTTTTGATTATGCTTTAAATCATTTTAAATCACAGTGACTAATACCTTTTCTGAAGTAATACAGTTTGCCTCACTGGCATTAGAATATTTACTTTTTAGTTTAGCCCTCTATAATTTCAAATACCAAAGTTAAGGAGACAGAAAAGCTAAGAAAACCCTGATACAAGTGTTACTGGAGCTCAGTGTGCGGTAAGATGCTTTCAAAGCTGTTGGCCCCTAATAATTACAAAGGGAACAGAGGCTAAACTCTAGTCCCAGAACTTATGAAACAAATTCATACTGTTCCTATCACCAGGGTTATCAGGAGACATTGAAAATCTATCAGTGATTTCCAAAGATTGTATAATGTACTTTTGCTTTCATGCCTTTCTAGAGCTGTGGGATCAATAAATATTTGTTGAATAAATGAATAAAGTAATTATTCTGTGTTGCTCTCAAAGTCCATGTTGTGGGACTGTCTTGTAATGGAGATACATTTTCTATTGAGGGCTTTCTGCTTCTTCAGGAGTTGAATTTCACTGGATAGAAACTCCAGCTACTATAGTATCCAGTCCTCTCCTCTCAGGAATAATACTACAGGTGGGCTCCCGGTATTTGCCAACTGCCTGACTTTTGCTTGACCTGCAAGTCTTGTAGATGAGCTTTCCATTGGGTAGGAATGTTCTACTAGCTGGTTACATTACACTCGGCATTTGGGAATGCCAGTACTAAGATAAGTTTATTTTCTTCCAACTAACTTTTCATGCCTATCTTATATTAATGAATTAAGTTTCACTTTCAGGAAAAAAAAATTCAAACCCTATGGTGATTTTTCAACCCCTAAAATAAATTCACAAGAGGAAGACAAAGGTTTAAATATAACCATGGCTAAAACTTTTAAAAATATCTTAAAGTTAAATGAAAAAGAGAACCAAACACATTCATTTTTTTTAATTTCTCCAGGGAAATATTTGCACTCCACACTGAATAGATATGTGTTGATAGATAAATCTACGATATTTTTAAGGCTATTAAATTAAGCATTGATGGCAAATCATCCTATGTGCTTTCTTGCCCCAGGTCCTATATTTGTATTTACTGACATCAGGCTAAAATAAACCAAAATGGAAAAGAGCTTTTACATAGGAAGCCTCAGTTATATAGAGAGAAATAAACTTGGAAAAGGATATTCCAAGCAATGTTAATGCCTTGGTGCTGGTGGGAAGTGGAAGTCTAAGAACTAATGTTAAGTGAGCCTCATGTATTTTTTGGCATGCTCTGGCAAAGGGCATTTCTCTTGTGTCCACCAGCTGAATAACTGCACAGCTTCCAACAGTATGTATCCCTCGTTTTCCCTAACAGGGGGTCCAGGGCAATCAACTTGAATCACTCACCCTAGGGAAAGCTAGGGATTCTGCTAATGTGGATTTTTGGAAACAATAGCAGAATAGCAAGAATTCTGAAAGAGAGGAGCCAGCATCAGACAGATTTCAATATAAGTACCTACAGGCTACAGAACAAGGCAAGCAAACAAATTTTTCAGGCCAAAAAATTATCAAACCAAGAACTTGAGGCTCCTCCAGGAAAGGCTGCTCAGAGAGTAAGGCAGAGAAATATCCCTAGGATAACTTTTAAAGGGAGAGGCTTTGGCAGCCCTTTTGATTGATTTAGAATGAATTCTGTTAGGCCTCACAGGGCCAGTTTTGTATCACTTGTTTTATGGAAATTTAAAAAATAAATTCAGAAAATATCTTAAATGTCCATGTTGCTAAGTAGAAGGTAAAAAGGTAACATAGTTTAAAAGGGAGAAGGGTGGAGAGATAATCCTAAATCATTTACAATTTGTTTGGACATTCTTTCTGAGATTTTTTTTTTCTTCCTGCAGACTAACCCTAGTTTTGTTTTGTTTTGTTTTGTTTTTTCTTAAATTTTTCACCTTTTTCCCCCAGCTCCCGAACCCTCTCCCCTCTGGCAATGATTAGTTTTTTCTTTACATCGATGAATCTGTTTATGTTTTGTTTGCTCATTTATTTTGTTCTTTAGATTCCACATATAAGTGAGATCATATGGTATTTGTCTTTCTCCGTCTGACTTATTTCATTTCGAGGGTAAACAGGGCCAATATATGGTGATGGAAGGAGTACTGACTCTCGGTGGTGAACACACAATAGATGTGAGATATAGATGATGTGTTACAGAATTCTACACCTGAAATTTATGTAACTGTACTAACAATTGTCACCCAAATAAAACTTTTTTTTTTAAAAAAAAAGGAGCTTATGTCTAAAGTAGTTGAAGGTCTCTGAGTACACAACAACTGGCAAAGGATAGCTAACCTAGAAGCAAGAGCTTAACCTAGAATCTAGGATGTACCAGATGAACTGCAAAAGAGATTAACTGCACAAAATTAATCTGGGCTTGACTGTACTGCTCTGTTTGTGCAATTTCTCTTTCCACAGCTAAAAGTAACATTAAAAATGTAATTTGTTTTTGTATTTTAACAATAATGTTTACAGCTACTTATATGCTGATTATAAAATTACAAATGTCCATTATAGAAAAATTTGCAAGTTTAGCAATGACAGAGAAGAAAATAATTACCTACCATCCCACCACTTGAAGATAATGACTGCTAATATTTCTGTGTGTGTGTTTCTGGCCAGTTTTCATGTATAACTATAAATATATAGAGATTGTAGACTTTAGTTCTAACTATATTTAATTTCTTATCACTTTTTATTTAATATTTTATTAAGAACATTCCAAATGTAGTTAAAACATTCTTCACAAGCAAAACGGGATTATGTTTTATGATTTTTTACCACGTGGATATACAGTAATTTATTTAATCTTTCACTCTTCTGGGACATTTAGGCTGTGTCTAAGTTTTCACTAACAGAATAAATATTATTGTAAATTCTTTTAAAACTATACCTCTGCTCATTTCCTTGAGATGGGGTTCTAGACATGAAGATTATTATAATAAAAGAGAATACACATTTTGGGGGGCTCTTGATGATATAGTTAAACTGCTTTCCAGAAAGACTATAAATTTACAGCTGTACTGGCAGTTTGCCCTACCCTACAAGATCTAGAACACACATACACATGCATATTTTAGGTAGGAAAATAGTACGTCAATTACTAGTGTTTGTATTTTATTTGAGCAAAGATTTAGGCTTATATGCTATATGTGTTTTTTCTTGAGTTATTTATTCATGTACATTAGCAATTTTTCATTTGGATATTAATTTTTGTCATTGATTTATACTATTATATATATGTTATATATATAATATATATGTCATTATATATAATATATATAAATATGGTAGATAAAGGGTATATATATATATATATATACCCTTTATCTACCATATTTGTTGCAAATTTTATTTCAGCTTCTTTGAGAAATAATTTACATATAGTAAAATTGACCAGTTTTAGGTACACAGTTTAATGAGTTTTGGTAAAAGTCAGTTGTGTAACCATAACAATCAAGATGTAGAATATTTCCATCACCCCCCAGAATTACCTTGTTCCCATTTACAGTCAATTACCCCTTCCTATCATCTATGATCTGCTTTATAGTATAATAGTTTTAACTTTTCTAGAATTTCATGAAAATGAGAGTGTACACTATGTGGTATTTTGTGCCTGACATCTTTCATTTAACGTAGTTCTTTTTGGCTCATCCATGCTGTTTTGATATGTTTCTACTGATTGATTTTTTTCCTTGTAGTTATGGCCGTGCATTTTTCTACTTCTTTTAAGGCTGTTAATTGTAAATGTGATATTATTAGCTGCTGGAGTTATTTATATTCGTTTAAATATTGTTGGGTTTTGTTCCAGGATACAGTTGTCACTTGGACTCAGTTTTATACTTTTGAGAATTGTTCCTGAAATTTTAATTTAGGTCCAGAGAAGCCTTTAGTCTAATGCTAATTTGTCCCCTAGACTAAGACAGTACCCTTCTGGGACTGTGATATATGAGATTTTTCCACTCTGGGTAGTGGAAACACAAACTACATTCAGCCTGGTTTATTCTGTGAGGATTTTTCTACCTAATTCATTCTGGAGATTGGTTATTTTCTTGGCTTCATAAACTTACCCCCATGCATGCACAAGCCATTGCTCAGCCACAAACTTGAGCGTACCCCTCGGTAGATCTCCAGAGTTCTGTCTCTCTACGTGTGTAGCTCCATCCTATATTATATTTAAACCACAAACTATAGAGGCCCTGACCTCCTAAAATTCCAAATTCTGTCTCCTTAACTCAAAGATATTACTGACCTCTGTTGGGGTTCCCTTTCCCTGTGTTGCAACCTGGAAACTCTCTTCAAGAAGAAAGCTGGGACAGACATAAGGCTCATCTCATTTTATTCCTTCTTACAGAGATCACTGCCCTAGCCTGTTTCTTGTCCAATGTCTAAAAACCCATCATGTCATATATTTTGGCCAGCCATCACTTTATTTAAGGCAAGAAGTTAAATATGGCCTTGTTACTCTATCATGGACAACAGTGGTAGTCCTGTATTCCTTCTTAAATCTATTTTGAGAAGGTGTATTTTTCTATACTTTTCTGCATTTTATTTATTTTCAAATTTATTGACTTAAGTTTGGTGATTTTTTATTTTTAATGTCTACTTTATCTATAGCTAGATCTCTTTTCTTATTTATAAAAATATATTTATTTGCGCTTTTCTTTTTTCTTGATTAATCTTTCCAAAACCCTGTATAGTTTGTTTATTCAATAAACAAACTTTTGCTTTTGTTGAAGCTTTTGTTTCTTTTTTATTTACTTGATGTTTCTGTTATTGTTACTAGCTTTCTACCATTATTATTTTATTCTACTCTTATTATTATTATTATTCCTTCTGCTTTCTTTGAGTTTGCTTAAGTTATTCCTTCTGCCTGCAATGCCTTTCTCCCCGTATCCAAAGACTTCAACTGCAATAAAACCTCCTCTATGAAGTATTTCCTGAGTCCCCAAATCATTCCCCCCCCACTATCACCAGAGATATACTCTCTTCTTTTGTAAAGATTATGTCAAATAAGCCTTTTCAATTTGTAATTTGTACCACCAAAATACATCCTTATATATTTCTAAATTTCCTGTGGGGTCTACTGCTCTTGGTTGAGAACCACTGAGAAGACAGTTACTAAGTGAGTGTCTAATAAATACATATTCTGTGATTTTTCCCCCCGACATAGGTATGAAAGTTTACAATGAGAAATGAATGACTTACCTTTCAAGTACCCCTTTATTGAAATAAGGTGGAACCAATCTGCTTACAAGTCTACATAAGTTTATGATTGTTCTCTTGAAAAGTATGGGTCAAACCACCCAATTACTAAATGATTCATATCTATTTCTGACAAGACTTTTTTTTCCATATCTCTGTGGATGATAGTAAGCAATGTAAAGTATAACTGCTCCCATGAATTGTGTGCCAAGGCTAAAACTAAATTGCCAAATAGAGTATGAAGCACAACTACACGGAAAATACATAAAGGACATTGTCACTGGGAGTTAGCATAGGGCTATTGAACTAATGAACAAAACAAAATAAAATTGTACAAAAACTTTGAGTTGATAAACATATATGTTGAGTCTAATGGACCTGACTTTGAATCCTGGTGCCATTATTTACTGGCTTACCAGATGTATGGCCTAAACCAACTTCCTTACCTGTAAAATGGATGTAATAATACCAGACTCAACGGTGTTGTTACACAGTTTGCACTGTGTAGAGATGAGTGAGACATTCACCTTGGATGCAAAATTTAGGGGGCACCGAAAAGCTAAGTAATCGAGATACATAATATTTAATGCAATCTCTTAAAAAATAAAAATTAGTGCAAAATTTTAATCTCTTAAAAAATAAAAATTAGGGCTGGCCCGGTGGCTCAGGCAGTTAGAGCTCCATGCTCCTAACTCCGAAGGCTGCCGGTTCGATTCCCACATGGGCCATTGGGCTCTCAACCACAAGGTTGCCAGTTCGATTCCTCGACTCCCGCAAGGGATGATGGGCTGTGCCCCCTGCAACTAGAAACCGCAACTGGAACAGTTGTCCTTTCAGTCTTAGCTGTGGAGGGCGCAGCTCAGCTCCAGTTCCAGTTCCAGCTCCAGCTCCAGTATATAATAGATAAGGTTAGCATTCCCTTAAACCAGAGCTTTTTCTAAACACATACACAGGTATGTATCAATGGAAAATGTACAGCATTATTTTTGTTTCTTATTTTTCATGAAATCGGCATTCTCCTGTACAAAAATATATTTACAAGTTTGCTTTTGCTTCACTCAATACTTCATCTTAGCAGTACCTCGTCCTTGTAAAATACTGCATAGTGTTCCATAGTATAAATATGCTGCAGTTTGTTCATTTAGTCTCCCTATTGATATTCATTTAAAGTTTCCAATCACTTTAACAAACAGCACTGCAGTGAACATTCTTATTTACCCACATAAGTGTTTTTTTCTAATTTAGATACTAAGAAATAGAATTGCTGGATCTTATGATATCATCAAACTAATTCATTATTTGTCAGTCTCATGGTTTTAAAATGGCATCTCATTGCTGTTCTTGCATTTCCACGTTTACTTTTTTAATTAAATTTATTGGGGGTGATAATGGTTAGTAAAATTACACAGGTTTCAAGTGTACAATTCTATAATACATCATCTGTATATCACATTGTGTGTTCACCACCCAGAATCAGTTCTCCTTCTATCACCATATACTTGATCCCCTTTTCTCTCTTCTAACATCCCCCCTCCCCACGTACCCTCTGGTAACCACTAAACTATTGTCTGTGTCTATGAGGTTTTGTTTGTTTGTTTGTCTTGTTCCTTTATTGCTTTCATGTTTATTGGGCATTTTTATTTTCCGTTCTGTGACCTTTTCATATTATGTTCCCATGTTTCTGTTGGGCAGTTTGTTCTTTTCTAATTGAATTTCAGGAGTTCTTTATATATTCTGGATACTAATACCTTGCTGTGTATATTGTAAATAATTCAAATAATTATACCTAGGCTGTTTTTGTTTAAAATTGTTTAGAATATCTTGTCATAGAGAAGATTTTTTAATTTGATGAAGTTAAATTTAACAATCATTTTATTGAAGTATTCATTTTTTTTACATTTTTTACATTGAAGTTTACTTTCTTTTTAACTAAAGTTTATTGGGGTGACAATTGTTAGTGAAGTTACAAAGATTTCAGGTGTACAATTCTGTAATACATCATCTACATTGTGTGTTCACCACCCAGTACATTGTTTTTTAAAAAGATTACTTCCCCACTAAAATATCATGCAGTTGCCTATGTTGATTTCTATTTTGTACAATGGTATTTTATGGCTCACTTAATAAATCAATTTGGCTTTTTTTAATGGTATGTGATATGTTGCTTTTTTCTGTTTTCTTTTTAAATAAATGGACAATTTTCCCACTATTATTTATTTGAAATGCCCTCTTTAGAATACACCAAATTATCAGATGTATATGTGTCCGCTTTGGAGCTCTGTTATATTTCACTTATATATTTGTCTATCCCTGTACCAGCAC
Source organism: Rhinolophus hipposideros (assembly GCF_964194185.1). NCBI lineage: Eukaryota > Metazoa > Chordata > Mammalia > Chiroptera > Rhinolophidae > Rhinolophus > Rhinolophus hipposideros. Next base: position 52,087,156 of record NC_138046.1, on the reverse strand, counting down.
TGTGCTCTTTTAGTTGTGAAAACCTTATGTTATTTTGGCCTATGAGAATCAGAAAAGTCATCAGAAAGGCAGTTACTCTTGACCATGTGTTAAAAGATGCATAGACATTCAACAGGCAATTAAAAAGGAGCAGGCCATTCCAGTTAGAGGAAACATGGTGATGCACAAAGTTATGTGCATCTGAAGTTGTATGGTTTAAGGAATCTGAAGTAGTATGCTATCACTAGAAGATACTACTTATAGTCCAGTGTGGGTTCTGAGGCCAGAGAAGATTGACGCCAGGTTATAAGGGGTTTTAATTCCTCTGTTAAGATTTTGGAATTCTCCTCAAGGCAAGATAGACCTATTAGAGGCTTTTGAGCAGGGGAATATGATCAGCTGTGTTTGGCAAAAGTGTGAGGATGGTTTAAAAGGGAAAGATCCTGTGTAACTGCTTTAGGAATTCGGGGAAAGAAGAGACCTTTACAAACTGGATTAGTCAGATAAAGCTTTATAAGGGAACTGTTAAGCTGTGAAGGAATGACAGGATGTGGTTAATTTAAGAACATTCTGATGCATGGGTCCAGGAGGAGAAAACTGTTATAAGTTTATTTCATTTATAGTTGCATTATTTTGATCTTATATCCTTTTTAAAATAAGGTAAATTATAACATAAATAGATTCAGTATGTTGGTTGTGCATATATTCCCATGCAATCTAATTTAAGCCAAGATAGTCTTTGTTGTTACAAAATGGCGTGGTATGGCTCCTTTAAGTAATCAAGCTTTAAAATGCCAAGTAAAGATTTTTCAGTTATCGAAAGAAAACAGTCCTGAGAGAATTATTTATTTATTTATTTATTAGTTTCAGGTGTACAAGACAAGGTAATACTTAGACGTTCATCATTTATATCCTTCACACTGAGAGAATTTTTAACACAACTAAGTATATACATACCTCCAGTTAAAAAGGCAGCTTGGAACTTAGAATGGAGGAAAGAGCAAGTGGGCAAATAAAGCAGAACTTCAAATTGAAGGCTAAGCAGAAATGAGTTGTTTTAGCAGGCAGGAAACAAAAAGGCTACAGAATTAATGTTTCTGATGTAATTATTTCTGACTTCTAGTACAGGGCAAGAAAGTGTTAATGGGACATTTAAACCTTGAAATGTAATTGTTTAAAAGCTGATGAATCTGGGATAAATAAGACCAGCATTCTTTACAAACCTGTTGATAGAAGTAGAATAACCAAAGTAAAAGTTAGAAAACGTTCACAGACGTCTACATTTTTTCCCACTTGTTCTATGTGAAATTGCCTGGCTAACTTAATTATTTACTGATTATAATAATTCATTACATTAAATATTTGAAGATAAATATTAGTGAGCATATAGCGTGAATTTTACTAGTTTTTGTCTTCTTCATTTGTCTATATCTGAGTAAATTCAAGCTCCTATGCATGCTATTCAGTCAAGCATGGTGATTCAGATGAACTGCACAGTAGCAACTTCCTGAAATAAAGGCAGACAGAGTTCAGTGGAGAGAAACTCAGCTCCTCTCTAAGATCTGTTCTGAAACCTCATCTTCTGAATCATGGAAGAATGTCACACCCCTTGTGCTGTAATCTCTCTGTGAGTAAACTGCTATTCTGAGCAACCAACTAAAAAACGGTTTGGTTCTGTATGTTCAAAGTATTTTTAAAGTTCTCGAAAGAAAAAAAAAAGGGGGGGTAGGGACCTGATACACAGCTCTTTGAAAAGCCAGTTCATTGTAGACAGCAAATAACTTGAGCAAAAATTAGAGGTTTTTTTAGCAAGGAGATTAATATTAGTATTATTAGTCATTAAAAGAGAGAGAGTTTGGGATGATCAAAAAGTCCTCAAAATTGATAGTAGTGATAGGTGCCCAACATTGTGAATGTAATTAATACCACTGAGTTGTACACTTAAAATGGTTAAAATGGTACGTTTTGTGTATATTTTACCACGATTATTTTGAGAGAGAGAGAGAGAGAAAGGGAGAGAGAATTGTAAACAGTTCCCCCAAAGGTGCTTTTTCTCCTAATAGG